>NC_134276.1:38083516-38390766 GCF_949628215.1 Phalacrocorax aristotelis | reverse complement strand
TAATTACCTGTTGGGTTTTTTTTTTCTTCTTAATCTTGGTCCACTTATTCATGCCCTGCTTGCACAGTATTTCAGTGGGCAGAATGCATGGCTGGCAACTGTAAAGATTCTAAGCCGAAGTACTTATTTTTATGCATGTAATGTGATGTACATGCAGAAAATGAAAGACTGTATTAAGTAATGTAAAAGGTGCTAGCTGCTAAAACCATCTGAAAAGATGTTCCTTTTTTGTAATTTTTTACAAAGCTATAAGAAAAAGTATCAGTATATTACACTTATAATTACTTTCCGACTCTTGTATATATTATGTATGCTTCAGTTGTTTTCTCATGCAGATTATATAATTATACAGGTTTAATAGGATGGTTATTTTGTGGTAAATTAAAATATTTTAAAAATAGGCTGATTCACAGAGAAGCTTTGTGTGAAAGTATCTATAAAGTCAGTCATTGGGTGCATTTAATAGCTGATTATAGAGGCATACTCTTCTGAATTACCTTGCAATAGCCTGTCAGAGATAAAAAGCCTGATTACATTTGTACCTTTGCTGTTATCAATGATGCCAGTTCTTATGTACCCTTGAGAAATTTTGTGATAAAATCCTCTATTTTGAATGAGTTATGATGCATGAGTTTAAGCTATCATGAAGCATGACTGAGTTATCATGATGTATGCACGAATTGAGCCAATTCAACAGCAGCATTGTCAATATGGGAACAACAGTGCATGTGTGCATGACTGAACACCTGTTTGAGCGAGGTAAGACGTGACAATCTCTACAAACTGCTCAGAAAACAAACATGAAAACTTAAGAATTATCCACTATTGCATCAACTACTGTTCCAAAGATATGAGTTACCGATCAACAGAAGTTGTCCAAAAGGAGAAAGGCATGAATAAACAGGAACTTGGAATACATCGGCACCTCTGCATTATATTTTCCACATATCTAATGTAGTGAACACAAAGAAGAATAGCAAGTATCCATACTTTCTAGGAGTTTGCAGTCCAATTTGATGTAAAGTAATAGAAACTTTTACAGCTTCAAAGCTGAAAAGTAAAACTGTGAAACATTATTTATATTCCTGCCATAGTTAATAGCTTTATATTGATCTTTCAAGTTTTAGATATATGTAGATTTAAAATAAGATGGAGTGTGAAGGCTTTTTGATAGTACTTGAAATATAGTCTGTACCCCATAAAAGGGCTAGATTAGGTTATTAGGAGTGATGAACAGTACCCGAGGCTAAAATTTGTGTTGATACAACCTTAAAATTGGTTGCTCTTTTTTAGAAGAAGGTTTACCAGCTTCCTGGTCTCTCAGCATTCAGGCATTCTTCCTACTACTGTGGGTTGTGCCCAGTATCCTCATTTTATCCTTGCTTTTATAAAAAAAGCACATGGGTGTCTTCAATGATACTGCAGAATGATTTAGATCCTGTTCATAATTTCTTTGCTATTTTGAAGCTGATTGTCACAAATAACTGATGGTTAACCCTGCAACTCAATACGGACTCTGCAAATGGACCTGATGGCACCCGTGTAGCGTCACAGTCTAGGAAACAGGCTTGTCAGTGTCGTTTTTTTGGAGACTAAACTTTGCTTTGCGTTGTTGAATGTCATATTGTGGGACAGTAGTTGTGGAGCTGTTAAAAAAAAAAATCCAGGTTTTCAAAGGACTGTGTTCTGTCAGCCAAAATACATCTTACTTGTCACACCTTTGATTTCAATACTGGTGAGGACACACCTGGAGTATTGTGTCCAGTTCGGGGCTTGCCAGTACGAGAGAGACATGGACATACTGGGGAATAGTCCAGCAAAGTGTCGTGAAGGTGATGAAGGGACGGGAGCATCTCTCCTATAAGGAAAGGCTAATAGACCTGGGACTGTTTGACATGGAGAAGAGAAGGTTCGGGGGAATCTTATCAATGTGTATAAACACCTGAAGGGACAGTGCAAAGAAGATGGAGCCAGGCTCTTTTCAGTGGTGCCCAGTGCCAGGACCAGAGGCAATGGGCACAAAGTGAAACACAGGAAGTTCCTCCTGAACATCAAGTAACACTTGTTTTGCTGTGAGGGTGACTGGTACAGGTTGCCCACAGAGGTTGTGGACTCTCTTTCAATCCTTGGAGACACTCAAAAGCCACCTGAGCAGTCCTGGGCACCTAACTCTAGGTGGCCCTGTCTGAGTGAGGGGCATTGAACTAGATGACCACCAGAAGTCCCTTCCAACCTCAGTCATTCTGTGATTTGTAGCAAGCTATTCCACATTTTTGCTTTGAATAACTAAGAACTTTTGCAGCGTTAGTTGTTTAGCTACAGCTTCATGTTCTATTAAAGATCTATTCCTTTGATTCCAGAAAACTTTTTGGAGATAAAGAATGTAAGTCTTTCAGTTTAATGTCCTACTATATGGGGCACAAGCTATCATTTACTTCTAAGAGTTAGACTTCTAAACAGACGAGGTAGGCATCTGCTTTCATAATGAGACTTGATATGGCTACATCCTTTGAGCCTGTGACCCCAGGCTTGTGTTTTCATTTTTAGGTGAAGACAGACTGCAAGATGACTGTTGCCTTAGCTAAGAGGGTAGGAAAAGGTGTAAGGTCTTGTATAATTTTCTGTATGCTCTGTTACTAAGTGACAAAATAACTCACTGAGTGTTCTGTAGATTTCTGTGTAATGTACTTTGCAAGTTTCACCTGACCTATAGGAATTCAGACTTTTTAAAATAAATGTTCAGATCTGCATGTTCCTTTTGAAGCCTGTATTTCAAGGGTATTTTGTTTTTATTCAGTTGCATGGTGTCTTTTTAGAATAATTTTTTTTTCTTTAGCATACAGATGTACAGACATTATTTTTCTTACACAAAGGTTGTGGGTAGCAGATTATATCAAGACCTGTGGCAGAAATGAAAATAGTGGATAGCAATTCATGAATGAACAGATTACTTCAGTGGCACCAACCAAGAATGTTATTGTTTCAGAGATCTGCAGAGTAGCTATGTATGATTCAATCCACATTTTAATGAAATGCTGTTCTGTAGGCTTCCAACTGTGGTGATATATTTGTAAAACAGTCCTATCATCACTCCCTTCAAGACTCTGATTTCAGTCAGATTGTTGCACAAGTGGAGGTAGTTGACTACAGTTGAATTTTTATGTGGATGCATGTTTGAAGGAGGCAGTAAAAGCAGTCTTTCCAATAGCAAAAACTCCTTTGAGGTGTTTGTCCATCTGTGCACTGGCAACCACTTCTGTTAATTTTGGAGTCATGTTATAAGGATGTGGGATTGTGGAGGTAAGAGGAACTGTGAAGGGTGTGAGATGAATTCTGTGTGTTTCGAAGTGCTGTAGCACTTTGTTTCCCAGCCTGAGAGGGCAGAACAATTGGAGCATCAGGTGAGGTACTACGGACTAAAAATTATCCAGTTCAGATGCTGGGGCCATGTGTACGTCCCCAGTGTGATCGACATAGCATATAGAGAGAACTTAAAAGGGTGTGCTGTTCTTGATATGTAACATTCATTTTTTTGTTATATAAAACCTGAAATAAGAAGTACGATTTTCAATAAGTTAATGGTTTAGTATGACGGTACAACTTCTGGAGCCGTGAGAGTTCTGTGCATTTTGAGAACCCCTGGTTTGATTCATGTCTCGTTAGCATGACAACATATTACACCTTTTTCCCTCAATAGTCACCTCCTTTCTGCAGTAGCTGCCCAGTCTCGCTGTGCTGCTTTCGCTTTTACCAGTGTAAGCAGATGTTTCCCATTTTCTATCCTCTATATAGCTCCTTCTCTGCTCCAGTGCCCTCCCCAAATAAAAATCTAATTGCTTTGATTTCCTGTTAGTCTAGATATTTGCTTCACCTGTTCAGATCTTTCTATTAAGTTTTTCCTTCCCCCCCCCCCCCCCCCCCGTGGGCTTTTTCCTGTTTTTACTGTTGGAAATAGATAGTCTTGTCTCTTGGGTTGGTTGGTTGGTTTGTTTTTTCCCCATATAAGTTAGTTAGCCAATGAAGTAAAAATTTCTAGAGGTGGTAGGAAGTATCAGAGTTTTCACTGCAAAGTGCAACATTTCCAATAGGGTAAGACAAATAATATGTATCCTCTGCTTCTTATTGCTGCCAACTATGTAAGGATGTCACCTGAATTCTCCTGAAGAAGTACCATGTAAGTTTGCAGTAATTTAGTTTGTTGCATAATTGTGTAACTCTGCATACAATTCCTGCATGAGTTTGTAGAGTTCTATGCTTATACATTTTTCCTTAGGGTTGTGATACCTTAAATATTGCTCTAACATTGTGTGTGACCCCCTCCTGGGTGAAAATTCCAGAGGGGATTAGCCATTTCATTTGCAGCATTGTTCCTTTATTTGGAAGTTGGGAGTTAAAACAGTGCATGTTTAACTGCTGATTCTTCTGTATGTTTGTATATCTGTGTCCTACATTATAAGACATGTAATGCCTAAATATTGCTTTATAGTGCTGGCAAAGTCAAACATAGTTGTATTTTTTTTTCTGTTTCAGCCCCTATTAGTATCTAGTTCAAGGCTGTTAGGGAAAGTTGAAGTAAATAAAAGAAATTTGGATAATGTCACTTTCTTATTGTGACTATTAAGGAAATTATTTTTTTTTCCTGTAAATTGATGATTTACAAAGTTCCAAGGTTTCCATAAATCATTACTCTGTTTTCATTATGATTCAGATGAGCAAGGCATGAAGATGACACGGAACGTGTGCTACTGAGATGCCCAGGTCTTCTAGTGGAATATGCACTTCTAGCATGTAGGCGATAAGAAATTTGAGAGGTCTGTTAAGGCGTGTAACTGCAGGAGAAAATAGTTGCATGATCCTGAGATCTGTAGCCCCTGACATGCCTTCTGGGTTCAGTAGCGGCTCTTCTTAAAGTGTAACCAGAAAAAAGTGAAGCTTTAGTGGTAACCTCCTTCTTATCCAGTAGCTGAAATGTCATTCTGTTCTCTTAAACATGGGGTATTGAGTTCTCACGTTGGTGGTTAAAACCTATGTCTTTTGCTTTCACGTGCATGGTAAGCAGCATGTGTCATTTCTTCCTGGGGCAGGAGAATGTTAACCTTTCTGTTAAATCTGTGGTAAAAGAAATTCAAGGCCAGCTGGCTGTTGTGGGTAGGGTGCGGAGAAAGGCAGAAGAGGATTGTGGCTCTGTAACCCATTTGCCAGGACCCTGGATATTGATTGTTTTTCCAAAGACTGCTTTATGTCTTAGCTTAGTACTTTCATTTTTCAGAATACCAAGTTCTTTTCTGCACTGTAGCATGTCCTCAAGAGGCACATCAGGCTGCCTAGCAGGTGTAGAGTATTAAAAGCAATTTGGGACATGATTCGAATTGTCTCCTCCAACTTGGAAGGGATGAGAAGCCAATTCCTTCAACCCTGTGTGAGGTTTTTAAGTTCCTATCTCTTTGGTGGTATCCTAGACAACAAAGCTGAAAGACCTTAAGAGGTCATTTAGTCTGTGTCCCAATCCTAGGCAAAATTTATTGTGCTTAGACAAATCATTTTTTAAGAATCATAGAATGGTTTGGGTTGGAGGGGACCTTTAAAGGTTATCTAGTCCAACCCTCCCTGCAATGAGCAGGGACATCTTCAACTAGATCAGGTTGCTCAGAGCCCCGTCCAGCCTGACATAGCTCTCAAAGATTTCTCTTAAAATTTACAGAAGTAATTTCAACTTAGGGAAATCCTCGTGATAATTCACGTTACCTCTACTTCTGTCAGGAATCATCAGTGGGCTAGAAATTTTAATCCTATACCTTCTTGACAAAACTTCTCATCTATATCCATCTCCTTCTGAAGTCAGTAGCATATACTTTTGTTGCAACATATTTTCTGCTTTCAAATACTTGAAGCACATGTAACTTAACTTGGAACAATCTTGGAACTAATTTCATTTGTGAAAGAGAATTAGATGAACAGTAGTAATACATTGGGTGAATAACATTTGATGGTGAAGATTTGTGCAGGGGGGGAGGGGGAAGAAAAAAAAAAAAGAAAAAAACCCAGACAACCAGGTTGGATTTAAGGAAAGATTTGTGTGGTTTACATCTTATTTTGGTTGTTTGCATAATGATGGGGATGGTTCCTACTAATACATTATTAAGCCTATGCTGTTACTTTAAGTTAAATTCTTATGACAATGTGTGAATAATGAGAAAAAAATTCAGCTTACATAATGTATTTGGGAGATCCTGTTTGTGTGAATTATTTTCTGAAAAGAAAGAATAAGCCAAAAGTTCCAGAAATGTTACTGTATGTTTACACAATCATTTTGTCTTTGTGGTATTTTATAATAAGGTGATTATATCATATATTTTAAAACACATATTTTTGGAGGAGATAAGGAAAATGAGTATATATACTCATTTGTATATCATAGAATCATAGAATGTCCTCAGCTGGAAGGGACCCACAAGGATCATCCCTGCATGGGACAACCCCAAATTTCACACCATATCTCTGAGGGCACTGTCCAAGTGCTTCTTGAATATCGCCAGCCTTGGTGCCTTGACTGCCCCCCTGGGGAGCCTGTCCCAGTGCTCCACCACCTTCTGGGTGAAGAACCTTTTCCTAATACCCAACCTAACCCTCCCCTGGCACATCTTCCTGCCATTCCCTCGGGTCCTGTCATTGGTCAGCAGAGAGAAGAGATCAGTGCCTGTCCCTCCTCCTCCCCTTGTGAGGAAGCTGTAGACCGTTATGAGGTCTCCCCTCAGTGTCGTCTTCTCCAGGCTGAACAAACCAAGTGACTTTAGCTGCTTCTCAGATGACACCAAGCTGGGTGGAAGTGTTGATCTGCTGGAGGGCAGGAAGGCCCTACAGAGGGAGCTGGACAGGCTGGATTGTTTGGCTGGAGCCAACAGTATGAGATTCAACGAGGCCAAGTGCCAGGTCCTGGACTTCAGTCACAACAACCCCATGCAGCGCTACAGGCCTGGGGAAAAGTGGCTGGAGAGCTGCCTGGAGGAGAAGGACCTGGGGGTGTTTGTTGACAGCCAGCTGAACATGAGCCAGCAGTGTGCCCAGGTGGCCAAGAAGGCCAGCAGCATCCTGGCTTGTATCAGGAACAGTGTGGCCAGCAGGAGTAGGGAGGTGATTGTGCCCCTGTACTTGGCACTGGTGAGGCCACACCTTGAATACTGTGTTCAGTTTTGGGCCCCTCACTGCAAGAAGGACATTGAGGTGCTGGAGCATGTCCAGAGAAGAGCAACAAAGCTGGTGAAGGGTCTAGAGAACAAGTCTTATGAGGAGCGGCTGTGAGGGAACTGGGGTTGTTTAGTCTGGCGAAGAGGAGGCTGAGGGGAGACCTTATTGCTCTCGACAACTCCCTGAAAGGAGGTTGTAGCAAGGGGGGTGTTGGACTCTTCTCCTTAGTAACAAACAGTAGGACAAGAGGAAATGGCCTGGCTGTGCCAGGGGAAGTTTAGGTTAGATATTAGGAAAAACTTCTTCACCGAAAGGGTTGTCAAACATTGGCACAGGCTGCCCAGGCAGGTGGTGGAGTCTCCATCCCTGGAGGTACTTAAAAGAAGGGTAGATGTGGTGCTTGAGGATATGGTTTAGTGGTGGACTTGGCAGTGATAAGTTAGCGGTTGGACTTCATGATCTTAAGGGTCTTTTCCAACCTTAACAATTCTGAGTCATATGGTTTCCCCTCTAAACCCTTCACCAACTTCGTGGCCCTCTTCTGGACACTGTCTAGTAGCTTTATATCCTTCATGTACTGTGGTGCCCAAAACTGCACACAGTACTCGTTCTAAGGTAATGTTATTTGTTTTAATGAGCTAGAGGCCTTTGATAATTTTGGTGCATATATTTAGACAAAAGCAGTCACAAAAATACTGAAATTTTTGGTTGGCTCTTTATTGCTCAGTGTTGAGACACGTTAGCATATTCTTTAACATTTGTTATTGTTAAAATCCAATTCAGAATATTAACCTGGCCAGGCTGACTGAAGTATGTTGCATGGTATTTTAAGAATGACTTTCATGACCTCAGGCAATTTGTACAATTAACATTAGCATCTCTATTCAATATCTCTATATATGAAAAAAAAAAAATCTTGTTGTAAAAGGCTAACATGCAAAAAATTTGAAGAGCAAAAATTTTGAGTTTACAAACAGTAAATGCAAAACCTCAGTATTTTTTCTGTGTGTTCTATGAGGTGTTTGTTTCTTTGTGAATTGACTATGCTTGATAGCAAATATGTTTTCTGAATTTGTTAATGTTTTCTCCAAATATTAAGAGTTAACAATGAGTGTATTTTTGTTTACTTTGGCAGTAAAAAAAGAGGAGGAGGATTTTGAAGAAAAGAAATCCATTAAGAAACGAATCAAAGAATTAAAAGTTTTGGACCCAAAGATTGCACAGAATCTGTGTAAGTATGTTTTTATGACAGAGTAATGATGTAAAAATGTCTTTCTCTCTTGTCTGCCTCACAGCCACTTTTTGTTTAAAGCATGTGAAAATATGTGCATTTGTGCAGTAATTGGTGTTAAGCCCAAACATGTGAGTAAACACAACTGAAACATGTTTAAAAACACTCAGTAAACAGTTAAAGATTATCCCTTGTTTAAGACTGAAATTATTCTCTTCTGTATATATTGAAGTACAAGCATACAGGTATATGTTGAATTTTCTATATTTTCAAAATATTAATCAAGGAATACTGCCTGTTCCCCTGCCCCCAGTAAAAAAAGGCAATAATGTCTACAGGATGTCCAGTCATTTCTCATGTACTTCATAGAAAGAAGGCAGCACTCAGTATATGCAATAACACTCAAATAAAGATGATAAAGTTTTGACAGAGAGGAGTTCTATAAAGAATAGGTTCCTAAAATGCCAGCAGAGATAAAGTAACAAATTATTGGATTATGGTGTGAACGAACAAACAGTTTTTATAAGAGTGTTTTGGTTTTTAACTGTTTATATGGTTTTTGGTTTTTGTGGTATTTTATGAGAAAGATCTGACAAGACCACTGAAGAAAAGTTTAATTGTCACCTCAGCACAAAATACTATAACGGCAATGCTTATTCTTCAGAGTGGACTTGTCACTGGCTGCTTATGGAGGTCTGCTGAGGTGCTGGATGTTGTGCATAACAAATGGATGGAGTAGGCTGGAATTGTAGAACAGTAATTAAAAGTATACTTAAAATTGTTATATCTTATCTTTATTACTTTATGTTGTGTTTGTTAACCTGTCGATGCTATAGCCTGTTTAATTGGTGTTTTGTAAGTAGAAAAAAAAAGATTGTTGTCTTGCTTTCTTCATTATGTGTTGAATCTTTGTTTTAGCAATTTTCCTTGGCTCTTTCCGAGTGCCTTATGAGGAAATCAAAATGATGATATTGGAAGTAGATGAAACACAGCTGTCAGAGTCCATGGTTCAGGTAAGGAAAATGACACCTTAAATCCCAAAATTTCAGGGTAAGCCTCTCATTAAATAGAAACATGTAACTAAAAAGCATCTTAACATAAATCACTGCAAGAATATTTTATTTTGTTTCTGTGAACTGTAGGTTTTTTTATATTTCCAAAGCTATTTTTTTTATGAAAGCAGCTAAATTTATATTCTCTATTTTCTGTATTCGTATTGTGCACACCTAAATTGAGATTTTATTTTGCTATATATCCAAACTGCATATGATGTTCTGTTTCTTCCCTAATTACTTATCTTTCTTTCATTTCTTTCTACCTCTGTCTCACCTGCACAATTCTGTGTTTCTGGTTAAAAACTAGGTGGAAAAAGCTTTGGGGCTTTTTCTGTGGGTTTTTGTTGTTGGTTTTTTGTCTGGTTGTTTTGGTGGGCGGTGTGTTTGTTTTTTTTGGGTTTGTTTTGGTTTGTTTTTTTCCCCTGCCCTATTAGGGTTGATACAATCTGGGATCTTGCCTTATGGCATCCACAGTGACCACTTTTCTTCCCTAGAGTTTATCTGGATAGTGTTTTACCTTTCCATATTATTTTATTCAAAGCACAAAATCTGTATGATTCTATGTGAAGACAAATGGAAGTTCCTCACGTTCTTCTATGCACAGTGTTATTTAACGGTTGATAAGTTGTAGAATTTAATAAAACAATTTCAGTACAAATACTTCATTATAAAACCATGGGGAAAAAACAATTTGAAAGGGATGTCTGGAGGTCATTTGATCCAATCCTCTGCTCAAAGCCAGGTCAACTAGAGGAGGTTGCCCAGGGCCTTTTCCCATTAAATTTGTCATATTTCCAAGGCTGGAGACTCCGTAAACTTTCTGGACACTTTCCAGTCTTGAGCTACTCTCCTGGTAAAAACCTTTCCTTTTTTTATCTAATTGTATTTTTCATTGTTGCAACTTGTGACTTTGGCCTTCTGCTGCCCACCTTCAAGAGGAACGTAGTTGCATCTTCTCTGTACCCTCCAGTTGAGTACCTGAAGACCACATTTAGTTCCCCTGAGGCTTGTTTTCTTCTCGTTCAACAAACCCACTTCTCTCAGCCTCTCCTTGCCTGTTGCGTGCTGTGTTCCCCAGCCATCTTGATGGGCATCCATTAGATTTACAAAGATATGTCTTTAGACAAAGATTATCTGTCTTTTGGACAGGACTCCGACATACTGTGATTAACTTAGAATTTTTGATGTTATGGCTGATAAATGTCAAATCATATTATTATCAATCTACTAGTAATGTGGCATAGGTTTCACTTACAGAAGATTTAGATAGCTGATCTCTACAGCAAACGTGAAAGTGTCTTAGAGACATGGGTACCAGGCCCTACTGAAATATCCAAGAAAGATAAAGTCAGATTTTTAAAAACGTATGCTTTTTGCAGGAATGTTGATTAGTGAATAAATAATACAGGTAATAGAGAGTCATAAAATGAGTTGTAACATTAGTGCTCTTTGAGATTCAAATGTGTGACTTGTACTGCAACACACAGCAATTTGCATACAAAGGTCCAAACAAGGCAAACTTATTTTTGCGTGCTTTGCTTGCAAAATAAACTCCCACCGTATTGGAATGTCAAAATAAGGTCCTACTGAGGAGGCTATATGATGTTCAGCATCCTCCTTTTTTTCCTGCATGCAGTTTGGCCCTCATGTCTTGTCATTTGTATTTCAAAGGTCTTTAGACTCAGAGCTATTTGGGCTTGACTTTCCTTTAAAATGAGCTTGTCTATTTGATTTGAAGAATGAGATGCTTCTCTTAAAAAATATTTGAAGGAACAAATGTGAGCCGTCATCTCCAGTGACAGTATATATAATCCCTATATAATTCTGTTTCTTTTGTTGAATGATGCAGTTAATGTTGGCACTGAAACTGTTACTTTAAGGTTATTAGGATGAACAGAACAGTTTACACCTCTATGCTGTTTGTTGATTTTAGTTTGCACTTACCTCGCTTTTCTTCTTCATGAGATGGATAGTCTGTTGAAGGAGTCTACTCTTTACCTGTCATTTACTCTTCCTTTGGTTTATATAGACCTTTGCTTGTAAGTCTAGCTTTTCTTGTGTGCTGAATTTACTTTCTTGATAAACTATGTTGCCCTTATTTTGGATATCACAAAGTATTGTGAAGCAAATTACTTATTGTAGTCCCTGGAATCAGTTCTTAAAATAGTAACTATTCTTACACTCAAACAAAATAGTGATAAAGGACTGTCTAGGTCTTCTTATTCATTAGAAATAAAGTTTGATAAATACTAAATTACCATAAAATGACAATTGTTACAAGAGCTAAGAGATTGAGTTTGAAAAAATCATAAGTAGTGTTATTAAACAAAATACTCAAGCTGCTTAAAAACCCCCAAACTTCAACACTTTGGATACATCCATTCTAGAGTTACAAACCTAGTATTTTCATACTTTAACAAGAGGAATATGTATACTGCAATCCAGGGGTGCTACTGCAGCTTGAATGAGCACCTGGGGCTAGCTCTGAACTAGCTGATAGGTTCTGAAGATAGCATAGAGCCACTGAGTTGACTACTAGTTTAGGAATATTTTTGGGGTACTAGTTAAACAGCTAAATTCTTTCTTCTTAAATGAGGTAAGTATGCTAAGCAAAGCATAGCTATGACTTCTTATCTCTCTGGCCTTGGAGAGATAAATTTGCATATCCTAACTGGCTGAATTTCCTGTAGAAGAAGAAATTAGTATCTTTTGTGGATAAAATTAGGGTTTGTTTTTTTTTTTTAAGACTTTCAGATGGAGATCCTGTTTGCTAACTTAAGTAAATTATTTTCTCTTGATTGTATACCACCAAAGCTATTTACTTGCAGCATAATAAAACAGACTTTGACTTAACTGAAGTGTCTGCCTTTCCATAATGTAATGGGGAAAAGCTAGAGTTAGTCTTTCTGATCCTTTCTTGAAATATGGTAGTAAGTAGTGGGATAGCTGTGTTTGCAAGACCTGATTCAGTGTTAGAAGGATTGAATCTTTATTTCAATTCAGAAGAGCGATCCTATCAGTAGACCAGGAAGTTTTTTAAGAACACAATCTCTCTCCTGTTTTCTTAGTATGATGGAAGCTTAACCACTATGTAAACCAGCCACTAGAAACACAAGAGTCATTAAGTTGAAAAACAGAGCAGGTTATAGAGGGACCCTAACTATTGCCTAGCAGTTATAGGAGCCATCTTGGGAAGGGGCAGAACTGAGCTATTGACCTAAAATATATATCATAACTAAATATTTGAGAAGCTCTCTACTTCCAGAATCTCAGAATAGCCATTTTTAGCCAACCTAGCTGATTGTATTAGAGTGAAATTCAGATGCCTAAATATAGGTGTGTATACGTGTATATATAGGTGTCTAAGTGTTCAGGAAGCTCCAGGGAGTCTGAGGACTCTTCAGATGATCAGATGAAGGTGACATGTTTAGATTCCCTTACCTGTGTTCGCAGGATATTCACTTGTGTAAGTGTCCAAGCTCCCCATACAGACAGCTGAATTCAGCTGACGCTGAGTCCCACCTCTGAATTCTTACTTCTGGCAAGTTTTCAGGCCAAGTAGTGTCTACAGGGTTTAAGCTTTTGTTTTGGAACACTAGCAAATGAATTACCCATTTTCAGAAAACTTTTTGTCTAGTATTAATATTTCTTGCCATCCTTTAGTTGGATATGTAACACTTGAAGTTCTTATCCTATTTGCTACTTACTGTTTGCATAGTGCCTATCAAGCATATTCTTTCTTTTAAAATGTTTTAAAAAAAGCCTACATAAATGTTTGTGGAATCAGCAAAAGACGCTAGCTGGTATTATTTAATCGCTTGCTTTTTACACTCTCAGTTACCTTATTTTGTCTGTTGCCTATTTACATTCTATTGTCTTCAGGGAAGAGTGTTGTCTTTGGAGCATATGGTAATGATGCATATGCAGTACCATTTGCCTACAATAATATAAGCAACATAGAATCTGGGGTTTTTAGAGAATATTTTATTTTTCTTGACAGAATTTAATAAAACATCTTCCTGAACAAGAACAATTGAATGCATTGTCCAAGTTCAAGAGTGAGTATAATAATTTGTCTGAGCCGGAACAGTTTGGAGTTGTGGTGAGTACTGTTTTGTTATAACTTTTTTCCTTTCCTGAAATATAATATTATAGAAATTATACCACCTGCTTCTTCCTAAATGTGACATGGTTCCAGACTGGAAGAAGAGTAAAAGTGCTGTCTTTTAATTGGGCTTTCAGTGGACGTATCCATGGATGTGGAAGGCCTGATTGTTGGAATATTACTGCTGGAATGATTTTGGATTCTCTTTTTTTTTTTTTTTTTAAAAAGTAATTTAGTTTTACAGAAAGAAAAAACTTAGTGTTATTTTCTATGGCAAAGTTTCACTGGGAGATAAGAAGCTATTTCTGAATTTCCATAGCTAAAATAGTTTGGCTTTACTTTTGTTTGTGTTAATCCTAACTTTTTCAGTGAAGTTTTCTACACTGATGTTTTTCTTTTAGTCTTCATGTAAATGAGAAGAAAATACTGTAGTTATCACTGTGTTAACCTATTCTGCCTCCGTCCTCCTATGATATATAATATGCCTGTCAACAGGACTTGTAGTCATTTTTTCCATTCCCAGTGGGAAGATATGTATATAATACTTACCGGATTGAATTAACAAAGGAAGACTGGAAGAGAGAAAAGAAAATACTGGTAGTTCAGTGCTGGCAGTTTAAGCTTTTTTGTGGAAGTATAGTTTGGATCTAATTTCTACAAAGCTTATAATTCGTAATTGTCAATGATTTCATCTAGACAAACACAGAATAAAGCTGTTTCTTTTTCTGGGTGCATATATCTATATAAGTCTTTTGTTTTTTGGGTTTTTTTTATTGTTGTCCACTCCTAGCTTTTCAAGCTAATATGGTCATTGTTAGCTTCACCTGGGAGGCTTTCCCTGGGAGGAAATAATTCTTTCAGATATATCTGTGGGTTTCAGGAAAAGGAGCATCATGTCTTCGTAACAGTAGGCACTTGCTGTGGGTAGTTATCTGTGTGGTTATCAAATACCTCTACTTAAATATTAGGACAGCTGGAGTACAGGTGTAGGATATAAGAGCACTGGTCACTATTCTGAATCAACTGAAGAACATCGGTCTGGTCAGGGAACACCACTGCACTGAGTTGGTGCCAGTTACAGATGTGACAGGCAGTCGTCTTTGAGTACAAGTACATGTAAAACAAAACTAGTTCTGAAGTGGTACTTCTGAAAGCTGTTGCCACTGTTCATTTTCAATCCACCTTTAACAAGAGTAACAGTCACTGTACATCTAATGTAATGCAGGTTTCTGTGTTCCTGGGAGTCTTCTAACTACACTCTGGCAGCAAGAAATAAAAGAGGAAAAACACCACTTTTTTTAACACTTTTATTTATTTTCCAAGATTTTCATGTATAGATTTCTGATTTGAAGCCAAATTGTCAATTTCTCTTGGTCCAGATTTCTCAGTTACAAAAGCTAATGAAATCTTTTGCTTTTTATTTCTTGTTGAGGTGTTATCAGACATTCAAGGGATCTCTTCATAGTTCATTCCTATCTTAACCTTATTTTACTTGATTAAATTATCACCGCTTATCTGAAAAGGACATTGAATAAGTCACTGAGATTCTTTAAAAGAAGTAACCTCCCTCAACAAAAAAAAATTCAGTCAAAACATATTATTGTTTTCAGAGATGTGAAACTAATGCTTTCAGCACCTCTGTTGCTTGCAAAGAGCACAAAAGTTCTGAAGTCAGAGAAATTATTACCTTTTCATTTGTTTTCTTATAGTATTTTTTTAATTCAATTCAGAAAATAGCAGTAGTTCCACAAAGGTAGGTTTCACAATGGTAAGTGTTAAGTTTGTTTTTAGCCTAGTTTATATTACAGAGCTTTAGAGAGAAACACGTTAGTAGTTAAATCTACCATGACCAACAGAATTTAACCTTTTGGTGGTGAGAATTGGGATGAAGCTGTGATATGATCATTATCTTTGAATCAGTTCTCCAGGTTTCAATTTTTGTTTAACTCTGTAATTTTATACATGAGAGTTTCCACATTTATTTACCCAGTTGTGGTAATCAAAGTAAAGATAAGATACATCAATATATTAATGTCTCTTAAAAAAAAAAAAAAAAAAGGCAAACCCACAAACCACAACCAAAAAACCCCCAACCCCCTGAAGAATCACTTCAATAAGTTTTGAAAATAACTTACGCTTAAATTGTACCTTCTGACTTGTCAAATTCTCGTTAGATTTTCCATGGTTCTAGGCTTTGAAAGTTTTTTTTTTTTTTCCTCACTTGCATATTATTTCTCTTTCTTAAAAATGTACTTATATTGCAACTGATATACAGTAGATACTAATTGGGCATGCTTGGAATATATAGCCAGATCTATGGTATGGGAGGCTTCTTATCTGATATAAGAGTTAGCTCCTTCTTCTCACTTTCATCTTCCCTCCACAAATGTCTTCAAATCCTGTTGGGTGAACCAGCTATGTTAGATTCTCCAACTTCTTTCTTGTTCTCAGAATAAGTCATCATCTTAAATACTATTAAAGAATCTGATGAAATTAGAAATCAGATGTACTAGACTTAGACTGGAGTCTCACATGTTCAAAATTTAAGTAATATCTTGTAATATGTACATTTCCTAAGAAAATGTTTCTTCATAGGCCCATATCTCAATCAGTACATGAGCTGGGTGGTGCCCTAGGAATGAAATTTCCTTATGTAATGAATAAAAGCTGTTGGTATTGTTCCTGGCTCATTGGATCTAGTGAGTATTATAAAGAACACAAAACAATCTCTTGCATTTTTACCTCTACCATACTCTTTTAATATAAATCTGGCCGACCAAGACATTTAGATGACACTAATAAGCAACACAGGAAACAGGAGAAAGCTAGTAATGGAATATTTTACGAAGACTTTGTCAAGCTCCATTTTCTGGTGTTGGTTTTTTTTTTTTGTTTTGTGTTCTTTTCTTTTCTTGTACTGTTTGGTGCCATAGATAAGTCTTTCTGTGCTTGTCAGAATTGGACTCTCTTTATGTAAACATTTGTGGGTTTTATGTTTAAGTTTTATCTATACATCAAACATTGGTTTTTCATTTGGAAAAAAAAAAGAATCTAATAATGAATACATCAACCGCATCCTGGGCTGCATCAGAAGCAGCATGGCCAGCAGGTCGAGGGAGGTGATTCTGTCCCTCTACTCTGCTCTGGTGAGACCCCACCTGGAGTGCTGCATCCAGCTCTGGAGCCCTCAGCACAAGAAGGACATGGACCTGTTGCAGCAGGTCCAGAGGATGGCCACAAAAATGATTCAAGAGCTGGAGCACCCCTCCTACGAGGACAGGCTGAGAAAGTTGGGGTTGTTCAGCCTGGAGAAGAGAAGGCTGAGGGGAGACCTTATTGTGGCCTTCTGGTACTTAAAGGGGGACTATAGGTAAGATGGGGGCAACCACTTTAGCAAGGCCTGTTGTGACAGGACAAGGGGTAATGGTTTTAAGCTAAAGGAGGGTAGATTTAGACTGGATATAAGGAAAAAAATTTTTACAGTGAGGGTGGTGAAACACTGCCACAGGTTGCCCAGAGAGGTTGTGGATGCCCCATCCCCAGACACATTCAAGGTCATGTTGGACGGGGCTCTGAGCAACCTGATCTAGTTGAAGATGTCCCTGCTCACTGCAGGGGGGTTGGACTAGATGACCTCTAAAGGTCCCTTCCAACCCAAACCATTCTATGATTCTAGTATTCTGTTCTGGAATGTGACTCTATAAATGCTGCATTCCTATTCAATAATATTAAAAGTTCATGAGTTTCCAGAAAATTTGATGTTAGAAAACTGAAAGGGTAGATTGTTTTTGTAGAGAGATTCATATGTATCAGTCTTTAGAGAAAAAATCAAGTGTCCTGTGCTGAATAAAGTAGACTGAGCACGATACTTTTGCCTGATAACCTTGTTTCACACTGCATCTGCCAGGATGACAGAGACAAGCCCAAGCGTAAACTTCAGCAGCTTCATTTGAGTCTGACAGATTATGTCAAAATGGCAGTAAAGATGGATTTACACCAGTAAATTTGACCATGAACTGGACTGGCTAAGGAGCAGACACCTATTTGACCATACCAAATCATTCCAACAGTAATATGTAACTGACTCATTGGGGAAATATTTATAAAGGACAATTGCATGCAGGATTATGCATTTTAATTAAATTGGTAAAAATATAAAGTTAAGTAGAAAACATTTTTACTTTATTATCAAGAGTAAACATTGATTAAAAAAGACATTTAAAAATGAACACATATTTTAAAGCTTGCTTTGCTGTTTTTATTTCATATTTGAGCCTCACTCAACTTACAAGCCCGTCTTTTGCTCTTAAAAAATGTCAGACTTGCTACAATTGGACATACTAACAACAGTAATAAATTTGAAATTTAGTGTGTCAACATTTTCCAATTGATCAGAAGCCTTCTAATACTTAATATAAGATGTCTTCTGGAAAGAAACTTGGCTTATGGGGGTAAAAAGTGTTTACTTTTTCATTTTTGCTGTCATCAGACCACCATAACAAGTGTTATTTTGTATTTTGAAGACTTATCTCTAATTTTAATTATTTCGGAAAAACTCCTGTAGTACTTGTACATTTATTGGCAGTGATTTTAGTACTATGTTATTGTCTCTATAATGCTAACAGTATCCTTGCTATTGTATTACTATAGAATTGGCTATTCTGATCAGTTTTGTCTAAAAAGGTACTTTAGCTGGCAAGCAAAAAGGTACCTGCTTAACAACCATCAAACCTTCCTGGTATCAATATAGTATTGTATGGTTTAACTCTCTTCTGCTGCATGTACTGTTAGGAGTAATAAAATTTCTGAACACACTCTTACTATATTTGTGTTACTTAGTTCAGTCACATTAATCCTTTGATTACTCCCCTTTCAACACTACCTATTTGTTATTTTGTAAATGATGATATATTCTAAAGCACTCGTGCAAGTTAATTCAGAAATTTCTTAAGTCTTAAGCAATAATTAATTTCACTCCACTGTCCTTTTGCTGTGCTTTTTGAAATCTGGTAGTGTTCAAGAGCAAATTAATCTGTAATGATCTGTTTTAAGAGATCAGTTGACGTGTATCAATTGACAAGATGCAACATTTTGCTGGTAGACATTTTTAACTGTTAGTTATTTCTTTCAGTTGTACCATTTAGTTAGGTGGGACTGTCAGGCTGATGAGAAGAGCTAGACCAGTAGTACTGTAGGTCAAATTTTGCTGGATGTGACCCAACTGATTTAATCTATCTTAAAAAAATAGGGGCAATGCGATAACTCAGAAAAATGTGGCATTAATTAATAGAAGTTCCTACATGTCAGAAGTTGGTGGAGATTCTTTTCTGAAGGTACAACCAGAGTCCCACTGAATAGTGCAAGTATGTGCTTTCCCTAGTTTTCCATGCAAAGCATTGAAAAAACCCATCAAAACCAAACCCCATCATTAGGCACAATTTTTCCAGTGTGACACCTTCTATGCATCCAGTAGAGCTGACTTCAGAGAACAAGCTACAATCAGTTTTTAACATTAAACATTTTTCATTTCTCTTGGAGGAGGGAATTTTTTGAATAACACACTTTTTATACTCTTTGAATGTGAAATCTTATACATTTGCTTTTCATCAAGCTTCTTCAATCTCCATCAGACTCTTTTGTATCTTTTGTTTTATTCTGGCTGGGGAGCAGTCTAAGAATTACTACTCATTTCTTCAAGGAATATGAATCTTCTCAGTATAACTGTTGGTTTTGTTTTGGTTTTGGTTTTTTTTTCTTAAAATTGCTGTTTTTATGCTCATTTTTTGCTATTCTTTTCAAATGAGAAGAATCAAACTTAAAACACGCTAGACACTTGCTCAGATACTGGCATGCTGTGATTGTTACAGTATGTTTTACTTCAACCATAGTTAATTAACTTTTGTTCTTGGCTTAAAGACATTGAGGGCATGACTCGAAACAGTTCAGGTTCCCTTCATGAGTGTGGCTTGGGTTTTGTTTGTGTTTTGTTGTTGTTTTGGTGACTCTATGGGCTGCTTTTGTGGTTCCTGCAATTATCCTCTTCTTTTTAAGTTACTTTGTACTTTTATGTTTTCTGTTCATTCAGCAGTAAGTATAAAATAAATCCTGTATACCCTTATCTTCTTTACCAGACTTTAGGTATTCTTTAGATAAACTACTTTATTTTCCTGTATGTTCTTTCCTTCGCTTACTCCAGGCTGATGTCTCAGAGCACAGATGTTATCACCTATCACTGTGGACTTTGGTTTTGGGGGCTTTTTTGGGGCTTGCGCACAGCCATGAGCTATTTTATGAAAAGTATGTTAAATCTATTCATCTTATCAAGTACTTCAACTTAGCTTTGCAGTTATTACCTTAAGTTGGTGTTGTTTTGAATGTTGTATTTTGTTGCTCATATTCTTGATTAAGTATGCTTGTGCTTGCCAAAATTTAATTATTCAATTGCATTTTGTTTTACTATAGTTCATGTTTTGTACTTGGTTTAGTCAGTGCAATAACCTTGCTCCTAAAGTAATTTAACCTTCATATTATTTTCTTGGAGGCTTCGTAGATTGACTGATATTGAGCGATATATTCTATAAAACTTTTTAATGATGAAGACTATCTTTGTGTTTAGAAATGAATAGTCATATGACAGCACACTTGCAATGTGAGGCCCATCTGAGATGAATGGGGTTTCAACTAGATGATCGTCTTGGTAGGTGACTGTTGACAGAAGGTTGGGATTTTTTGGTGGTGTGTCCCCACTGCCCCGATGCTTTCTCAAGTGGGCAGTAAAAGTATTATGTTGCTTTAGGACTTAACACATTTAGCAAAGTTGATTTGTTTTGCAGGTAGTTCTTTCCTACTGAGAAAAAGGATTAGTTTACAGAATATGTATTTTTTTCTAATTTTGGGTGTTGCCTCTGTCATCATATCAAATAACAATGGTTAAGGAGAATCATAGAATGGTTTGGATTGGAAGGGACCTCCAAAGGTCATCTCGTGCAACCCACAAATTAGATTGTTTAGTAATGGCATTTTTTTCATTTAAGTTGATCTAATAGTTACTTGTTAGATTTCTCAGTCATGACCTGATACTTTAAATGCAGTGATCTGTTTAATGGATTTTAATCGATGAGCTATTGCTGTACCACTGTCAAGCCTTGCTCTTGAGTATGGGTGTATATTTGGCTTTCATCTGAAACAAAACACAGCATGTTTGCAATCAACAATGGGCTTTGCATTTCAGACATATTTCTCCAAAGGCTTTTGTTCTTACGTAGTCTTATTCTGCCCTAGAATATTTCAATATACCGAAGGTATACAATATTTCTTTGAGTCTTTTGCTTAAGAGTTGATAAAGGTGCTGAAGCGCTGAATTATTTTGCTAAAATTTATTGGACAAGGATGAAATAGAGTTCTTGGAGTATACTGATTAAATACCTTTGTACCACACAAGCAAGATGACAAAACACTGGAGAAGTGTTACACTGCTTTTTGAATTTGTCAGTGATTCTTCCTTTTTTTGGTCCTCACAGTCAAGGAGTGGATCAGATACCACTGGTAAGGTTTTGAATATTGTAATAATATGGTAATTAAACATACCTCATGTACCTTATAAGTTTTTTGAGTATTCTAGTGAAAGAAGAGTTGGAATCGTAGGAATAATAAATTAGAAATAAATGTTGGGATGTCAAACAAGAGTTTAGAATTTTTTAGAAGAAAAATAAAAAGCATTAACTAAATGGTGATTTATCCCAGTTTAAGAAGATATTTTTACTAACCAACAATAGAGATTTCTGAAAGAAATAACTGGACTTTGGAATTCATTGTTATAAATAAAGCCTTTTTTTAAACTCACAGTTTTTGTTTGACATGTCTAAATCAGACCTGGGCAACTGTATCTTAGCTACAAAACTAATATTTACCCGACTGCACTTTTTGTGCTGAACTATGCTGTACACAGTTTTTTGCAAAAGGTTTGTAAAAGAGGATTAAGCATGTGTATAAAGAATTTCCTGCACTGTTAGAGCAGTGTAAAGTAATTCTTTTGTTTGCATGACAAAGATTGAGGAGGAAATTTTCTATAGGAGAATAATATTTGACAATGTCCATTGATTCATACAGCAGTTGCTTTTCTTTTACTTCTTGTCATCTTCACTTTTTTGCTGACCCCAGATTTTGTTGTCATCCAGATTTAAATTTTTAACTCTTGCTTTCTTCTTAATGCAAGCAGTTTGGCATTTAGTTTGTCTGTCGCTGCCAAATATTTATCTCTGTTTCCTCAATTTTTTGGACAAGTAGAAACACTTGTCCATGTACTGTTATCTGCATTCATGCTTGCAGTAACTTTTTTCTCTCTGAATTGTTTACTTCAAAACTTGGTCCATTACATATTCTTTAGAATACATCTCACCTGTTATTTGGACGTTCAGTCTGCTTTGTCAATATATCCAATTACTTTTATCCAAATATAAATTTAGGTATGTTCTTACTTATATTCATCCCTGTTACAGCATTGATGGTTTATCTTTTCCTTCTATTCCCCTGTTGATGATGAGCTTATTGCTGTGTTTTGTCCTAAACAAATCTTCTACATTTTTTTTTCTATTTCAGTTTCCTTCTTGCCCTCACTGTCTAGCTAGTAGAAGTTCCTGATCTTGATTGTGTGAAATTCTTAAAGATTGGTCTCTTTCAAAACTATGTTGCACAAAGAAGTGGTCCTATCTGCATATGAAATTCTCAGTCTCTTCTTCCAAAGGCCAAGGCCTACTAGCTTGGAGTATATTTATCAGCTGTGGTACTGTGTCCTTTTACTGAAGCCCTGACAGCTTCACTCCCTCTGTTTTCTCTCATAGTTCCATGAGATACTGGACAATTTCCTGCCAGAATTTGAAGAGTTTCTCCTATTTACCTGCACATAATTTATATTGTCCCCCTGTTCTAGCTATTATTTGGTCACCTTGAGTTTCAGCTTCCTTTTGACTTTAATGGTTTTGTCTGGGTAGCATGGCACGATATCTGTCTTCAACATTGATGACCATGCCACATATGTCCAGGTACAGCTGAGACAGAAAACAATATGCATAGCTGTTTTAGCTATGTGGTTGGTTGGTTTTGGTTTGCTTGTTTTTTTCCCTCTTAGTATAATTCTCAGGGTATTGTGTGGCTTTCGAGGAGCAATGGGCTTTCCATGGCTGTGTGAGCTAATCTAACGTGGCTTCAGTTCTGCTCCATTAGAGTATGTTTTACTTGGTACTCCAGGCACCGACAGTGTTCTGGCATGAGTCCACTGTTGACTCACCTGGGGACAGCCCTACTTTTCTTATCTCTTGCTTAGGCCATCTAGAGCCCCTACTTGGCTGCCAAGTGAAGATGCTGATAATTTCAGAAAAAAATAATGTTGATTTAGATATTCTCTTGAGGTAACTTAAAAGGAGAAACACCACCATGGGTAATCTTAAGTATAAAGAACAAGTAAAGTAAAGGGGTTTGAACCATAGAGGTGCAATTAAAATTCACAGGCGAAGAACTTAGGGATGACAAAGTAAAAGAAAAAAAAATAGTTATGCTGAAGAGAGCAAAACATAAAAGCTGGTTTACTCAGAAACCTGACTTGTAGTTTTTCAACAAGAACTCTCATGAACCTTTTTTAACAATAGGTTATCTTGTAAATAAATAGGAAGTCAAAGTTAAATGCTATTCTAAATAACCATTAACAGTTGTGTAGGACTTCTTTAAAATAAGAACAAAAATAAGTAATGGAGCTTGCTTTCTCAAATACAGCATAATTAAGAATGTGATCCAATAATGCAGTGGTATTAATTTCAGGCAAGCAAGGTTAAAGCCTTTTAAGAAGCATAGTGTGAGAAAAGAAATATGTGCTTATTTGAGAGACTGCTGGAGGGTTGAAAAATAAACCATTGTTCATTCTAATTGTTTTTAATAAAGCCATAATAGATATGTGTGAGTCAACATTTGTTCAATGCTTCTTGAATGTAAAATATTCAAGTACTAAAGATAATCTTCTATTATTGTTCATTTGTATTAATTAGATCTGACTCAGAGGTTTTTTCTGAGATATTAAAATTGTAAGGGTCATGAAGCAACTGATAAGGGCGTCTTATTGCTTGCTTGTTTGAAGTAAACTTTCTGAACTTTTTTCTAAGTTGAAGGATAAGTGCAAAGGAGAAGTTTACAATAATCTAAAGTTTTTAGGTTTCAGGCCTGCATAGAAAGAAACCTCTTAGTGTGAGATTTTATGGAAAGGGAAAAGTGATTTTTACTTTAAAAATCCTCACGTAAATGGATTTTTACCTGCTCAGTCTCTTATAGATTTAATTCACTTGTTCTTTCATACTCACACTATTCTGAGCACCATGATGTGTGTGTCGAAGCAGCCAGGCCAGGATGGCTGATGCGCAGCACAGAGGACAAGGGACTTTCCTAGCACCATATTATGTCTCTATGGTTCCTGACTGGTGACAGCAAGCTAGTTTTTGGACCGATCTTTTATATGATCAGGAGTCATTAATTGTTCTGAGGTTGTCTTTATTTCAGAATCTCCTAACCTCAGCTCCCTGTAAACCTTATGCTGTGCTGCTGCCCACTGTTTTCTTTCCCATGTTTGGAATTTATGTTTAAAATACATACAGTTTGCTGGTGGGCTAATAAAAAAAGTATACTTTATGTGATATGCTGAAACCTGATGGGGAATGATGTCCTGAGAACAAACACAGCTCATTCTTTTGACCCCTGTGCTGCTGTGTCTTCTGCTGCTTACACGCTGAAAACTTTAAAATTTGGCTCAGACTGGTAAGCTGGATTTTTTTAGGGAATTAACATTAATTAGTTGGTAACACACAGAATGATATCGCATTTTTTTGAGTTACACTTACCTCAGGTTTTGTGCACAGAAGTTAGTTTTAAATTTGGAAAGAGAGATTCTGGAATGACAGATTTACTGAATTAATCTGCATTGCTGTTTTACGCTGAAAATACTTGAGGCAAATGTTGGATGGATTTGGGTTTCTTTTTTCTTACTCTTCAATATATTTGTATTTGAGAGGAAGCAAAATAATGATTGATTAAAATAGCTTGTTACAAGTGATAATTCAGAGAATCCACATAGCTTTTACATTTTGTATGAGGTCCTGAAATCCTTTATTCTTTTTGATCTATTGTTTTGCATATGTAGTTCTTCATGTCCTTGATAGCCTTTCCTTTTTTTGTACTAAAATAATTCAGGGAATAATAGTGGCCAAAACCACCTAAATTCGGCTCTCAACCATTTTTATACTGGTTTTTAATATTATTCAGTATTCTAAAAACAACTTTCTGAACCACCTTGAATCCCACTATTTTTAGCAGTTGTGGGGATGATAAATCACTAGATGACATTTTAAGGCTGTGTCCATACTAATCAACTAAAAAACACCAGACCATACTTTTAGACATCGAACCTTAATAGTCCTCAGTGCTGATTTGTTAGAATAGACACGGGTATGCGTTTGGCTTGTGCAGAACTGCACTTCCCCAAAGAATTGCTAAGCATAGTTTGGGAGACAGCAAGAGATCTCATGAACTGAGCATCCAGTCAGATAGTTGAGGACTCAAGAATAAGGCAGGAGCAGATAGGTTTGTTAAGGCAAGTTGTAATGGTTAGAAAGCACATCTTCCCTTTTTCATCATGGGGAAGACAGAGCAGCACATCATAGGGGAGTTGGGTACAAGCATGTTCCGGCTGTTCAGAACTTGAGTGTCTAGCAGGCATCCCTGTCCCTCTCGGGCCTGACATCTCAGGGTGCTTTTGGAGGCACAGATGTGCATGGCAATGTTTGGTCCCATATCGGGTGGCTCCAGATCTCTGCCCCCACCCTCCCCAAGTTGTTTTGGGATACAGTTTATATAGATGAATGCCAGAATACTCAAAATATAATTGATGCTTTAGAGTTGCATGTTGATCTGATAGGTTAGGCTTTCTTGCTGCTCCAGCTAAGAATGTTCTGTAACTAGTTCCCTACCAACTCCCTAGCAGCACACATCCACCTCTCCCCACTGTCTTGCCCACACAACGATGCTAAGGCTTCAGGCCTATCCATGCCAATGTATGTTAACTGCCTGTTGCACTGGGAACCATTCCCAAAAGTAGTTTTGGTTTGGTTACGCTGCATGGAGGGAGCTGAAGCCAGTAGTAAGCATGTAGGCTTGTAATCCTTAGTGGTGTAAAATAGGCCTGGATGTATTTTATTTATTAATATGGTTTTAAACCGATAAATGCAATCCATTAAAAATATTAATTTTGACATTCTTTGTAAATCTTTTGACTTAAAAAGTTGCTGATAATTGTCAGGATGTTATTAGCAGACATTTGACCTCTGGTGTAGG
Organism: Phalacrocorax aristotelis; assembly: GCF_949628215.1. NCBI lineage: Eukaryota > Metazoa > Chordata > Aves > Suliformes > Phalacrocoracidae > Phalacrocorax > Phalacrocorax aristotelis. Next base: position 38,364,821 of record NC_134276.1, on the reverse strand, counting down.
CAGGTGTACTAGCAGTCTCACACCTGAGAATAGTGTCTCAAGAGCCATGTCTGATAGCTCCTGCTTTTATTTCTTTTCTTAAACCTTGAGGTATTTGAAAATATATTCCCATATTGTCTGGGAGTGGAAAAAAAGAAACAAGATTTTTTCCTTGATCACTTTTATTTACACAAAGATAAAATTGAGGGAATTATGAATTATTGTTTCAGAAATAATTAATGCCCAGACCTTGTGAAATACACTGATAGCTAACCCAAATAGAATTTGGCAAGCAATCCTCACGTGGCTTCACAGCTTGTTCGTTGATGGATGTGTTTTTAATGAGTTCGTACCAATGGAAAAGATTTCACTAGAGTAAATTAAAGATTAGAGTGAGAACTAATGAAGGCTAGTTTGTCTTAAATAATTCAGCAGACACTTAAAATGATCAATTCCATATTCAGCTGATGGTTTCACCTGTATGTCCTCATTGAGGATAACTAGAATGTATTAATGTTTTTCCACTGTTTTCTGGAAAATATCATACTATCACTCTATCTGCAGAGGTGTTCTCTGCCCTTTCCAATACTTGATGCTTGGGCACAGCCGTACCTAGGGACATTTCAGTTTGTTTAAAATCCTGAAGTGGTGAGGTGCGTCTGTGCCGTGAGACGTTTGATTGTGTGCTGAATGATAGAAGAGTGTTCCTTTAAAAGATTCAGTACCAGCAGGTCTCACCTTCTTGTTCTTGTAAAATGTTTAGGGTATCTAAGGAATAGGTTAAAATATTTGTCTTATTGTTGTCTGATGTTAGTTCAGATGGCTGGAAGTAGTTGGTTGTTGTTTCTTCTAGAGCACACACAGGCTATCTTTCAATTTTCTTCTTGGCAGATATGTCTACAACTTCAGATCAGTGAGGTTGTTTGTCTGAAAGGTCCTTTTTTGACTTCAGCCATTCACTTTGCAGATTCCTCTGAATGTCTCCAGACCCTGCCCTGAATCTGATTTGACACTTTTGCTTCACTAGAAATGTAAGCAATCCTCTAATGTTCATGTTGTGGTTTGAACATTTTAAGAAAAACACTGCTGTTTTGCGTAAGGCCCATGATCAGAACAGGATCCTGCCATTTTGACTCTCAGCAGCTTCAAAGGTTTCTTGGAATTCAGCCACCTAAATTGAGTGACACATTGAAATGACTGGCTACTGTAGGGCAGCTGTGCTGAAAGAGTCTTGATGCTAGTCAGTACTTGCAGATCCCTGGAGCTTGAAATGACTATGCAGGTTTCTCCCCTGTTCCAGCTACAGACTTTATTGCTCAGCAGAGCTCTTACGGAGCCCAAGTGATTTAGGATTTACATTCCCTGTGATCATTTTGTAGAACTGGGGAACTTTCTCCAGGACACGCAAGCTGCCTTCCACAGCATTCACTTACGTGGCACTTCATGTCACACTGTTTTTGCCACAGATTGTCTGTGGTTCCAAATACGCTAAATAACCATATGGATAAAAATTCTGCAGTCATCACTGAATTCTCCATTGACAGGACTACTGAAGATCTACAGTAGAATGCTTTTCCTTACCAGTACTGTCATCATCATAGACACATACCTTCCTGTTTACGTAATTAACTTGGATACCTTGTTGGTTCAGTAGAGATGACTATACTAAATGTGAATGTGCTAGAGATCTGAGCTTTTTTTGAAATTGGTCATGCCTGTCAACATCAAAGACATCATAATTAGGTGCTATTGTGGTCTGTTACCAGCGTATTGCTTAAATAATTCCATAGCATCAAATTCCACTCTTATGTTGGAGATGTTATGGTGGTTCAACCTGAGGGAAAATATTAAGCCTGCTGACATGTTTTTCAGACACTACCATCCAGATCTTGATCACCTCCCTGTACCTTCATGACTTTATGACTCAAAGTAATAGTGCAGACTGACTTTTCATTAGGAGGTGGATTTCTGGTAGTAGCCAGACAGATGAGGCATTTATTTTAGAGCTAAGCTGATCAGATTTTCCCATGTGAAATACAGCTGGGTCTGTTTTACATTTACAAACTTTTCTCCATTTGGTTTGATACTGTATTATTCTATTTTAAATTCCTCAATGACTTCTGCCCTTGACTTCTGGTGTAAATTTATCTATTTTAGCTATCTGGCTGAATCAGAGGTTTTACAGAGGATTTTTACCTATATTAAACTCTTGACTTGGTTTCCCATGAGGAAGGCATTTCAGTCTAGTGGCATCTGCTCCATATGTACCTTTTAATGAAAATAGCTTTCCTGACATCTGTTAGGTCTGCTAAGAATAGAAGAACTTGGGAAATTCAGATCCTCCCACTCTTGGATGATTCCTTATTAGGAAAAAATAATTTGTATAAATTCAACTTGGAGAAACAAAAGTTGTCTCTGTGCTTCATTCTGATCAAGATGTCAGTAAATGTTATTGTGTTTTTGGGTAAGACAAAAAATCACCTCCTTCTCTTCATAGTAGAACATACCAATCTGTGAATTTCAGCCTGAAGACTGTAAACTCAGCTTGTTTTGACAGCTGTGTTGTAGCTCCCACTGGCAATTTGGATGTATTTTGTAAGGCAGGTGACTTTTTGATTATTCAAAAGGAATGCCCCCATTTCTGAGATCTGCAGAATTGCTTTGCTGGCCTGTCTTTGTTGAACATAATGCCATCAAAACACAGTACCAGGGATTTTCTGCACTGTACATCAATGCACTGTTGTCTACAAGACAAGAGACGACTACCTGTGTGCAGCTAGGAGGTAACTGATAGTTATTGTCCCTGTGTCACTTACAGTATGCTCCCTTCTCTTCTGTCCTGAATACCCTTTGGGAAAATCTGTGATTTGCAAGAAATTGAGTCAGTGGTGCAAGTTTAAGCTGGACAAATAGAGTATTAGGACATGCCCTCTCTCAATGCCGTTAAGGCTGAAAAGTCATCAGTTCAATTGTTTGCATGTACACATGTCCACGTTGTAAACATAAAGACTTTCTGATTTCTTTTAAGTAATTTTTATTTTGAGTTGGCAGTTCTTGACTTTCCTTTTCCCAAATAAATGATAATAGTGTGGCTATTTCTATATAGCCATAAAAATATCTCAATAAAAATACTGTTCTGTTATTGTGAATTGTCTTCCCATACACTGAAATAATGTTTTGTCTTTCCAGAATGCTGGTGGTCTTCACTAAATTTGGGCATGTTGACTCCCCATTTCAAATTGAGCAGGGTGTTCTTTTTTCTTTAAATGTGATAAAAGGTCTGTTAAGGTATCAGTTCTTCCTTACTGTATTTTTTTCTTTCTGCTTTTCAAGTGCCCAAATCTAAAGATAAGTGTTCGGAATTCACGCTTTTTACCTATGCACTCTGAAGAGTTCACTGATGCTGTAGTGATAATAAACAGTAGGTTTTCCACAAGGGATGCCCTTCCAGTTTAGTCTTTTAGTTGGCTTGGCTGTAACGGATATTTTACTTTTTGGATGGAACACTTTTGGTTGGTCTGACACTCTTGGTACTGTTTATCCTTTAAGGAAGGTATATTGTGAAACTGGAATCCTTGCAGTGTTTTTCTCTACGAGCTCTTGGTTAGAATGAATCACATTCAGCGGTCAAAATCTAATGTCAGTGTAACTTCTGAGGCGCGTTCCTTTACTTGACGTTAACAAAGCAGACAGTGAAAGTACACGTTTACCAGACAGCACACCCTTGCAGGTGCCTTTTGATTTATGCTGTATTTGAGAGAAGAAACATCTCTGCTGTTGGATAAAGGGCTGTGAGAGCTACGACTGGATAGCTCAACCCAATTGTCTCTGCCCATTTGGACTTGCACATAGCGAGAATTTTCTTACGGACTATTACTTGAAAAATAGAACAATTTGCTACCCATACACTGAGTTCTCTGATGTGTGTAGTCCACCTGCTCTTTAGCCTTCTACTTCAACCTCCCTTTCTAGTTATCTGTATTGTCTGTATTCAGGATTCCACTATGAGGACGTAAGTAGACTTATGTACTTATATGTTGAGTATAAAAAAAGTATAGGGCATGAACATAAGCCTCTCAACATTATGACACTTGAATTTTTAGCATCTTTTATGATAAAGTGTATGGAGTCTACAGTATGAATATATTTGTAGACTACATGTCACAAAGAAAGCCATATATTGCTAAGAGAACTCTCCATCTCCTCCCTTCTCTGACTTGGCAAACAGGTAAACAAATAGTACCAACAACATGCATTGTACATGAACTATGGATTTCAGAGTTTTTAAAAAACAATAATAAAAACGAGCCCAGTGGCATTTCTGTTGTGTTTCTGGTTTTTTAGATTACATATTTCTGCATTCATCCTTAAGACTCACATACAGAACTTCTTAATTTGTTGTAGTTCAGCTGGTTCTGTTGAAAACACCTTTCATGCATATGTGCTTGCTCATGTTTGTGATCTAAAGTACTTGATTATTTCAGTTTCAAGCATCTGCCTGTCTGAGAAGCCAAGAGCCAATAAATGATGCATCATCTGCTGGTTCTGTAGTACCTTGAGTTTGGCACTATTTAAAATTGATGTAACTTATACTTTATTTTGCTAGTTCCCTTGGTTTGATAATAATGATCGTCTCTGTTGCACCTTGAGTAGGGACAAATATTATCTGGATAATTTCAATGGAGTTTTGTGATTTGTCTAGTCTAGGCTCAATTTTTTCCTGAATGGAGATCAAAATTTAAAATTAAGAGTATTCTACTCAATATGCTGAGTAGTAGTTGTACACATACAAATCTAGTAAGTGATTTGTTTGAGGAAAAGGAGTTAATACTGGCTCTTCCTGATGGAGCTGGGAAAATGGCTTTGTGACACTTGCTTCTGTCCTGTACCTTAATACTCTTTTAGGTATTTATTCCTAAATTAGGTGTAAAGTTGTAAGGGCACTGCATTCATTTTAGGTGGGTTTTAGTTATTTCCATTAATGTTTCACTGTGAAATGCCCTATTTAAATTCAAGTCCCATTATCCTTGCTTACCTGCTCGTAAGTGAGAATTTGACCACATTATGGGATGCTGTTTCGTGGACGAGGAGTACAGAATATCTGCCTACGGTTGGTACTGAGCTAACATTCAAACTACATACATTTGAGCGTTTTACTTTAGAACTAGGCTGGAGGCAGTCTGTGGACTAAAGCTCAGTAGTAGAGTTGATTTTCAACCCAGTTGCATCTGAAAGATATCCTGTTTGTATGCTGTGCTCTGCGATGCAAACCAAAGTATGGGTAGTGGAAAGGATTGCTTATTTTACTTCAAGATTTCTGATCTCAACTAAAATGCAAATGGCATGTGTACTGCAGTAGGACATCATCAGGTGGTTGCACTGCCAGGCAGGCATTGCAGAAGTGTCTTAGCAGCATAAAATGTTAACTTTACTTGATTTTATTTTCTACTACTGTCACAAAAAAAACAGTAAAATAGACTGTAAATTCCATCCTCTTCTGCTTCTATATCAAACCCTTTGGATTAGACAGCCTTCAGTATCAGTTTAAGATAACTTGTTTGACTTTACACGGAAATGGATGAAGAGTGTTACCATTATCCTTTTCACTGAGTCTATTGCGGGATAATCGACACTAAACAACTTGTGAACATTGAACTGTCAGAGCTATTTTCGCATTGATAGACTAGATATGGGTTGAGAAATATTCTGTAAAACCTTAGGTATCACTGTGGTTTGGAGGGGAATATTTCCAATTTAAAGGCAAACTTTTAAGGCCACTCTATGAAACCTATTACTTTGTAGCAGAAGTGCTGATATTATTGCTTCTTTTCTTGCATTGAGGAGTACTGATAGCTGGAAACTGTAGCATGTGTTTTTTATTAAAAACAAAACAAAAACCAAAACCTAGTTTAGGATTTCAGGAATTGCTAAGGCATTATTGGCTTGAATCTTACCTTGAGAAGGGAAAATACAAGTATGGGGAAGAAGGCGTTAGAGAATTCATTAGTTTGGTGAGAAAACAGGGATAGGGAAAAATGAGGGGAGAAGCTCAGAAAAATTTGGCACTAGTGTTTGTTGTGTGTAAACAGAACCACAGAGCAGGGAGGGGAAAAATGTGACTTCTGCTGTGGAAAAAGGAAAAAGCAAGGAATGTATAATGCCTGGTAGGGAGAAAAGGAGCAAGAATGGAGGACGGAAAGCTTCTGGGATTGCATGTGATGCCAAACCTAAAAAATGTTTGAAGATTTCTGTGACAAAGTTGGAAGGATGAGTAGTACATTGGAAACTTGGGAGATGGAGGAATGTAATTTATTGAATGAGTTCGATGTTCCTTGATTTAAAGAAGCAATAAAATTTGGAGTCTTGTTGTTTGGGTGTAGTAAATAGTGTGCAAAGTATCTCTGGGGTGGGAATTCAGTGACCTGAGTTATATGGGAAGACTGAAACTTCTGTTGAAAATCCCTGACCAGTAAGCCATAGGAAAAGCCAAGTCTTCTGCATATGATCTACAGAAGCTACTGTTTTCCTGAGAGTATTGTGCTTTACCTAATTAACTGTATAATGTCCGGTAGTATAGGTGGATATGAATACTGGTATATTTTCACGTATGCTATATTAAGTGTTTCATAGCTATTTCAAAATGTTATTTTCACGCAAGTTTATAGTAAGGTCTTACTGAAATCAGCTTTTAAATATTTGCACCAGAAAATGAGATTTACCTTGTTTTGGTACATCCTGAGTTACACAAAATTTGTGCACTACTTTTATTACTTTGCAACTACTGGGTCATAAACTTGGATTAGTTTTATAGGATTTGGTATATGAGTTGACAGATGTGATATATGATGACACTTTATCTTTTATTGCTTACACATACTAGTTATTGGGAAAAGATGGGGGCAGTTCATATTAACCACAAGATGGGATTTCAGTTGCTTACCCAAGTGTGTCTCATTCATTCGTTCATTTGCTATCAGTTATAGCAGATATATTGCTTATTCAAGCCTGTCACACCAATAAATCATTACAGATCGTATGCATTTGTACAGTGCCAAAGTGTAGCATGAATTTTAAAGGAAATCTCCTATTTTCTTTTCAATCAGATGAGCAACGTGAAGAGACTACGGCCACGGCTCAGTGCTATTCTTTTTAAGCTTCAGTTTGAGGAGCAGGTGAACAACATCAAACCTGACATTATGGCTGTCAGTGCTGCCTGTGAAGAGATAAAGAAGAGTAAAAGCTTTAGCAAACTGCTGGAACTAGTATTGTTAATGGGAAACTACATGAATGCAGGTTCTCGGAATGCACAAACCTTTGGATATAATCTCAGCTCCCTATGTAAAGTGAGTTTTGAAATGTCTGTGTTGAGTATTGCATTCACTTTTTCATTTGTTTTTATTACGCTACTTAAATACCTTGGTTTGATGTTTTTCCTGCAGTTAATTCTTTGAGGGGTGGGGTTTGGTTATGGGAAGGTCATATCATAGTAGTGTTGTAGTCTACATGCCTGAGTACTTCTAAGGCTGTCACATTTTAATCTATTTTAATACAGTTATGTTTTCTCTTTTACATATATTTTGTCCTTATCTTACTCTCTTTTGTGGTTGCTCAGTTTCATCAGTTCTCTGTTTTTCCTAATTTTCCTTACTTTTTTTACTTTTTCAGCTTTCCTATAAGGTATATACAATACTTTCCTGACTGTTAATTTAAAAACAATTCTAATCCTAATTGCCTTCCTCTTATTTAGTGTTTTTATTTTTTTTCCCTGTGCCCTCTGGGAGGTCACTGCAAAATCTGCACAGAGTGCACGTGTATGTAATAGTCCTTATGAGAAAGGAATTATTTGGAAGTTTGTACGTACTTTTTGTCTTCTCTCAGCTTCTTTATCTTTTTACACAATGGAGAAAACACAATATGTTAACTCTTCCATTCTTTAAAATAATCACCCTTGCTCTGCCATGTTTCAGAACAATTCTTTCATTATGGTTCTCGAGTGTTGAATGCGACACCTATAACTTCAGTATTCATAGAGAATAAGTTATATACCTTCCCTGGTGTAAAATAAACATTTAAGCATCCATCAGCCACCTAGTGAAATACAGCGTAGACGAAATTATTGAGTTAAATATACAATTTGTTTAGAAATGTTCAGAAGGAAGATACTGAAGGTCCTCTCCTCTCCGCTTGGGTGCATTTTCTTCTTAGGTATGATTTTACGAGAACCTGTCCTAGGTCTGTGTTTTTAACGTACAAGGCAACAATAGAAGGAAAATACTTATAAAAACAATATGAAGGTAATTCTTGCAAACATTTTGAAGAGCAGGATCAAAATTCAAAAATTATCTTGGAGAAGTATTTTAAGATGTAGAAGATGAAAATTCTGAAGACAACTGTGAAGTACTACACAAAGGAAAGTGAACTGATGTGTGCAGATAATTAAAGTAAGGAGTGAATGGCTAGGCAGAATTCCAGAAAATGGGCTTTAAGTTCTAGCTAACTCTACAGTAACTCTGGCATTAAATGCATTTGATAATCTAGGATCTCATAGTTACTTAGATTTGCACACTTACAGGTTATTTAGCTTTACAACATTGTGTTGGAGGGGAAAAAAATGTCTCTTTTAGTGGACCTTCTATGTATTACGAAGATGGTAATTATCTACTTGTTTCTTGGTGCTAATAAAGTTTTAAGTGAAATCTTGTCTGAATTACTGCAGAAAATGTAAGACTGACTGGTGAGAATCCAGATCATAGTAACATGTAACACTTTATGCTGAGGAAAAAGCGTTTGGATGTATTTAGTTTAGAAAAGAAAGGAGAGGAGCATGAGAAGTACATGTGTCCTTTTGTTATTAATTTATGATAAAGAAGGCATTTGAACATTTGTTTTCTGTGTAGCAAAGGTAGGAGGTAGGCTTTGCTGGTAAGAAAAAAGATTTGCTTACAAGTTAAGAAAGCTTTCTAACTGTAAGGATAGTTAAGAACTTGATAGTGAAAAAGATTGTGGAAGGCTTTTGAAATCCAGGAATAGTAATAATTCTCAAAGAGTTGCCACGAGGCCAAATTAAGAGCTAAAATAAATATTTTGAATAGAGTATTTAGTTAACTCATTGGGAAGTGCATGCATGTTTCTTAGAATCATGGAATAATTCAGGTGGGAAGGGACATCAGTAGGCGTTGAGTCCAACCTTCTGCTCAAGAGAAGTGCTGCTCACTACCAATACTCTATAGGTGAAGTAGATACAAAGCTTATAAGGACCGAAAAAGTAATTTCCTCCCTACTATCAAAATGCTTAGTAGAGTGTAATTTTGACATTGTATCATGTTATAAGATTAGAAATGGTGATAGTGGTTTACTCCTTTCAGGGCTTCATTAATTTATGCATAAACATGTATAATAGTACTCAGTATGTTTCACTTACATAAGAAACGTGCAAGTAGAAAACCAGAAGTTCCAATGACAAAGACTTCATATTTATTTAATTTGGCATCACTCCAAGTTGCTAGCTTGTAAATACCAGACCACGGTGCTTAAAAACTTTTCTAGGGGGAAGATAATGTAACCTTGATAGTAGTTGAATATGAGCGTATTGATGTCACCGCCCATAGCACAGGGGTTGGACTAGATGATCTTTAAAGGTCCCTTCTAAGCCAAATCATTCTATGATTAGGAAATAAAGACCAACTATTACAGATTTTGCTGGGAGGCAGAACAACTATAGCCACCTTAGAGATCATGTGTAAAATTCCAGATGTCTTCTGCTAGATATCCCAGGACAAGCGCAACCTGCAGTCAACTACTTGTTCTTTTGAAGTCTGACGATTTTTCGGAGAGAGAATCACTGGGCGTTTGCATTTACTATCCTACCTTTTTAGTGAATTAATACTACCAGTATCATCTGAGAATGTTGTATTTTTATATCATCCCAGACAAATACTGAAAAAGACCCAGGTATTCAGCACATCAGCCACAGTTTTCTTCCTTCGTGCTACGTGGTGGCATTCCAGTATGTCAGCAGATGTGATGGAGAATTGAGATCTGATTTCTATTACAATTTTTCTTGCTTGCTTCAGTATTGAACAGCTGGGTTTTAGAGGTTACTCTGGACTACCCAGTCCAGTGTGTATCAGGGTACTAGTCACCAATTCCTAATTCACCTCATCCAATTGTGGCGTCATTTAGGAAGTCCGTGAGTGCCAAGCCTTCACTGGTTATGAAATTGTGTCTTACACAGACAGATCACTTTGTCTGGAAACACAGAGGTAAAACTATGTATGTGTAATTTTTGGGATTTTCTTAACTATGTGTAGTGTCTTGGTTAATGCTTTATCTTCTCTATTCTGAGAATAATAAACTGGTTCAACTATTAAAAATAATAGTATTAAAACAGGAAGAAAACCCACCCAAACCAATATTCCTTCAAGGCCCAAAACTAGAAGGCTGCAAATTGCAGGCTAGTTGGTCTGCACAGCAGTTTTCAGTAGGGGTTCTGAGAACCAAAGAAATTTGCAGTGGCTTCTGTCTTTCAATGATGTTGGTTCCTGTAATATTTGAAGAATATACAATTTATCTGCTCTTCTTCACTGGTGCCCAACTGTGCACAGGGAACTATAAGAATTATCCACTTTGCAGAAGACAATTCCATATCATGCCTTTTCCCTGCATCACGTAGAATTGAACCGTAATGGTTGTTCTGCATCAGAGAACGTGTGCATATTCTCAGAAGAGAGATATGATATTGGTGTGCTAATAATCAGTTATTAAATACTGATATATTAAAATTATATGCATGTTTATAACACTGGTTTATCTTTAGAACTAACTTTTGTTAACTACATGAATTTTAAGCAGTGTCACATTGTAGAAATTGTGTGATGTTTCAATTATTGAGACATTTCTCACTAAGATTCCCAGTACAATAGAAGTAACTTATCTTACGGTACTGCATACAGTAATGACCCTAGAATATATTTTTTGGTTTTGATATATATGTGGTCTATTTTCTCTTTATTTTGAAAATGATGTCTCACAATATTATTAATTCACTTGTCCGAAGGAGTACACATACATTATGGAAGAGTATATCTAATCATATTTATTAAGGTAATATCATTTTGATTTTTGAAAATAACCACTGGCTTTTAGTGAAGTATGAAACATCAACCTCAGTGATGAGCACCATCCAAAATTCTCCATTTTAGTTTGCATACAGTATGGGAAAAAGCAAACAACATACTCTAATGCGTTTTTAAAATCAGATCAATAAAGTGCCCTTTAAGTGATCTCTGAGGATATTGGGAAGCACAAAAAGTGTGAAAAGATCTCTTTATAAGAAATCTGCAACCATGGGAAAACTGTGGTTATATTTTTTTATATAATATATATGTATAATGTGTACTATATATTTAAATATACATACATGTTTATATATATTAAATTGGGATTGATATTGCTCTCAGTTCCTTATTGAGAAGTAATTCCCATGTAGCTCTCTGTCTGATTTTGAATCCTCTTCGGAAAGAAAGGTGATTTTTCCTTTCTGCCTCGTTGCTGTAGTTACTCTTATGCCATTGCGCATTGCTTATCACTTACATTTTTCATAGTAACCAGACTAAAGAACAGTCTTGAAGTTGAAGCAACCTAACATGAGTTTTCTACTTGTTTAATGCTAGTTGTAATACTGCGCTAAAGACTTTCCCCCTGATATTCAGATGTACAAGTCTGTGTGCAACTGTGGCAGCCCTTTAGTATGTGTGCATACTTTGTACGTGCCTATGAACATGTCTACTTTTTCTGTTAAATTGTTTTATGCAGATATAGTTTTTAGTGAAGAAACACTTTAATATGTCATTTTAAAATTAAGTTATATGTTATTTCCTATTTCTTAAAATCTCTCCAATGATTTAAGTGTGGCTCAAATGGGAGACTACAACAGAAACATGTAACTGAATGTTGTCAATTGTTAGTGTTTTTGCACAAGTAGATGCAAGTTTTAAAGTGGCCAGGCTTAAAATTATTTTATATGTATAAAGGGTTCAGAAAGAAAAGTTTGTGCTTAAGAATTTTTGAAGCTGAAGTTTTTAAACAATGAAGCCTATGAACTCTTTTTTGCCCTACTGAGAAATGATAACAAGAACTTGTACAGGTTGAGGTTGTAGCTTCCACTGCATAAATATTGTTAGGCTAGAGTTAGCTTTGCACATGAGGAAATCATGTCATGGAGTGAATATGTGCATCGCATATTGTTAGATTTTTCTGATTTAGCTCTGATTTGTTTTTTTACACTTTCATAACTCTAATCACGGTTTTGCAAATATTCCTATATTGCTTAAATAATTTACATCTTTAAAAGCGAAGTGTGTACTGTTTTTGAGTACAGAACTCAAATAGTGTATAGAACTAAAAGAATATTTAATATGACCTTTCTAGAGCCTTTTAGCAAGGGTGGAGACGAAGCATCCCATTACTTAGGGTTTTCTTTAAAAGATCTGTACCAGTTCCACAGTTTGTTCTTACCTTTCTTGGCTTCACAATTAATTATATATTGGCATATATTAATTATCCAAAGAGTAAGAAGTCATCTTACTCTTAGTCTTTTAACATTTCTTTTTTTCTCTCTAGCTGAAGGACACGAAGTCGGCAGATCAAAAAACAACATTGCTCCACTTTCTTGTAGAAGTGTGTGAAGAAAGCTATCAGGATGTCCTGAATTTTGTTGAGGATTTTCAGCATTTAGATAAAGCCAGTAAAGGTTTGTATAACTGACTAACCTGGTTGCATTTGCTTCTGGTTGCATTGCAGTGTCTTTCGTGTGAGATGATGTTTATTTTTTACTAATATTATTTTTAAAATAGTTTTTAACAGTCTATATCATAGATTAGGTATTTGAACTGCTGCGAGTGGTCTTGAAGATACTGGTTTGGTCCTCTAATATTCACTGCAGAACTTCCCATTCCATTACATTTCTTATATCTTCTAGAATCATTGTCCAAAACAGATTTCTTTTAACATTAACGGATCTTAAACTATTTCCAACTTTCAATCTTTTATATGGTAAGTGTAGTAGAATGGCTTAGTGTCTCTTAATTCAGATATACAGAAAGGCTGTTGTACGGTCACTGAGGGTTTTTTGTTGTTGGTGGTTTTTGTTTCGAAACACGAATCAGAATGCTTTTTTCTTCCCTGTGTGTATGTTTTTCATCTAACAGTAGCATTGGAAGTCTGGAAAAATAAATTCCTCTTTTTACTGCTTCATCATGCAGCGTAGAATATGGTAAAACTCAATATATGCAGCAGCAGATTTTTTTCAGTTAATTTCTTAATAAAGAATGCCTTCTCCATATTTTATCAAAGCTTAAGTAATTTAAACTGACTGCGCATGGAGTTAGAAATTGATGCCACCTCAGCATTGTCACACTCTTGCAGGAAAAGATTGGATGGACTGTCTCGGTTAATAATTTCCTAGTTTATGTCAGTTTGGAGAATATCACTGTTTATCTGTATTGCTTTGTACAGTGTCTCTCTTATGCCTCACTCCGTATCCCTGCCACAAACTACAGCTTTGCAAAACCTGCTCCTGATAGAGAACTGGAGATAGTGGTCACTCACACAGAGTTTGCTTTCTCTTATCATGGTTTTTAAAGTTTCCAATTTTAGTTGGTGCATTATAACCACTTAGAAGTTCAAGTATTTTTAAATAGCTGTCAAATGCTTCAAGCCCTTCATCTAACTGTTTGTACTGGTAATAGGAGTTTGTGCTGTATTTGGTATTTTATGCATTATTTTCATACAATCTAGTGTTAACTGGCCAATGCTTTATTTGTTTTGTTGGTTTTTTTTTTTTCTTTTCATTACTAGCATGTTATTGGATCTATTGTGGTTGAATTTTGTTATATCAGCCAGAAAAACTAAAATGTTCCTATTAGAAGCCATTATTTCACTGTAGACAGTCATCTCATTTGAAGCTGCTGATTGTCTTCTGGAAGGTTTCTGAGGTATGAAGCACTGACCATTCAAAGAGTAGTCAGTAAAATTATCAGTCAGTCCAGGTTTTCTGTTCTTTTTTTGGTATCTGCTATTGACTAGATGAATCTTTGATCTCACTCAGTATGTTGTAGGATAGAAATCAATGACGATGTTTTCAAGTTTATATACTGAATTATTTAAGTGTGTTATGAGGTGTATTTTGTATTTCAGTTTTCCTGTGTGAAAAAGGCAAAGGCTTAGGATGTCTTTACCAGATTAGTGTATCTGTGTTTATTTCTACTTGTTCCTCTACCTGCAAAACGCCATTTTACTTTGAAAGAGTCCTGCAATGGAATTTTCGAAAATCCAGCAGGTCCCAAAGACTGCATGCAGCTCATGGGTGTGTTGGTTTTTGTGGTTGTTTTTTTGTTTGTTTGTTAGGGTTTTTTTAACCTTTTAGTACTTTTGCAAAAGTATATTTTTATAAAGCAAGTTGTTTTAATTATGCACCAACTTTTACACTGTAAATTTGTAACTAGGTAGCCATTTTTGCTTGAACCCACCAAAAGGTCACTTAAAAAGAAGAAATCTGTGAATCTGTGGTTGTGATCAGCCATATGCAACATAATTGACTCACTTGGTCTGATGTAACTTATATGCTGATGAAGCCTAACAATTTGACTGAGAATGATTTGCATTGAGGCTTCTAAAGTGAGCTGGGGGTCACAGCAGATATTACAAGGCATCATTATGGCTGCTAGGGACAGTGATAGTGGGGAAGTCATCAAAAATCTTTTATCTTGATGACCATCTAGTCAAATATGTTTATTCCAGAAGAAATACTGATTGTGTTAGAACAGAATTTGGGTATTGAGGGCTTAGAGCGTCTCCTCCATTCCAAGAAACTGTACTTAGCACCTAGTAAGAATGCTCCCTCCTGGGCTGTATTTATTGGAGGCAGTTCAGACTTCCAGTAAATTTGGAAAACCACTGGATCCAAAGGTTGCATCTAAGGATTACAGGCTGCTGATAGTACAGAAGGAGGGAAGTCAGCTGGGTTTTTCTTGTCATACGGTAGGAAGGTTCTGTTTACATATATACTGCTTTGGTCAACATTGTTGTGTGAGGAGATACATCTTTTTTTTCTGGTTTTGTATCATACTAATACAATAATCAAATTTTCTGTGAACCATATTGGTTGTATTTTGTTCCAGTATTAGTTTCTAAATAATTTTCTCTACTTTTTGTCCTAGCAAAGGTTAGGGCCTTGTAGAGGTGGTGGAATGCCGTTCCCTTCATGGTTTCTCTGAACTTGGTGCTATGAAGTAATTTCCAAGAATAAATCATTGAAGTTTGATAAGAATATTCTTTTCTCCCGTAACTTTGTTGCAAGCTATTTTTTTAATTGGGCTCTTTTTATTTCCTGCCTGCATATTAATTTCTGCAAATACAATAATTTTGCATTTTATATGTAGCATAAAGGTATTATTTGCAAATGCCCTTTAAATTATAAATCACAATTAATTTAGCACAAAGCTGTGTAAATGCCATTTGAACAATATTAACAGAAAACTTTAAGTTGAAGACACTGTATAAAAATGGAACTATGCTATGCATTTATTGGTTTTGGCTTGATCACCAACCAGTGATTGTTCAATCTTCTACAAGTTTCTTAAAACAAGTTACTGAAAAGATGTTTTTCAGAATACTTCCTTGACATGACTGTCCTTGTATCAGCCAGCCCGTTTGTAGCATACCTTCAGTCTTCTTTTATTTTGTACTTGCTCATAACTCAAGTTGTTTCTGATTCAAAATGGTGAACATTAGAACATTATAATGTTTAGCAACTCATTTTCTTGCTATCCTTTTTGGAAGAAACATCCTTGCTCCCTTCATTTTATTGAATATTGTCCAGTAATTGTTATACAGTAAGCTGTTGACATAGCCTGCAAGACTTTAAGTGCAGTAACAAGGTCTGTTAGTTGTGAAGCTACCATGTATTTTATGGCATTTTGTACATGATAAAACATTCAGAACATGTAAATTAGTTATTGCATTAGAAAAATAAATTTCGACAGGCAAGCAGCAAGCATCATGTGACCTATGCAATTGTAATTTACTTCAGGGTATTCAATTTGTTTTTTCTATTATGTGCCAAAGTTTTGGTTTCTACTTTTGTAATACGAGCAGTAGGCTTAATTCACTGTTACAGTACATGAATTAAACATACCTTTTTGCTTTGAAGTATAACAAATCCTGGTTTTTAAGTATTCTTAGATCAGCAGGAGGAACTTTCATTGCAGCTAATGAGCTTACTGATATGACAGTTCCTGAAGATTCATATAATTAAAGCTGTCTCTCCTTTAAACGTAATGACTTTCCTGCTTTTCTATTAGTATTCCAGACAAAAAATATTTTGGTAATTTAGTACACTTTACTAATTTCTTATTTTAGGGTATTCTAAAGATTTATATTGCATTTATTCAGGCTGCTGTTTTATTTGATTGACTCTAATTTACACAGACCTTACAGGTAACAGGTATAGAGTCTTCCTTTCATATTGTAATAACAATATAAAACTGCAGGTTTTTCTTCCTCTAAAAGTCGTTAGCTTGTTGCTTTACAAGTAACGTACTCATTTTCTAATTTTTGAAATTTTATTCAGTTTTTCTCATAATTAATTTCACTTTTTAAAATAATCTAGGAACCAAATTATAAATGTAAAAAAACCAGAATATGCCCACCTACAACATTTAAAACCATTGGGACAGCATGAGAGAACAATATTAATACATATGCTATAAGCAATCTATATTTCAAAAGCAAAGGGTTTTTTCCCTATTCCAGATTTTCTAAAACTCCGTGACAGATTTCTGAGTACTATTAAATAGCATACTTTCTCCACTGCATTTCTTGAGCTTTTTTTTTTTTTTTGTCTTTGATTGCAAATTTACAGGGTGTGTTTTCAGGTAGTCAGGGTTGCTGTGTTTATCTGGGTGGGGTATTTTGTGCTTTCAGAAACCATTACAAGCTTCATGAGTTACTCTGTACTGTATTATATTCAATCAGTATTGAAATCAACAGATGGTTTCACTATCTTGTAGATTACACCAGTTTCTAAGTTCTTGCAGGCAAGTAATAGTGTGGAATGGTAGCCTATTCAGAGCTTTACTTTGAAAAATGTTTGTAAATAACATGGTAACAATTTTATCATAATTATGGTTGGTTTTTTTTTGAGAATTCCTTTTATGAAATGCAAAGATCCTTTTCCAATTTCTTATGTTTTGTATGGAGCGTTTCTCTGCCTTAAATGATAGTTTTCAAGGACGATGGCTATGAAGAATAACCAGGAGACTTGCTACCAATGAGAAGTCTGTTTTTAGAAGGCCTTTTTTTTTTATTCTACATCTGTTAATTGATTTTCTATTTTTGGTGGCTGGGATAAAGTTAATTCTCTTCACTGTAGTGCCTGTAGCAGTCAGGGACCTTTCCAGCTTCCCACGCTCTGCCATGTGGGCAAGAGGCCGGGAGGGGGGCGGGGCCACAGCCAAGTCAGCTGACCCCGACTGGCCAATGGGATGCTCATTCCATACCATGTGACACCATGACCAGTACATGAATGGGGACAGCTGCAGCTCAGGGTCTGGCGGTGTCAGGTCGGTGAGCGGCTGCATCACGTGCGGTTTGTTTTGGTTGTTCGTTCCCCTTCCCTCCACCCTGGGTTTTGCGCATCTCATTGTTTCCCTTTCCATTGCATTTTTGTTGTTGTTGCTGTTGTTTTGTTTTAATTATTAAACTGTTCCTATCTCAACCCACAAGCGTTACCCTTCTGATTCTCTCCCCTGTCCCACCGGTGGCGGAGTGAGCGAGCGTCTGTGTGGGGCTGAGTTGCCGGCTAAACCACAGCAGAGTAAAAATTGTTCTTCAGAGTACTGAAAAAGGAACAGTATCCTTGCTCATTCTCACATGTAAAGTAAGGGCATTAGCCTTAAAATAAATACTGAAGTATAACAAAGTAATGACAAAGAATTCCATGTGGAAAAAGGGTTTTGAGATACCTTTGTTTAAAAAGTATAAAAAATATTAAAAAGACATCTTTTTTTCTTGCTTTTTGTTTTCAAGACTGAGAAAACATTTAATGTTTTTAGCAATTAATCTTAGAATATTATAGAGCACTAAGCAATAGAGGAAATTATAAATTAAATATTTGTCCATGAATGCAGTACTTAGATTAGAAGACTCTTTCAAGTTCTAAATCATGTGAAAGTGATTCTTATACAAGACTGAAAAAGCATGTTATTTTGTGGCTACTGTTTTTTGAAATTATTTGGAGAGAACTTGTTTTTAATCGTGAATATCATAGGCTAAAAAATATATATCTCTATTTACCAGAAATATTTAAGACATAAAAATGTGCTATTCCAGCATTTAAGACACCATACCAGGGGCATTAAATATTTGCAAAGGGAAATTCATGGTGGTGTGGTTTAAGTACACCTTTAAATATTTCTACGGTTTGGTGTTTTGTGATGCTTTTTGCACCCCTGTTTATACCTGTAATGGATCCACATCTCTGGCTTTATTGGGATACAAGTCCTACATCAGCACGCTATGGACTTGCCATATTTATGTTTGAAGCATTTTATAATTACTTGAGCCTGGTTGAAAATAAATAATTAAACACGCTTTCTTGTGATGATTTTTTCTGTCTGAGAGCATTTCACAATATAAAAGTTTTGGTTTTAAAAGCTGAAGGAACATGCAATACTCTTATGTATTTATTGCAAATACTACCTTATTTCTTTTAATGTTTGTGGCCTTAAGTTGTGCACAGTACTGTTACCTCGTGAGTAATTTCAAGATACAATTATGCAATGAACTACTGAATTCTAAGTGAAATATTCTGTTTTCTTCAGGGCATAGAAGTAGATGCATCTCTTAGAAGCATGAATTAGCAAATCAATAAGAGTTTGAGTATCTGCACATTTTTACTAAAACAGCACTTCAGTCTAATATGATATTGAAGTATGTCAGTAGTCCATGGAAGTAACTTGCTTTCTGTATCGTCTTCCAGTGATCCAACAGTTAAATATAATGGCCAATCCCTGATGCAGTCCATGAGCCCCCAGTTATTTAACATGTAGACAGTTTGATCTGTAGACAGATCAGGATTCAGATAAAGCTGTTCAATACTTTTAATTTCATATTTATTCAACTGGGTAGAAAAATCTGGATGTTGCTGAGAGATTTCATTGTCATATAGTATTTAAAGTGATAGAGTAAGATGAATCGAATATTATTGATACTCTATAGGGGAAAAATGTAGATACCTGCTAAAAGACAAATAAAAAGGTATCAAGTGGGTCATGCAGAAATCAGTTGCACAGATTTGGCAGAAAGAAAATGGCAGAAAGGGCAATGGAATAGAAAAGCTGAGTTAATTTTTATGATTAAGGAATTGTTGCAAGTGCATATATATGTATGTGTGGGCTTGTGTCTTGCTACCTGTATATCTGTTTCAGGGAATTAGAAATTACAGTGGGAGGATTATTTAGAAAACTGATAAATCTGGCTGGTTTTAAACTTTTATTTTAAACTTTACCAGACTGATATTTGTTAACATTTCATGCTAATGGTTCAGTCTTAAAGGGCCCCCCAGTTTAAGGAGGATGTGGAACTGCTTGAGCAAGTCCAGTGGAGAGCTACTATGATGATATGGGGACTGGAGCATCTCCCTTTTGAGGAAAGGCTGAGAGACTTGGGTTTGTTCAGCCTGGAGAAGGGAAAACTGAGGGGGGATTTCAGCAATACTTACAAATATCTAAAGGGTGAGCGTCAGGATGATGGGACTAGACTCTTTTCAGTGGTGCTCAATGACAGGACAAGGGGCCATGGGCACATGTTGGAACACAGGAAGTTCCACCTTACCAGGGCAAAACTTCTTTCCTGTGAGGGTGCCAGAGCAGTGGCACAGGCTGCCCAGGGAGGCTGTGGAGTCTCCTTCCCTGGAGACATTCAAAACCCACCTGGATGCATTCCTGTGCCCCCTGCTCTGGGAGTGCCCGCTCAAGCAGGGGGGTTGGACAAGATGATCTCCAGAGGTCCCTTCCAGCCCCTACCATTCTGTGATAATTAATCACTATCACTGCATATTCAAAGCAGTTAGTTGTTAACAATCGCATCCCAAATTAGCTGTGAATACACAATACACTGCAGTTAGCACAGTACTTCATGGTCTTGGGTCCCCAAGAGTCAAGGTGATGAGGCTCAAGAGCTCGTCAGTGAGAGGAGCCATAACTGATGTGAGGGTTGTCTTTCTCTTCCCTCCTCCAAATTTGGTTTCTTATGTTATGAGATGATTCTGCCTCTTGGCAGCTCTTTTTCCAGCACTGTACAACACCGGAGGATATTACTTCCCTGTGCTGTGGCAGGTGCCATATCCTGTTGCTTGGCCATTTTTTCCCCTTCCCTTAGCAGCTGCTGCTTTCTTTCAGTAGCAATCCAACGATGAATAACTGACCATCAGTGAATTGTTTGTCGTTTTCAGCCACAACTTTTGTCCATATTTTCAAG
Source organism: Phalacrocorax aristotelis (assembly GCF_949628215.1). Lineage (NCBI taxonomy): Eukaryota > Metazoa > Chordata > Aves > Suliformes > Phalacrocoracidae > Phalacrocorax > Phalacrocorax aristotelis. The sequence continues at coordinate 38,344,304 of NC_134276.1, read as the reverse complement.
TTCTGAGCTTAAAGTGTACATTGTAAGAAAAGACTTGTGGTGTCAGGCTCCATTTCACCCAAGAAGTTCTCAAAAGAAGTTTTATAACAAGTCTAGCAGGCCAGGGCTCATGTGTAGGTAGTATAGGGCTCAGTCAGTATAAGGTCTGAGGCCTATTCTTACTGATGGTAGTACTGTTATTACTAGGGAACTGGGTACAAAAATGCATATGCTAAATGAGTGTGCTCATATTTGAATTCAAAGTAGGAGAAAATGAATGAAATCCTGCTCAGAGAGCTGCGGCTTTCATGTATGCGACTGTATTCTGCTTTGGCTACAGAAGGGGAAGTCTGAGGGCTCAATAGGCAATGGCATTGCCAGAGCTTTGGGAGAAAAAAGGGTTTCAACAAGAGTGTTGCAGCACGTCTGTTATACGCACACACACCCCCAAAACGAAAAAAAAAAAGGCAGGAAAGCAGAAAATGGCTTTAGAAAACAAGAGAAAACAACATCTTGGGAGAAATAAAGAATAAATATTGTATTTTCAGTCTTCTGTGACACTGAGTCAGTATATCCAACTAGATCTTATTCTACCGTTAATAGATATTTCAGGCTTTTGCTGCTGTTTACAGAAGCCTTCTAATATTTTGCCTCTGGAATATTTCTGTTAGTGCTTTAAACCATCTGACAATACAAAGAGGGTTGTTTTTGTTGGATTTTTTGGGGGTTTTTTTGGGCTATATTTTGTCACTTCACTTTCAAATGCTGCATCAGGAACATGTTGGCAATTTTAGAGAATTATTCAGTAAACTGTACATCGGTCCAGTATGAAGTTCAAATGGCAAAAGCAATAAGGTTTTTTTTTTTTTTAAATATAATATGATATAGTTTTCTGCATCAAGCTAGAGATCAGCTTGTCACTGTCATTCTCTCCCCTCAGAATAGAGGGGCCGGCATAGCACAAGGAAAGCGAAATATCTGTAGGCAAGACGAAGATTCTCATGGTCTGGAGATTGTGACCATCCAAGAACATTGTCATACAGGTTGGGCAGCACGTAGGATTTCTGAAATACCAACTGAAATATCTGTTGCAAAAAGTAGCAGGATTACAGCAATATAAATGAGAGAGCACACAGGTAGTATTCCTTTGCTTTGGAGAATTGTTTCTATGATTTAAGATAAAGCAGGTGTAGTCTCAAAACAAGATGAATTATTGCTTTAATTTTAAGCAAGAATAATGATATGTGGATGAGGAAGAGGGGAGCAAAATGTCTCTATAGAAATTTGTTGAAAGAAAAAAATCAGAGGACCGTATTCTCATATTGTAAATACCAGTTTCCATTTCTGCATTCTGAGATGTGGAACTAAAAGTTTAGGAAATACATTTTTTTTTTTTTTTTACCAAGTTTTTCTGTGGCTATAATAAAGTTATGTGACTACAGAATATTTAACAAACTGAGGAAAAAAGAATGATTTGGGCAATTACACATTGCTTTGTCTGACCTTAATGATATGAAAGTTTGTAGATGAAAGAATAATCAAACATGAGGAGGTTAATGAGAATATCATAAAAATAAATTTATTTTATTGGTAGTAGACTAGGGTGCTAGCTTTGACTATTAATATTTTTTTTGGACACAGGAAATCTATGTTGACTTCAGGAAAGCATTTGATACTATGTAAAATGGGAAAGTATTCGTTAGAATAAAAAGTGATAGAAACGTAAGTACTGCCTAAAGTGAATATGGCAAAAAAAAAAATACAGTTATAGTATTGAACCAATGAGCGTATCTGACAAAGGGTTAGACAGCTTTGCCAGCTGAGAGGAGGACAGGGTTGTCATCACTGAATGATCCTGAGGAAGCAGAGTAGAAGTAGTGAAAATCAATAGTATGGACTACAAGATCATGCATCTCGATACTGTAATAAGAGCTTTGCTTAAGAATAAAAGATATTTTATCATAAGATAATCAGATAACATATTTCCAGTAGAACTGTAGAAATAGTAATGCAAATATTAAACGGCCTGGTGAGTCATCACCTGAAATACTGTGCAGAAAGGTTTTAAAACAGAAGCAGGTGAAGAGGCTTCTGGAATAATAATAGCATTAGAAAACCTGTATCAAGAGAGGATACTTTAAGAACAAAGTTTCTTTAACTGTGAAGGGCAGAAGGTGAGGAAATCTAATTATTGCCTGTAAAAGTATCGGGAGCCTTTTTGAAAATGGGGTATGAGAGTTCAGAGGGTGTGAGTGAGAGAGATCGAGCACGCCTGCATTGTATTCAACAAACAACTTGGTTCTGTGGGCTCATTAACATTTGAAACCCCAGTCTTTGACTTTGTTTCCCAACTGTTTATGAGATTTGCTTACTTCAGTTTGGCTTATGGTTATCGTCCCAGGCTTGAATCATCCCAGGATTAGGGATCAAAGTTAGGCTGGTTTTTTTTTTTTTTCTTTTCTGCCATTGTTCTGTGTCCCTCCAGGTTTTATACCCTGTCTTCTAGAGGAGCACAAGGGAAGGTTGGGAGGTATTTAATCTGATCTTTTTGAGAGAGATCTGCTTATATTTACAGATTTTTTTTATCATCTGTTTCCACTAAATCGGAAGTTGCAAAGACAATAGTACCCAGTGAATACCAGCACGTTGTGACCTAGCCTCTGCTTGAGGCTGTTGCCAGAAATGTAGTCTTAATGGAAAATACATCTAATAGTTGTGCATTGCTGAAATCAAAGGAATGCTGAATTTTTATATTCAGGAACAACTTCAGATCATGATAGGTAAAAAAGAAGGGAGAGAAGTGAAGGTTCTTGATCAACTATGTAACTGCTCAAGGTTAAAAGAACTGAGGTGATAGAAATAAAAAATTGGCTTTGCTGAAAGCAAGAATTTAAAAATCTCTTGTATACAACCCATTAATCAGCTTTAGGTGCTGAGATTTGTTTGGTTTTTTTTTAATATGGGTAAAAATTATAGCTATAACTCAGCTGCTACCTGCAGTTGACAGAGGGTTTTTTGGCGGGTGTGCTGCTTTTGGCTGGGTTAGAGTTAATTCCCTTCACTGTAGCTGGTAAAGTGCCGATGGCACACCGGTGCTGTAGCTGCTGTTAAGCAGCAGCTCAGTGTCACCCAGTAGCACCTGTAGCAGTCAGGGACCTTTCCAGCTTCCCATGCTCTGCCACGTGGGCAGGGGGCTGGGAGGGGCGTGGCCACAGCCAAGTCAGCTGACCCCGACTGGCCAATGGGATATTCCATACCATGTGACGCCATGACCAGTACAATAATGGGGGCAGCTGTGGCTCGGGGACTGGCAGCGTCGGGTCGGCGGGCGGTGAGCGGCTGCATCACGTGCGGTTTGTTTCGGCGGTTCGTTTCCCTTCCCTCCTCCGCAGGTTTCGCCCCTCTCATTCTTCTTTTCATTGCAATACTGTTGTTGTTGCTGTTATTATTGTTTTATTTCAATTATTACACTGCTCTTACCTCAACCCATGAGCTTTTCCTCACTTTTAGCCTTCTGATTCTCTCCCCTGTCCTGCCAGTGGGGGAGTGAGCGAGCGGCTGTGTGGGGCTGAGCTGCCGGCTGGGACTAAAGCACAACAGTGTGTTGGGTTTTGTGGCATTTTTTGTTTTGTTTTAAAACCTATGTACTTGCTGAGTCTCATCATTCTGACATTTTGTAAGTATGTCACTTCAATTTTTATGCTGTGAACTCTTTTTATACAAGACAAACTATATTGTGAAGAATCCTATTGATAGTTATCTTAAGCACAGGTATTATATTCTGTGTTTCTTAGCAGCTTTCTAAGTAAATCAGTGTTAAAATTGTGTTTGCCAACCCTCAAAGGCTTTTTATGACAGCAGGAGTATTAAAAACAGGTTTGTTTCTGGAATCTGTGAGGACTGAAACACATCTGTAGTCAACATTGTCAGTTTCTGATTTTAGCTCTGCTTCCCAAACAATGCAGTTTCTTAACTACTGAAGCCAACTGACCTACCTGGTAATGGTTTGGGCTTACCAATTGCTGAGCAAAAATCTGCCAAGTGTAACATACAACTGGAAAACAGTGGTTTTGAGTAAACAGAGGCTTTTAAAAACTGTGGTTATACACTAAATGATGAGTTATAAGTTATAATATGAACATACATTTATATTCCTTATTCTTTTTCAAAAAGATGATTGTCTTCAAATTGTTTGGATTATATTTTTTTAAGTTACATTAGCATTTTAACAGGTTACCATTGATCATTTTATAGTATGTTAACCTTTCTACTATGAATGGGATTGTAGTTGCTATGCAACATTTTACTCTAGTCATCTGGGGACTCTGTCAGGCATTTATGAGAGAAAGATGTGTTCAGTGTGTGTGTCTTGTATTTTCCATCACATAACTCTACTCAGTGGATCATGGATCCACTACAGATCCTGGTAATATTATAGGACTACAGACTTTCTCCAGGGATTTTTTAGGTGAAGTTTAAGGTAGCTTTACCTTTATAGGTATTCATAATAGTATATTATGAATTAAAAATAATTTTTCATTAAAATGAAACAAAAAAATCAAGTAATTTCAAATTTTTAAAAAATCATTAGACTAAAAAGCGGAGTATGTTCTTGTCTCTCTCTATATATTGTTCCTACGGAACATACATAAATGTTAAGTGTACTTCATAAACAATCAGGAAATAAGTTTTAACTGATTCCGGTAATATAAATCCAAAATGGAATACATGCTAACAGGAGTTATCCTCAGATTACTCCTATGGCCTTAATATTTTAATCAACTCTTTACAGATCAAGTATTCAACCTCCATGCATTGCTTGAAATGGACGAAAGTTGTATTCCTCCCTTTCTGATAAAGAAAATTTGCACTTTTCTACATCATTCTATAAATCCGTGACGTTTCGTCTCTACTCTTTTTCTTATTCCTAAGTCCCTGTTTTGCTCTGCCGCACTCTCTCAAGTGCTTGCAATTCCCTCCAGCTTGGCACGCGCTTCAGCTCTGACAAATTCTGTTGTGTTTTTACCAGGCATCATGCTTTCAAACTAGGGAACAGAGTCTTAGGTTTCATGTGTAGGTGTTTAATAACCCCATTTTCTCTATGTTTTGAGGGTCTTACTCTCTTCATGATCTTCCATACAAATGTTCGTATTTTCTGTTTAACAGAATGAGATTGAAGAAAACTTTGTGGTTCTTGGAGTAGCTTCAAAACTTGTCCTTTGCTTAATTAGAAGAGACAGACTGGCGTATGTATGTCTCCGGTTATGTAAAGCAGACTGTTAATAGCAGTGCAAAACGTTAGACGTAAAAATAAACCAAAACGCAGTGTTCAAACAGCATACATCTAATCAGAATAAGGCAACCGCGTAAGTGAGGGGAGCTGAACGTTGTAGAGCGATCCCCTCGTCTTGTATTGTAATTTGTCCAGTGTGCTTTTATTTCAGAATTGAAAACATAGTATGCTGATTTGAGTAAGGTTTTAACTTGTGTATTTTATAAACAATGTTTCTTGTTTAAGGTGTTAACAGAATGAATGTTCTGTATTTTAGTCTCAGCAGAAAACCTGGAGAAGAGCCTGAAGCATATGGAGAGGCAACTCCAACAGCTTGAGAAGGATTTGCAGACTTTTCCAGTTCCTGAAGATAAGCACGATAAGTTTGTAGCAAAAATGTCAATATCCTTTGGAGTATTCTTAAAAAAAAACAAAACACCAAACCCAAACAAAACCAAAACCTCAAAAAAACCCCAGAAGTAATTTAACTGCATTACCTTAAACTTTAAATCTCTTTGCATAACTTCTGTCTAGTCTGTAGCTTTTTTTTTTTTGAAAAATATTACTTTTTTTCCCCTCAAAAACTAAATACATGAACAGTCCAATTAAAGGATTTGTCTGTAGTGGATAGAATGAGGAGAAAAATGCTTTATTGACAGGTTTTACACTGTGTATAAGTTTCTTAACTTAGTGAAAAGTAGTTATAATAGGAACATGAAGCACTTTGGTGTTAAATGATTTTTTACGTGAGAATATTTTAGAAAAAAGATATCTGTCACCCTGTGTTTATCTGTTTTCTAGTGTATGCGTTACCACTGAATGTTTTTGTACATGCAACCGCAGAACCATAAAATGTCTTTTATTTCAGAAATGAGATTCATAGCATGTGAAAACTGGTTTCTGGTCTTAGTTTTGCCAAAATTCCTTTTCTCACTGTTTATTCCAAATCCTACAGCCAACTTCACTGCCCCTCTCTCTCATAAGAAAGCCTTGGGACATGAAGATACTTATTTAAGGCAGAAAAAGCCATTCTTTCACTTAAACTTCCCTACCAGATGAGGGTCATATATGGTTAGCACTGAGACTAATCTGGAAGCAGAAATAGCAGCAGATAGCGAGACAGACTGAAATTTCCTCTGCAGGCATGGTTAGGTTATTACCTAGCTGGAAGACTACTTCGTTATGTACAAAGGCAGGGGCACTCAGGAGACAGTCCTCTTGATTAATCTCATACTATTAAATAAAAGATGGCAAGGGACCCTGAGGCCTAGGGGATATACTGGTTCTTGCCGCATTAGGGCCAGTTTCCTCTTCAGCAGACTAGCTGCAACCAAAGTGTTTACAACTTAGCTTTAGGCCTTCTCTGGCCTCTGTGGGTTATCTGTAACCTGTCCATGCTGCTGCTAGTTTTTTGTAAGGTTGGGTATTTTGTTGGTGAGTTCTGTTTCTTGTTGTTGTTGCTGGCTTTTTTTTCCAGCTCAGTGTGTTTTTGAGAGATATGTTGCAGCCCACCAGCATGGTGTCTCTGTAGTACAAAACATAAGTTTTGTCCCTGAAGAAGCCAAGAGCATAATAGGAGAACTAGGAGAGGGGCTCTGAAGGCAAGAGATAAACTATTGCTAGGAAGCTAGAGGAAAATATATCTACGGTAGCTTTCTCAGAAATACTGCTAGGACTACGCAAAGTCTGTGCTTGATTAAGAAAATGATGTGTAGTCTAGGAAGCTGGGAATGGGAAGCACTTATTAAGAAATCTAACCTATGAAAAAGGACAGATTATTCTTAATCCATTAGAATACAATAGAATAGATTATTTCAGTTGGAACAGACCTGCAATGACCCTCTAATCCAAAATAGTCATGCTGCTTGCACATCACATACCCCATAACCTTTTGCATTTTTAAGCTGAGGACTAGGGTTTGAAGTAACAGATAATTTAGTATACAGCTTTCTTTGGAGATGTGGTTATAAAACTTCCATACCTATAAAACAGATATGAAAGAAATTAGCAAAATTCAGTTGAGAATGAGTGAAGAATACCCTGAAAAAAATTAGCTTCACTTAAGGAGGAGAGCATGGGAGAAGTTGAGGAATAAATATGTACTTCTATGCTAATATCAAGCATCTAAAATAAAAATTATACGGTATGCCTCATTTCCCTTTGTGTTACTGACATATTGGGCAATGCTGAAACCTGATGGTGGGAAGTGAATGGAATACTGTGATACATAAATCTCAGGTTATAAATTGTATTTGAGACAGAGCACATCACAGTTGTAGAGAAATAGTTTGAAAAGTTAAGCATAATAAAAGTCAGATAGGGTAAATAGATGGACCTTGACAATAAATACCATAAGTTTTCTAGGTGTTGAAAGTCCATCCCCATATATGAAGCACACTAGAGCAGTTTACTGACTGCTTAAAAAGGATAGTGATCATCTTAGGAAATGTAAAGGAGGATCTACATGTCTTTCTCAAGCATCTCAGAAACTGTGTTCCTGTCAGAGAAGATGCAGGTTGTCGATGTGTGCCAAGAAGATAAGCCATAGCCCTAAAGCTAACTTTGTTCTTTGCATCAGTTTTCTCTAGGGAGAACTTTAGCTGACCCCGCTGTGCAATATTTTGAATGAAGGATGATCTCAAATGAAGGAGTCAGTAGAAGGTTTTTATAAAAGGAAAATATATCTTTTCTGGATTAATATTTAAAAAAACAAAACACCTATCAAAAGGGAGATACTGGCAGATGCTAACAAAAGAGCAAGTGAACTTCAGTGATTATAGAGAAATATATCATATTAGAACAATTGAGAGCAATTGTAGTTAAAAGCAAGCAGAAAACATCTAAAAGTTGCTATAAAAATCAGCAATACTCTTATCTCTTAAGTGCTTCCATCACCCCATCTCAAAAGATGTGGCAGAGAATGGTGACAATGAACAGTAGTATGCAGACTCTGAAGGTGGAAAATCAAAAACATAGGAAAATATAGTAAAAATACTTGTAACTTTGTATGCCATATAGGAGGAAAGTTATAAATAACCAGGGTTCACCTCATGTAAAATGCTGTCCAGTGGGGTAAAACATACTAATGGAAATATTTTCTTACACAACAAAGAATTAAACTGTAGCATTTTCTTTTAGGGTTTGTAGAGGCTGAAACTGCAAACAAGTTTCATATAAGGCTTAGATAGTTAGCTAAAGCCTCTGTGTCTGGAGCTGTTAAACACAGATGTCCAGAAGTAGCTTTAGCTCAGAAGAATCACTAGCGAGCAGACTGCTAGAAACTAAATACTACATTGGTTAAATTATCATGCTGTACTTGCCAGCTTCCTTGTTGTTTTACCTAATCATTCGGTATTGACTGCTGTCAGAAACAGGCGAGATGAATATTTGGGCTTACTCAGAATAAATCAGTACAGGTAAAATGAGCCATACTACATAGTTCATTGTATTAGACTATTCAAATACAATATTTTGAACAGTAAATCTTTTGAGCAGGAATAGTTTGTACTATCACCTACTTCCTCTCCCAGCAGACAGGCAGTAATTTCAAAACAGTAAAGTTGCATATGGTTTCTAGTAATGTCTGTGAACACACTAATTAAAGAAGCTCACTTCTAGAAAAACAGGAACTTCAATAAATTACGAAGCAAAAAAGGTTTGATGTAAAGGTTAGATAATCCTGCACAGCATGATGAAGCCTGGACCTGTCTTTGCTTTTATTCCTATGACAAGAGAAGCTGAATGATGCTGATGTCTTGAAAGGCATGCAGCTCATAAAAAGAAACCAGCAGGAAATCTGAAAAAGGAAGGATGGTGCTTTGTTGGAAATAATTTTTCATCCTGAGTACAATTAGGCTCCATGGACAAGCAGGCTATTACATCCTGTCGCTAAATATCACAACCCAAAGGCCCCTAATGAACTGATTAGCATTCTCGTTTCTTTAGGAAGTCAGATATATGCACAGTTGGTGCACTTTTTTATTGACAAAGTCTGTAATTATGAATATTTCTCCTATATATTAGATTGTGCTAGTTTGTCAGTCATATATACTAGCTGAAAATAAATTGTAGTTATTTTTGCAGTTCTTCTGTTTGCTTTAATTAGGAAAGTCAAAGAATACTGAATTGATATTGATTTAGAGTATTAAATCCATTGAGTGAAGTGTTCAATGGAAAACACAGTGAACAAAATACATGTGTATGTTCAAAATCAAAACTTAGTGGGTTTATGGAGAGTATTTACATTGCATATTAAAAGCTTAATTAAGTAATTTAGTCAACATGCTCTTTTATCAGTCCAGCTTGCATCTCATGATTTTTTAAGTAGCAGCTGAGAAACTCTTGACAAGTTTAAGCCTACCACTGAACTGAGTGTTGATGGCGATTGTCACAGAAGCTTATGGAAGTAATACTTGAGACACAACAGTTGGTTGCTGCCTTTCAGCTAGGAAGAGAGTGCTTTCTTTTTGATTAGTTCTCTAGTCCTCGTTCCTGTCATTTAAGTTAATTTGTGAAAAGAGAAGGAAGGAACAGCACATACCCAAGTCAGAGCCCGATTTAAGTGAGGTAGAAGAAACCTGTTTTGTCTGCAAGGAAGAGACTACATGCTGTCTTTAAACTGCTGGTTACTTAGTTGGCCTCATAGTTTGAACTTGCCTCTGTGCAGCATAAGCAAACTGAAGTCTGTAAGATGTCCTGGCATCCTAAGGACTTTGGAAGATTACTGGACCTGCACTTGTTAGGTGAAAAAAGGTTGTATGTTGCTCTTTGGGAGAAGGTGAAGAGGTCAACTGTGTGGGCGGGTAATGACATAGGGCTTTGGCAAACAATGTAAATTTAACTAAAGTATATGCTTCCTTTATATGGGTCTTTAGTATCTAGTTTGGACTTCAGGTGTGTATTACAGCTAGCGCTGGGTTTGCTCATAATAAATGGGGTATGCACACTGGATGCAGCAGCTCTGTGTGATACAAATACATGTCAATTTGTTTTAGAATTATAACACAGGTAAGTAGGAGTGAGTGAGTCAAGGAAAAGGTATGATTTTACAAATACTCTTCAGCAGGTACTAATTTAAAAATCTAAACATTATGTGTTTCGTGAGCTATTATATTCGGATACAGAATTTTACTGTTGAACCTGCTGTAGGTATTCAAAACAAAGGCTCTCTGACATGTATTTTTCAGACAATTGCAACTATGTTACCAAGAACTTGGTGTGGGAAATCCTCAACTGAGCCCTGCAACATTCACCTTTTGGCTTTAGAAGAAAATACGGTGTTGAAATTCTGGCTTGAAGTGACCTCAAAGTTTCTTTGCACTAGTCTTCAGAAAGTTTGCTGTGTTTTTACAGAGGCTGTTGCTGGCTAGTGTAGTGGCAGTCTCGGTTCCATTTTGAAGATTTTCCTAAAATATATGCAGCATCTATGCATGTGTTATTTTTGTTTTGTTCTTAAGCAGAATAATGTTCCATTTTTGGATTATCTACACTTATTACGAAGGTTAGTTTTGTGAAAAAATCACAAGCGGTGAATATGGGGTCTTTCAAGGAAATGATTGGTACAGACTAACATCATTCATTATCTGCTGTAGGGTAACAGCTGCTTTTATTTGGCTTGATACGCTGCAATATATTAGTATTTTTATAGCACAATATATTAAAAACAGTATAAACTTCAGACAAGCAATTCACTATGAAAAGAACTTGCATGAATATGCAAGACCAAACATACAGCAGTTAGAAATTTTGCCAGAGATGTCTTGTCTCAGCTCTGCATTGCTTTCCTGTTCCATTAACGAGTACAGTTATGATCTCTGAGTCCATTATGATCACATGAGTCCAAAAAGGCAGTCCATGAAGTGAAGCCATGTCAGAAAAAGTTAACAAATACCCAACTTCTTGATTTCCTTTTCCTCCCACCTGTGTTGCAGCTCTGCTGTACTTCTGTCTTCACTCATCCAAAGCCAATGAACTGTGTAGCTGATAATGCATATATATCAACCTGTTCATAATAATTACAGTTGGGATTGCTGTACTCAGTAGTATTCCCTGTTGTTTCCAGTTTAGCTAGTGCTGACTAACAAAAGCCATATTTAAGGAAAAAAAGAGGGAGACTTATTAAAAATACCTAAATTGAAGCACAGTCTCAGTAGAATGCCAAGAGCTTAAGGCATCCCATAATGCACCAGACAGAAAATAAAAATCTCAGGATTCATCGTGTCTGGCACTGAAACACTAGGTAGTAAACTATCCTTCCAGAGTGATGTATTTTGAGTTTAAAATTGTGCATCACATATTCAAGGGGAGTCAGTTTTAACAGTATAAACTAAGCAACTTATATGGACTTAAACATAGCTGTAATTTTAGCTGTGTCTTGCCGAATATCGCATAAATTTCATCTTGCTCACCTCCCTGCCCCCACTCCCCCAAGTTTCCTTTTCAGGATATCCTCTGGTATATCATTCATTTATAAGATGAGGTATTAACGTGCTTTAACCCCAGCCAGCGACTATGTACCACGTAGCTGCTTGTTCACTGTCGGCCCCGCGGTGGGAAGGGGGAGAGAATTTGAAGGGTAAAAGTGAGATAACATTTTTAATGATAATTATAACTTTTTTTTCCTTCCTAGAAAACTGAAGAAAGTTATTGGAATGTTTGATGTATGGCATTTATATATAGTGACAACAAATCAAATGTATCTAATTTTTCTTTACCTTTTCACTCTGGTAATAAACAGCTTTATAATTGCAAAAATAAGTGTAGTTTTCTCTAAGTTCTGTTAATGATTTAAGAATCACAAATACTAAGTATCCTAAATTGTAGGATCAAAACCAAACAGATGTAGAAATACTTGTTTCTAGTTTCCTCAGCATTAATTTTACTGTTTTCCTTTATTAGTGTTGTTAAATTGTTGTTTGTTTTTTTTTAACTGCTGACATATCTTTTGATGGTCCTAACTTGTATTTTGTCATGTCTTGTTTCTCATAATCCTTTTTTTTATTTAATATTTGAGTCATTGTGACATACTAATTGCTCATCAACTTTCCTTGCTGTCCCACCAATAGCTCTTTAACATCCTTAATAATTTTAAAGAAACTCAACGCTGAAATGTAGCTTCCTGTAAGCTTTGTGCATCTTGGGAGCTAAGTAGAGGAGAGAGGATCAAACTGAGATAGAGGAAAAAGTGGGCCGGCAACATCAATTCTCTTTGAGCTGTTGCCAGCTAGCACAGGCAGTCTGAAGCTGCTCACAGGCTGTATCTTGTGAAGTCAGTAGAAACATGGAAAGAAGCTCATAATGGCTAAGGAGCCTTGTCAGAGGAAGAGAAAGTCTGAAATCAAGTGGTTGGGGGTGATGGAAGATGTATCATTTAAAATCATCGAAACCTAGTCTTTCTTAGTCCTCTTCTACAAGACTTCCTTAGTGGAGACTGTTCTGCTCTTACAGACCCAGCTAACAGCCGTCATAGTGACTAATCTGAACATTGTGAAAGTGCGTTATTTCTCCTTTGCTGCGTGTATCTGAGAACACTGCTGTATGACTTTCTGGCATGGACTCTAAATCAGAAAGGAAAAACCATTAACTGCTTGCTTGGTATTTTAAAAGTAACTTCAACAAACCAGAAGGACATTTAACAGTGAAATTCAAATGGGATTCAGCCTCTAAACAAAACTAAAGGAAGAGTGCATTGCAAAAACCCTGAAGGGTGAAAGCACTCACCCAGCAGTAAATTGTTACTGTGTGTTTAAAGCAGCATGGTGGACAAAAATTGTTTGTCTACATTTTAATGCACCTGATTAAAAATCCTGGGTTTCATAAAGTGACCGTAGTCTGGGAAATATGAAGAATACAAATACAGTAAATTCTCTTTTGCAATAGTTGGGGTGGGCAATTGGGTCTAAAGATAAAATTGTCATTTCTTATCTTTTGTACCCTTTCCTGCAGCAGGAAAATAATGGAAAATAAATATTTGTTTAGCTACCATTCCGTTAAAGTAAACACTTTACAAAGTTGTCCTACATAAGGAAATGGGTACACACAGTATTTCTTCTTTGAGCTTCTTTGACAAACTATATTATCAAAATTCTTGAATAAACATAGATTTGTTTTATTTAATTTATTTCATTTATGTTCTGCAGTATTTTGGTGCTGTTTATAAATTGTCTGTCTTTTGCAGAAGTAGTTCTATTGTTTTCACATCTAATTTAATTAAGTTGTATTGACATTGCAAATAGCCTGAGAAGAAGCATAAATACCTGATGCAGCCACCAGGAATAGAAATTAATGCATTGCTGTTGCTACAATGGCATTTAGAAAAAAGGAGTTAAGATGAAGTTTTTAATCTTTCATGGTTTTGACTTTTAATACTGTTGTTTATTACTATTTCTATTTTTACTTTAATTATAGTAGGAACTGTACTACTTCTTGATACAAGAAAGTATTCAGGTTAGTTATTAGTATCTGTACCAAAATTCCATATAAATTGTAATTTATATACCTAAACCTTTAGCTTCAATAACAAGACAGTGATGCTAAGTAAACTACATAGGTGCTTGAAGTTAGGTTAGCCTCATACATTTCATTTCATACAAAATTATATGCTAATGGGATAATCTTTAAATTTAAAGTGGCTGAGAAAATTTGATGAAAGCATCCTGATTTATTCATAAGCCTAATACACACAGTAAATACTATCAGGCATATATGACATGGAAGGAATTCTTTTCACACTTCATTTGATGCAAATGAAAAATGTGTATGAAATGCAGATCAACGTTAAGTAAAAACTGTGGGTTTGACTGGATTTACTGAGTATTCTTACAGCCTTAACAGCAGTTTACAGCTTTCTAGTTCATGCCAAAGAAGATTTTCAGAAACTTTCACGGATGCATGAGAACATGGAAAAACTCTATCAGAATGTCATGGGATATTATGCCATTGATCTGAAGAAAGTTTCAGTGGAAGAGTTTTTAACGGACTTAAACAACTTCAGGACAATGTTCATGGTACAACCTGTTTGTTTAATGCCTAATGTTTCTTCACAATTTTTTTGTAATCTTTCAGTTACTGATCAAACTAAAAATAATTTTCTTCCTCTTCAAGTGGTATCTGATACTCATAACAGAAACTTTACTTTGCACATCCTAAAGTCTTAGGATATCCTAAGGATAATTGAGTTTTGAATTATTATTTGTGGATTACTTCTGTCTGAAATAATTAAAAGTTCCTAATAACAATGAATGTAATTTGAAACCAAGAGTTTTAAATGCATGTATAACCTGCAGGTGAAAAATCTAAAACTCTACCTCTTAAATACAATGGCATTTCCTGTTTAAAGGATGCTTGTTATTTTCTTAAAAATAAATATTTGAAAAATTATTCTGTATTTATAATGCACACTCTTCCCATGCAAAATCCAGACCCAAGATTTTATTTCATTTAATTATTCATTTGCCTGCAGCACTTGATCAGTGTCAAGTTTTGTGTCTGTAAACAGGTTCCCTGCTATGGAAACTCACAGCTCCTTATCTTGGCTGAAAAAATAGCATGTTTTCCTCAATCTTGGTCTGTTTCTAAGGACCTTTAAGTTTTCTGACAACAGATTGTAGAGGATTTTAGGTTTTATGTGTTTTAAATGCTTGCTTTCTTTTTTCTTTAAAAAGGATGATCTTTGTGGGGAAGGGCTAAAAATGGTTATTTTATTACCATTTTACATATCTGAATTGTATTTGAGAAATAGACTTCAAGCTCATCCAAGTTATTGTTGGGTAGCTCCTTCTTTATAGAGCTCAGGACGTAGTTATAAGCATAATTCAGACTCACTCTTAGCAGAGCTTTGCCTTAGAGTCATCTAAAATAGTCATAGAAGTAAGGTTAGCCCTGTCGTTGTACGACAGGGCAGCGTCTGCATTATCTATACAAACATTTGCACATACTAGCTCATCATAAAAGCTTGAGCTATTTTGGGGAACTAATTTTCTTTTTCCTTATGTATTTTTTTAAGCCCAAATGCACTTTCATTGTGCTTACAAATTTTAGTAATAGGGATTCTGGTTTGTTTTGGTTTTTTTTTGTTTGGGTCGGGGATTTTTAATTCTACCAAAATGTGATTGAAGAGTTTTAACAAAGGATCTTTCTGAAAAGTGAGGTAAATGTTTCTCAGTAGGGTATTCCTTTACATTTTTAGAGCTGATTATATACGACTATAGAGTCATCTTGGTAAGCTTCAGGATAACCAGATGTTCTCCAAAACTTTGCAGGTTCTTTTACCATTGTCAATGTAGTTTTTCTGAAAGAACGGTGACTAACTTGATGATATACTTCAGAATACATACTCAAGACTAGTATATCCTTCAACTTAAAACAACCAAACAACTTCGGGAAAGCTGATGGCTATATAAGTTCAGAATACATTTGTAGAGCTCTTATTTAGGATTAGTGGGGATCTCTATCTTGATGATTTTTACATATGTTCAGATATCAAAAAAGTTAGGGCGGCAGGGAGAGATTGTTGATTTTGTGTAGAGTTTGTGGTTGGTTTAGGTTGTTTCAGTTTTGGTTTTTTTTTTTGTTAAGTTTTCTTTGCAAAAATATTTTTTTCTCTTGGATTCTGAACACTTGGCTGGTAAGCAACTCTGTCAATGAAGAAATAGAAGAATAAAAAGGCAGGTCCCCAATTGTGTATTAATTTATTAATTTGGTTAACTTGTAAAAGGTGATTCATGTCACATCTGGCTATTTATCGAATATATATAAACTTATACATGTTCCTTTTCCGGTTTAAGCATAGGTGGCCCGTCCACCTTAGTGTACTTACGTAGCTTAACTTACTGGCTACACTCCTGCTGGAATGCTTTGTGACTGAATCTGGAGCAGTGAGCCAACTCCTGCCTATTGATCTGTAGAAGGATTCAATTAGTCATTTTACCATCTGCTCCTCATTGCAGCCTGATGCTTATCATTACTACACACATTTAAGTTTCTTGCATGTTTCCCAGTCTTGATTGATTTTGCTTGCTTGGTTGGGGTTTTTTTTCAACGATTTCAGAGATGTTTGAGGGTGTAGATAGGGGAAAAATACTTATTTCACAGATACTGAGAAAAGCTTTGAAATTCATATGTCCATCTATTTTGAGGAAAGGACTTAAAACGGAACGCATATTAGCAAACATTTTGGAACACGTAAAGATTACCAAGCCTCTGCTACTTCAGAGTTTACAGCTACAAACCTAGGAGGCACAGTCTTCAATCAGAGTAATTTTGCTTGGCAAGTTACATGTGCCAGATTTTTCAACATGGGCATTGATTATGTTTTCCTAACTTGATCAGTGCCTAATTTGAAACTCAGGCATCTGATTTCAAAATAGTTTAATTTTATGGAATGGTTGTATTACTTTAATTTCTGATGTTTAAATCACACCTCCCATTTCAATGCTGTGGAATAAGAATTTTAAATGCTTAGGTTCATCTTTAATTGGAGACTTAAAGAAGTGGTTGTGCTTTACCTTAATTTCCCCATATTTCTTTTCTGTGTCTGTAAAATTAGCACTGATACGAACCTGTGCTTCACAGCAGTGTTGTAAAGATAGATTAATTAATGCTTCGAAACAGTTAGATGTTATTGATGAGCATGATAGAAGAAACCTTGAGGAAAATTAATAATTCTGTCTTGCAGAGCACAGTTTGAAGGCTGTATGAAAAAGGTGTGTAGATAAGGCATGAAACCACTTATCGTTCAATGACACTAAACAAAATATTGAGTAGCTTCTCTGTTTTGAGACTTTTTGGAAAAGATTTTTGAGGTGCCTAGCGTGAGACACCTGAGGTCTGATTTTCAGAATTGTTTAGCATTGGTTTTGATTACGGGCAGAAACTGAAGGTGGTTGGCATCCTAGAAAACTTAGCTCAAAAGACTTTTAAATTTAGCGCTGAAAAATCTTTAGATTCTTAATAGTCCAAAACTAAAAGACTACTTAAATCACCAGTAGGTGTGGGAAAGTGAAGTTCAGTCATCCTTTATGTCAAGCAAAGCTCATAATTTACATATAGTACATACCTACTTATAATGCTTTTTTTGTTCTCAATTAATGAAAATGCTTAAAAAGTTTAAAAAAGCATGTTTAAATCTGGAGCCATAGACTTCAGGTACATAACTAACTTTGGACGACACTTTGTAACTCAGTGTTATTTGGCAGCTGTGATGGCTATTGTTCATACCCTGTGAGCACCAAATCTAGAGCACAGTTAGTTGGCCAGATCCAAGAAATGGGTGAGGAACCTTACCTTCAGTGTTTGAACTCCCAAAGCTAAATGCCTGATACTGTCAGCGTAGGTACCAAACAATGTCTCTTAACTTCCTCCTGTGCTTTCACAGCATCAGAGGTCCTGATAACAGGCTCATTGCTTTCCCTGGAAGGGTAGCTTTCTGAAATAAGATTAAGCAATTGTAGTATTTCCTCTTCTTGTGCTTGTCTAATGGTTAGACTTCTCCTGAAGTTGTAGGAGAGGGAGGGAAGAAGCTTTGTATCAACAGCTCTTATGTCCAAGAGAGTACACTGATCATAGGGCTAGAGAAAACCCTTGCTCCTATTGACAATAGATTCCTCTGCAGCAGAAACATGACTTAAACAGAAGAGGAGCAACCAAGTAAGAGTTTGCTCCCTAGATTCTAGAGTGTTTTTTCTTTTATATTTTGCAAATACTTGAATAAAAAATCAGAAATGATCCTGGAAAGCACATGAGGGAGCCAAAGAATGTCTCTGTATTGGAAACTCTTGTCCTTGGTGCAGTATGCAAAAGGCATATACTTTGGTAATTCTTCTGAAAGTTAACCTTGCATCCTGTGCCATACGCTGAATGCAATGCTGCTCGTACATAGCAGCTGTGGTCAGACAATGTATAACTTTTTACGTCTTTTGAGCAAGGAGGTGTTAAGGCATTTAATCTTTGACATGCAAACAGTGTGAGAGACAAATATATGTTTGCCTCAGTCAAGTTCCTGACAATTCTTGGTATAAACATTTTGCAGAACTTAAGACACCTGTGTCTTATGTTGAAAACACACAGAACATATAGGATAGGATTTGACTCTAGGGCATAGACCTCTAAGTATTGGCATCTGTATGTGAGCTTGAGGGTTTAATCTCATGTTCCAGTCAACGGAGGTGCATACTCAGTACATTTAGTGGAATTTGGAGAGTTGTCTACCTGATACCTCAAAGGAGACCTGACAACAGAAGTGCCTAGTATCCTGGAGAGGTGTCTTAAATGGTATCCAAGACATCATAAACCTGAAATTTTAGGTTATGACACAGAGCTTACGGAAGACTGGTGTGTCCTGCTAGAGAAAGGCTGGAGGGAAGGTGTGATACTCCAAAGCATCCAGTTTACACTGGATATGAAGGTGTGAGCTACTAAATCAAGCACAGTTGATCAGTGTGATTAGAAAGGAATAGATGGACACCTACATTTGGATGACTGCAGTCTGAGACCTACTGGTATTATTTTTAGGGAAAAAGTAGATGCAAAGTAGAAATTTCTTTGGTCACTCTGTTAGAAAAGTGTGTCATTTCTGCCAAAATTGTTCTTGTGCTCGAGTCCCATTTGAGTTTTGCCCAGCAGTTTACTTTACAGAATGCCCAGTCTGAAAATCAGCAAATAATTTGTTAGAATTAATTCAATCCAGAATTCTAGGATTTTGTGGCAGACTTCTCCCCTGGTCTCCCAATATCAAGAAAATTGACAGAGGTGACTCTGGAGAAGGCATGGTAGAATTACAGTTTTGCTTTGTTTAAAAAGTCCATTTCATTGTCATTTTTCACGATTGAAAGCTTACTCTTTTTCAGTTATCAGACAGATATCTCCTCGCAAGAATTACGTTATTTTTTTCCCCTTCCTTTGGTCACTATCTATTGCAGCGATACTACAAACAGTGCCCATGCAAATATTACTGTAATCCATATTCATCTGTGCTTTATAGTACTTCTCAGTTCATTCTTACATCTTTTTCTTCTGAGGGCAGGTGGGACATTTTCCCACTAAAAACAGTGTGAGCTATTAACTATCCTTGCAAACATAGCCTCTGCCTCAGACGTTATGAAGCTGTTAGCCGTTTTGTAGGAGGGGACACTTCGATCTATTATGAAAGATGAGATTGTGTGCAACTGTGTTCTGAAAAGAGAAACTTTCTGCAATGGAGAACAGGTGCACTTTATATTTAATGCAAGCCACAGTAGGGCACAGAGATTTACTGCTGTATATAGCTAAAACTAAAATACTGAAAAGGTGACCCTAAAATAACTTTGTTTAAAAATTACTGAATGTGACAGTGTTTTGCTTAATGGCTGAATATGCAAAACAATGATTCAAAAACTCTGAAATTCCTTGTTCTGTTTTGGCTTCATTAGAACCTTTGGAGTACTTATTTATAATTCAAAATAAACAAAGTTGTATGGGTACTAACCAGGAGACAAGAATTTATAAACCCAGTGAATTAATGCATATGTGTGTAAAAATAAGAAAAATGCACAGTGAAGTCACCCAAGCAGCCTTGTTTTGCTTGGTATAGCGGCAGCATGAGAAAGAATAAACGTTGAAACTATTCTAGAAATACAAATAGTTACATACTCATAGTTTTGTAAAACCAGGTGGTGTAGATATTTTGAGTTCTTCCTACATTAACATGTGTATTCTTAAGTTGTTATTCTTGCTGAATTTATAATCCCCATTTGGGGCCAATTAGTGTGCTTTTAATATATTTATTCTGAATTTGCTTACTCTTCTGAATAAAATGTACTAAATATGGAATGTAAAATACTCATTTGGCTTGATAAAGTGATTTAGGAGGTGTGATTTTTAAAGCTTTTTTCCTTTGTTTTTGCGGTTCAGCTTTGTTTTTGCTAAGACTTCAGTTTTAATGGAACTCTGTATTACTTTTTTTTCCATAGCAAGCAGTAAAGGAGAATATAAGAAGAAGGGAAGCAGAAGAAAAACAGAGGCGTGCTAAAATAGCTAAGGAGAAAGCAGAAAAAGAAAAACAAGAGAGGCAACAAAAGAAAAAGCGCTTGTTAGAAATGA
This sequence comes from Phalacrocorax aristotelis, assembly GCF_949628215.1. Taxonomy (NCBI): domain Eukaryota; kingdom Metazoa; phylum Chordata; class Aves; order Suliformes; family Phalacrocoracidae; genus Phalacrocorax; species Phalacrocorax aristotelis. Next base: position 38,323,978 of record NC_134276.1, on the reverse strand, counting down.
AAACAGGTAAGGTATAAAATGCATTTCATCTACTGTTTCACTGGAAATAAAGCTGCTATTTTTTCATATCTGAATGTGTTATGAGAAAAGATAATAAATTAATGATTTTCACCAATTAAAGTTTACAGCGAAGAGGTTCCTAAATTTTGTTTTGTTAACGAGCTTCTCTAATTAACTGTTTTCCTCAAGCTATTTTAGAACTCATAATGCTGCTTTGTATTTTTCCATTAGAATATATTGAACCTTGTGTGATCAAGTATAAGTTCAGTTTTGCTCAGAACCCCATACGTTACCCGAGAACAGACACTTTCCAAATCACAAAGCCATTTTTTTCTTTTATCCAAGGTTACATATTCATTTTTATTCTTTTATGATAATAAGTCCTCCCTGAAGTACTCTGGATTTTTCTTTGTGTATATTAATTGTTATTTCAATAGGCCCCTATCGAAATACCTTAAAAGAAACCTCAGCCATGCACTTTTGAAGTTATTCATTTATGCTGTGTTGTCTTTTGTACCAAAAGAGACAGCAGACACTGAGTTCTCTGTTACCAAAAAAGATGTCTGATGATCCTCTACACTGCTGTATTTTATCCCAGACTGAGCTTCTGGAATCCTTCAGTATGATACATGACTTACTGTGTAAATTATTATGAGCTACTCTAATTTTTTTTTTTTTTCTGAGCAGATCTTGTTAAACAGTTCCCCGCTCAAACCCTGGTTGGCACCTTTGGCATAAATGATTATCTGTCTCTTCCATGTTTCACTAATAGCCAGAGTAGGTGTGTTTAGTTTCAGAGATTCTTGAAACCAAAAGTCTTTGATTGATTTTCATAAGAACATCCATGTCTTGAGGTGTGAGACTAAAGCTTTCTCTTAAGATGGGAAGCCAGGCGGCTGACCTCTGAACACAGAATTTGTAATTCTTTAGAAGTAAATTCAAGACCCAATGAGAAAACTACCAGTGACAGCTTTTTAAAGCTCACAGAAGATACAGGAGGCTGCAGAAGACCCTTAAGAAAGGGTAAAACTGGCATCTGTATTCATGCATTATTGGAAGTGTTTCGAAAGGTTAGATATTTTTCTCTCAGGCATGTTTTATGTATGACTGAGAGTGCTTCAGATGGAAAATGGATAGCATTTTAGGGAAAATTAAAGCTCCTCTCATGTCCTGTTCTTTATAATGTCATGTTCAGGCTTTCCAGAATACAGGTGCCAACGTTATGGACTTCTGAGTCATACCCATATGTGCATGTAGGCCTCCGGTAGTTAAACCTACTGCTTCAGCTAGTGTAGCAGGGGGCTATGTATTTGTCATCTACAGATCAGCTAGGCCATTGAGTAAATAGCTGCTTTGTCTTTTAGTAGCTTGGTTTTATATCAGATCATATAAGTGTACAGAAAGAGGTTTCTTGCTGTTGTTAGCAGCCACTTAAGGTTCAGTCTGGAATGACTGATCTAAACAACAGCAGGGGGGAATAGATAATGTTAGGATCACCCGAAGCTATAAATGTCTTGAGTCTGATATTCACTAATTTGGCCACTGATGAGTTGGGTTTTGTTCTGCAGAGCTCCTTGTAAGGTTTCTTGTGCTTGTTTACAACATTATTTTAAAAGTCTATTAGAAAACCTAAATTCTGGCAGTGGAAGCACCTGTGGTAGATTTGTTTGTCAGGAAGGACAGCACAACAATATGAAAAGTAGGTGTTGTGTTTTGTGGGGTTTTTTGTTTTTTGGTGTGTTTTGTTTTGTTTTTGGGGTTTTTTTTTGGCAGTCTTGTCAAAACTATTTACTAACTGAAGAGGCATAATGTTGCTCTGATTCTGATGGATAACGTAGACATTCAAAATTTATTTTTTTCCCTTTTTTCCCCTCTTTTTTTCTTTAACCTAGCTATAACTAGTTCATTGAAAGGCTGTCTTCTCATTAAGAATCTGTAAATCAACCACAAAATGTTTATATCTGACCTGATAAATTTCTAACCAGGTCCTCCCTCTAACCTGGAGTGTTACTGTGGAGTAACTGATTTTTGCTGCATATCATTTCTTTATATGGTGACTAGATCAGATGTTGGATTTGTAGGAACATTATTTCAATTATTGCTTGAATGAAGTAGCTGAAAACTCATTGATGTCACCATCCTAGAAAATAGTTTCTGGGATTCAAACAAGTGCATACTTGAAGAAAAGCAGAGAGTGTATGTACTAACTGGTTCTTCAAGACTTTCTTCTTTTCAGTGAAGAGATCATACTGTACTCTGCACCTCCACTCTTTTTTCAGTAACGTTGCTGAATAACTTGAAGGTTAGGGATGCCTTTGTATCACTGTGCTATATGCCACGTCAGAGTTTAATTGTTTCTCTTAAACTTAAAAAAGAACCAAACCAACCAAACAAAAACCAACACACGCACCCACACACCCCAACCAAAAAAACCAACCCCACTGTGCTGGACTGACAATCATTAACAGCACTGGTTGTGCTAATAACTTATGCATTATTTGTCATTAACACACTACAAATTAGTTCTTACTATCAACCACTACCACTATGTATTCAAAGCAGTCAGTCCTTAATATCTGTGTGCTAAATTTGATGTGACTATAAAATCCCGCAGAGCTGATGCTAGATGTAGAGTTGGCAATGATGGCTACCAGTGACGGTCTTAGTTGACAAGATGACATGGGCAAACTCGAGAGCTCTTCTGCAAGGGAAGCTAGAACAGAAGTGGGCATTTTTTTTTTTTTCTTATCATCTTCTCTTCCCTTTCCCATGCCCACTTTGGGATCTTATGGTTTTGTAAGATGGTTTAGTTTCTAGATAGTTCCTGACCCTTTTGTCTATCCTGAGCGTACACAGTGCAAAATCCTTCAGAGGGTGTTACTTCCCCAGGTCGCAGCCGTGCTTTCAGCTGAGTTTTTTTCCTTTGCTTAGCTGTTGCTTCTATTAATGTAAAAGCAGTCTTTTCACAGCCCTTGAGGTTGTGATTTTTTCAGTGAGCATTAACTGGCCATTAGAGACTTGTTTACAGTTCTGGAGTTTCTGTTTTCAGCCTGTGCCCATAATGTTCAAGGCACGAGCCGCTATCCGATGCCTAAACAGGATTTATTTCATCATCCTAAGCTTGTTTTGTTAACACTGGTCTCATTTATAACACAGACATTTAACCTGTCCTAGATTCTCCTTTGTTCTTGAAGTCATTTTCTTTTTATTTCTTCAGCTTTCATCTGCTTTTGGAAGTTATTTGAAGAGTAGGGTTTTGTTGCCTACGGTGCCACCTTCTGCTGCATAAGGTGGAATCATTTCCTCATGTAAAAGCGACCTACATAATGCTGAAAATTTTTTAGCTTTGCGGGGGGGTTTGCTGACTTTTTTTTGCATTCACAAAACCCTAAGATCTTAAAGAAATATGTACGAGAACATAGATTTTTATGAATATCTAACAAATATGTGAGTTGAGCCAGTAAGCTGCATGTCACACATTAGGACTGTATCATACCGGGTTTGCCTAGTGTTACACAGGTGTATTAAGTAAAAGGAAAATGGTCCTGAACGAAAGGTAAGTCCTGATTTTTAACTTAAACTACTTTGGGAGGTCAGGGGGAGGAATCCTTCTGGGTGAATACACTAATTTTCACCACTGTTAACTGACATTTACTGCAAACATGAGATCTGAGGTGGTCCTAAAATATACCAGCCTTCTCACGATCCATAGTAGTCTTCCTTAGCCTATGTTGTGCCTTTGATTATACAGGTGACAACTTAACCATCTAGATAGCAGCTTACACTCTGTCATCCATACCTGATACTATACAAAGGCATCAGACTGCCTTTGAAATACTGTTACAGCAAGTTCAGTGTTGATCTGGTAGTTTTCTAAAATTAGATAAATATGTATAGCGTGTGATAAATCTTCATAAAGTTTTCAGTTTTAATTTTTTATATTTCAAATATAAATAATTATGTCAATATTTTTTAGATTGTAAAGTATGTCTAGTGTGTTATGAATATGTAGTACAGTGTCTTTTTAGAAATACTTAACATTTTAGGTAGGCTTTATAATATAAATTTGGACATCTGCTAATAAGACCATAGTTATTTTGTTATTTATATGGAACTGTTTGACTGATTCTCTTGCAAATATTTTTTTTTTTTGAGATTTGGACCTGAAGCCAATGTTGGATTTAGATGTCTGTAAATTGTAATTTGCTAAAATGCTCCATCTCTACTTTACATCTTAGATGGTGACACTTGTGTGTCCTAATGATCACAGCTCAAATGGCTCACTGATACAAAAGGATGAGAGTCCTAAGTTCACATAATAATATCAGCTCCATATTTTCCTTTCAGCTCCATCCTAACTTCAAAAGTGTGTGGAATTCATTAAAATTTTTGAATGTCTAAGCAGTGAATGATATTTGGTATTTTGAAATTTATGATAATAAAATCTGTCCTCTAAATACTCTCTGGGATACAAAGTGATATTCATCATGAGATGCTTTGTCAATAAGATTGCTTTACTTCCTTCTGTGAAGCCAGTTCAAACTATCACATGCTATCGTTCCAAAGGTAAATACCCAGTGGAACGGGATCTTTATGTAAATGCCACTTGTCTGCATACTATTAACATTCAGATACGTACTTGCTCATGCTTTTCAGATTTTCAGTAGAAGGCACACCAATCAATTATTTTGATCTTATCACAATGTAAAGAATTCTATAACTGTGATAACACCAGCTAAATTTATTGTAATATAATTGAGAACTCCATCATTGTGGCATCTTCATTGTGTCTTACTTTGAATACTATTTAAGTAACAAGCCACTTTCATCAGTGGTTATTTACAAAGGCTGCCCTTTCTTACGCAAAAGCAGTGAAGTGATGCCAAAGTGATGTCTTAAACATCTGATTTCCAATCTAGACTATTAGTTGTGTTACTCAGTTTTACTTTTATCACACTAAATGGTTTTAAATCCATGTTCCAGTTCATTTAGACAGTTATGACCTTATTTGCAGTCAATTTTGTAGCATTTATTTTTGCAGAGGTTTTATATTGTTTTCTGATTTTGGAAAAAAACATTCATGTCTCACAAACTTGCTAAGAGTGTTTTAGGTTTTGGTTCTTCAAACATTTACTACTTTATTACCGTCCGCGATGTTGTGCAATATTAATATTTTCATTAGTTCTGTAGTGTTCTGCAAAACAAAGAGACACAAGTGATCCCAGCACTGACAGTTTAAGCAATGAAAATAGTAAATGTAATTAGGTAATTCAAATTCAGATTCCAACAGATAAAAAGCTTACCTTTGAAATAAATTTAAAAATCCTCAAACTTATTTGTATTAGTAGGTACCCTCAAAGACCCTATTTTCCCTGCCTAGCGCAAGTTTGTAAGGCCTCCATGTTGTTAATGTCTTCTCACTGGGGGAGGAGAATCAATACTTCTTAATAGTATTCTGTTTCTCTGGGAGGAGTGAAGGACTGCAAATGTCACAGATTATAAAAGTCTGCTCATGTTCCATTACAACTGAGATGACATCAGTACTTCCTAATGTGTTGATAATTTTTTGTTTTAAAATGTCTGCTGGGCTACTTTCCTCAAAAACACAGGTTTTGGGCAATAGTAGGTTTATTGCTAGATTTTGGACATTTAGGTATATGTTTTGTGCAACTGAATTTACTGTGAAGGGGACAAAATATCTGATAATACTCTATACGAAGAAATCCTGATGGTATAATATTAATATCCAACAAGTGTTTTTGTGTCAGGCCCCTCTTCTGTGGGCAGTTTCCTTCTCTGGAATTTCAAGTGCTTTTCATCTCTGTTACTCCCTGGTGATGATAAGTCTTTCCAGTTGTCCCATGAACGCTTTTTGGTATTTAAATTTATTCTTAAGGGTCACTTTTATTATGAGGTCAGTGGGGAGTAAATCTGTTCCATAAGTGTGAGGAGTGTAACTTCTTCCTCTTACATGAAATAACGATGAGCAGAAAGAACTGTGGGATGTTAGAGAGTTGCCTCCTCAATATTTACTCATGTTAATACTTAGCGGGCACTTGACAGTAGACTTGTGACAGGCTTGGGGAGCTTGTCTAATTTTGCTTTATGCCTGTTTAAAAAAAAAAGGTCCTAGATATGAGGAACAAGTTGTGGCAGACATCAACCACAAATCCTCTGGAAAGGAGATGTTACCTAATGTGTCACTAAGTACGGACGTTGTTTTTCAGCTGCAATTGTTTTGACAGCAATGTATAAATCTGGGTAAACTACTGAGAACAGATGTTTCCTCAAGAATAATTGCCACATTTGTAGTTGAAAATGATATAGAGAATGATAAAATACAGGTATGCTGAGTTAAAAAAAAAATCTGTCCAGAAAAACAATGTATGATACATCTGCAGAAGCCACAGCAAAAGATAACAGCAAAACCTCATCAAGTCTCACAGTGTCGGATGTTCAGGGAATTAAATGTTTTCAGTGGGGAAAAAAAAAAAGTAGAACTGTTCTGAATGTCTATTAATTAAAACCCAACAACCAATAGTCACAAGTCATGTTCTAACAAGATCTAAAGGTGCTAAACCTTCTGAAGCATGGAGGTGTAGTTCATGTGCTTGTTGGCAACCCATGGGCTCAGAATGCAGCAGCTGCTATTCGTTTGTACTAAGTAGTAGCTCCAAAAGAACAAGAGGTTTGGAAGAACAATTATTTTTCTTTCTGAAAATTTTACTTAGAAGTGGAACCTTTGGAGGTGGTAGCTGAAAGGCATTTGTGAAACTGAGGTTTACACAAAGCCCCTGAAAAAACAAATAGCAGCTGTATTTGCAAGAGAGAGAAATAGACAAAACAAACATTACTGTTGAAAAAATTAAGGGTCATTAATGTCTGTAGGTAAACATTGTCATAAGACTTGTCATTTATGTTGTAGCAGTAAAATTTCTAAACAAATGTGACAAGAATGCTGCAAACTTAAAATGGCATTACCATGAAAAAAGAAGTTACAATCTCTAGGGACATCTTTGGGATTAAGAGCTCTAACATTCATGCAGGTAGAAGGTTTTGGTTTGAGTAAGCATTTCCTACTCCAAATACTGCCTCACATCTCCTCCCTAAGGACGTAGACATCAGAGCAGTCCTCTTCATACTCCCACTCCTGCTATGTGTAAATGCTTTTACTGTTTCTGGTTTTTTCTGAATCATCAGAAGCTGCTTCTCTCAAGTTGCAGGGGAGCGGAGGAATAAATATCTTTACCAAAGCATTGGAGGGTATGCTTTATATTTACTTTCCTTAGTCCAAGGTTGTAAAAGAGCCAAGAACCTCCTCTGTCATTGTTGGAAAGCTAGCAGAAGAGGAGGTCATGTCTCTGACTCTTCCTTCAGACTGAGTCTGCTGCTGCTTCTATTTCTATGCTGGTCACTATGACGCTTATCTTCACTCACCAACACCTCAGTGGGTGTACAGAAGTACAGTCTAGTTACTGCATACCAAAACATTCTTGCTCTGAGGCTTGCTGACGGAAGTTACTTGATTTCTCTGGCAGCTTTTATCTATTGAAAGCTATTAAGTGCAAATACAAAGTCTTTGAATCACAAACTGCTGGAGACAGAGACCATTCCAGAAACATCTTTACATATTTATCCTGTCCTTTTTATAGAGTTTTGCTATTGGCTACTAGTGCACGGAGGATGCAGGGATAGGTGGACCTTTGATCTGATCCTCCCAGGTATTCTTGTGCATTTATAGCCTCCAAAACCAAAAGGGTCTTGCCCATCCAAAGCTGTCTGGAAGCATTCCTTTGACTCAGCTCAGCCATGGAATCCAGTCAGAACTTTCTCACTCATTAAATTTCCTTCAGCCCCTCATCTCTGTTGCACAACTGTCAGTATGAGTGATCATTGTGTATATTTTCTGATTTATCATTTGTTTATAAATCTGAATAGAAATAGTAATGTCTTTTCCTGTGCTCAATGAACCCCTTCAGAGACACACAGTACCCAAGAGACAAGATGTTCTTACACACCGGCACACATATATAAATTCAGCTACGTATATTCTTACAAGAAGCTACCTTCAGTTAAGAATGCTACTAGAGTAGTTCTAACTACTTTCTAAATGCAATTGTAATAGATATGCCTCAATAATAGATTTTTTTTCCTCCCTTCTGAATCAACACTAACGAAAACACTAGTTTTTGACTAGTCTGAAAAACAGATTGGTTGCATTCTTGACAGTGTCCTTGGAGTTGGAGCTGTGATGTGTAAAGAAAGCAGAAAAATCATTCATTAACAGTAAAACTTATTGATTGACTTCTTCATATGTAGCTGATGGTTCTATTAGCTGTCCTATCAAATCTTAATCTTAGATAACAGTGCATAAGGTTGGTCTGTTTTAGTTTATGATTGATTAAATATAAGTAACTGAAACTTAGCATTCTGTTTAATTTAGCAGTTTTATTTTTCCACTAAAAAGGCAGAGTATCTCTGGGGAATAGAAAAAGGGCTATAAGAAGATTGTGTCTTTAAACTGGCTTTTAAAAATATTACCAGGTAATAAAATATATAATGCATTAGTAGAATATCCTGTGTTGAGTTGGTGAGAGTGTAGGTGTGTATGCAGATACATGATTTAATTTTTTGAGACTCTTAGTTACTGTTTCTGTGGACTTAGTGGAAAGGTAACCCCTTTTTCGTTGTAGCCATGTTTAAAGTTTCCACTGTAGATGGACAGCTTGTTCTAGTGTTTGACCACTCCCAACAGGAAAAAGAAAACCTTATGTTTGAATGCAATTTCTTGTGATACAATTTGTGTTCATTGCCCTTTATCCTGTCTCTGGGCACCTCTGAGCTGAGTCTGGCCCAGTCATCTTTACACCCCACCCAGTCCCCCATCAGGTATTTATATGTATTGATAAGATCCCCCCAAGCCTTCTCTTCTCTAGGCTGGACAGTCCCGGCTCTCTCAGCTTGTTCTCATATGAGAGATGCCTCAGTCCTTTGATCATCCTGCCTGACTTTGCTTGGGTAAGTTTGTGTCTCCCTTGTACTGGGGAGCCCAGACCGGGATCATTACTCTGAATTTTGCACCATATGCAAACTTGCTCAGGGTGCACTCTGTCCCATCTTCCAGGTCACAAACAAAGGTGTTACAAATATTGGCCCCAGTATCAAGTCCTGGGGTATACCACTTCAAAGGCTTGGCATTCTGTAAGTCCAGTTTACTTCAGGAAAAATATTTCAAGGATCTCTCAGAAAAGCTTGGTCTGGGAAACTCTGTACTGGATCTGGAATCAAGATAAATGATCCTGGATAACGTCTGTGGAAAGTGAGTTTACAGTGGCTTCTGTTGTCACAGAAATAATGGGATTTATAGACTCTCAATGAACATAAGAAATTTATGCATTTTTATTAAAGTTCAGTATTACGATGATTTCACTAGTCCCATTACTTAAATGGGAAATTATGATCCAGTGGGGATGCAGAAATAGGTGCCTTATATCACTGAATAATATTTGTATCTTTGTGGTACAGAACCACCTCTAAAACAACAGTTTACCTTTTGGTTTTTATGGTAAGAGTTATCTTATGGGTGAAAAAAAAAAAAGGTGTAGTTACCAACCTTAATTTCAACAACTCTTTCAGAGTTCATGAAGGGTGTATGCTTAGTTTGCATTTCATTTGTTTTGAGCTCTTTGGAACTTGGGGCACACTTTCATTCATATGCTCAGAGTCAAAACCTATCTATTTCTGTACCATAAAAGCACTTTGTGAGAACTCAACAATGGAACAATTTCAACAAGAGCAAACAGGATGTCATGAAATCCACTCTCCTCAGCCAGAAGTTTTATGGAATAGGTGCATCAGCCATTAGGGGAAATCATACCTTTTGTTACAGTACATTTGCCTAGAGCATGGAAGCACAGGCAAAGGCTTACTACTTTGTGTTGGGCATCAGTAAGAAATGTAACTTTGAATCTGGACTGGACTGTCTATGTAACTCCTATGGGGTATATACCTCTGTTTGCTTTTGGGAAGGGCTGGTATGTGTCTTTCGCCTGAAGTCATCACTGAGAAAAGAAAAGTGAATAGTAATATTTCTGGCCGAAGTTGGATTTAACACTTTTAAATCTAAAAGGATCTATCCTTTCAGCCAGTCCATCCGAGGCACACTTGGCAGCTATTTCTGCTTTGCATCTGTACCTTGGAAAATTTCTTTTTCTCACCGTAATGTAATAAGGTTCTTGCAAAACTTGATCAGGGTCAAAGGAACTCTTGTATTCTGTTACAAATTACGGCACTAGTCCGAGGACCAATATTGAAACTTGAACTGATAGCCATGTATTCCTTCACTCACCTGTCAGTGAAGGTTATCTGATTGGTGCTATGTCTTTTACCAGAAAAAGTTTGAAGCCTTAGAGCAAGTTCAAGTTTGAAGTCTGTGTATGCTGTGCAATTTCTGGACAAAGGTACCCTTAAAATGGACAAAGATACTTTTAACATCTATCCACAATTTCTTTGTAAGATTGTATCTGAATTTCATTGGAGTGAAGAGTCTGAGTTTAGGCAGTCATGTTGTTAAAAATACAACGCAATCTTAAAGTCCAGAAAAGGAAAAGTTTCAAAATGTTTATGTTGGCAATATAAGAACCTTCAAAAAGTCTCCTGACCTATTCATGTATAAGGCTGAGAGGTCTAGAAGTTGTTATGTACCAGCACTATGAATCCTTCACAGAATCTGGCTGGCTGAGACTGAGAATGAAAAGATGGAACCACTTTGAAAACATTGGCGCCTGCTCCTGTGTTGATGGCTTAAATTACCTCCCTCTCTGGGATCTGGTCTTCTGCTCCCTGGAGCTTAAGTCACTCAACACTATACTATTGCTAAAGCTTTCCTCTTGTGACATTGTTCAGAGAATGGTCCTTCAATTTTTACTCAGGTGGAGACCTTTAGTCAGCTGGGCATTGCTTTGTAGGCTGTACTGGTCAAAATCAATCATCGTACAAACAAACATTCAGGACTTTTTATGATGTCTTGAAAGTGGAGATACACCATTAACAAAGTTGGAAGATGTATCTTCCTTTTTCTCCTTTGCCTTGTGTGAATAGTCTGGAGAAATCTCTGCTGGTATTCACTTGCCTCAGAAATTTTTGTGGATTAAGGCACAAGACACGAAGCAGCTAAACCTGGAAGACGGCTGCATAGGGATTTAAAACTGGGTACAGTATATCTGACCTGAATTATATCCTGAGCTGAAGAGAAAAAAAAGCAGTTTGTATTCTACACAACCAAGAATTAAAAAGTATTCATTCTGGTAATTACTGAATTGTGAGTTCAGGACTTAATTCTTCAGACAAGAAAAATACATCTAATAGCTTCAGCACTCCAAGTTTGTTTTTAAATTATATAAAAGCTTGAGTTCTGCCGTGGAGTTACTTCGAAGATGATATAAAGATAAATAAAATCGTTGCTAATCCAGGTAACTTGATGAGTAGCCCTTGAGGTTTTGCACCCTTTTCTTCCTGTTACAGCTATGAAATATTAAGGTCTGTTTTTAGTGGATATGTTTGTCCAAATTGTGCAGTTTTAATTTCAGATGAGGCTTAGTATTCAGAGGTTGGCTTTAGGAGCTGGTCCTTTCCATTACTTACAGTGTAACAAAAAGGTGTATGTAATTGCAATGGCATAAATAGATCCCAGTGGAAAATGACAGTTGAAATGCCTGTAGATAAGTCATAGAATCACAGAATGGTTTGGGTTGGAAGGGACCTTAAAGATCACCTAGTTCCAACCCCCCCACCACCATGGTCAGGGACACCTTCCACTAGACCAGGTTGCTCATCAAAGCTCTGTCCAACCTGACCTTGAACAGTTGAGGGATGGGACATCCGCAACTTCCCTGGGCAACCTCTGAAGTGTACAAACTGAGTAGGCAACATCAACAGAAACCATGCCAACGAATTCTTGATTTGGTTTTTCTGAAGCTCCTTAGTATTTTCTTCACTAAAAACAACAACAAAAAAAAAACTACAAACAACCCACACAAACCAGTTGGGTTTTTTTTTAAGAAGAGTAGCTGAATAAAGCTTTGATTCCTTGAAAGAGAAAAGAGAGATATTATTGTATGTTTTTCTCCTAGTAGAGTGAACTTCTGGAGACCTAGCATTGAGTGTGATGTTTTAGTTTATATTAGAGAGATGCTGTTGTTGAACCGTTCTTATTTTAGAACCATATTGCGAATGATATTTGTGATTCTATCGTGTCAGTGGATTACTGCTTCTGGAATTCTGTCATTTGTTCCTTAGTAAGTACATAAAATGCAGGAGTCATTACTAACTGCAGATTCTGTTGCTATCATCATAAGACATATTAAAGTTGTACTGTAAAGCTTATGATACTCAGTGCAGTAAAGGAGAAGGGTCTCTAATATTCTTAACATTTTTAAAGACGTAATTATGAAATTAGACAGTTTATATCTGACTTGGCACTGAAATGTCAAGGGCAAAACTTACCAGCTATTTTGGCAAGTTTAATTCTGCTTTAGATGGTATTTAAAAGACAGTTGTATGAGTTTTAATTAGGTGTGATATTAAAAAGTATTTAAAACTCCTATTCTGCAATTGAAGGAAAAGAGATCATTTAGATCATAAAAGGGTATATTTCTCAAAGGAATTATTGTGGGCTATGTAGCTATCTGCAAGCCACCTGGAATTACTAGTTCTATGATGTCAAAAGATTGATACACTTGACTAATTAGGAAGGCAGTTTGGGACTGGTGACAGCAGTCAGCAGCAGCTTGTGAAAGCCAATTTAAAGGTCCCATAGGAAGTGTTAATATTGAACAATATTTGTGACTCTTACACTACCATTGTAGCAGTGTTGTATGCAGTTCTCCAGGGCAATTTAAAAGACTTCTAAAATACTGCGTGGGACACTTTCATTTCTTAAACTTTCCATCATATAAACTTGGGCAATATTATAGATAACATGGGTATTAATAGCAAGCTGTGTAACTTCATAGAAGGTGTCGCAGTCAACTGTTGGTTTAGGCATCAAAAAAACAGGATTTGGAGCCTAACTGTAGGTGTAGAAGTTTGAAAAACAGGCTTTCTGCTTGTTTTGGGTACATAGATTATAAACTATGACTGTTTTTATTTGCGGTGGTTAACTTTTTTCTATATATATATATATATAAGTATACAGGAAAACTACTGGAGGAGTTTTTTAATTCAAGTTCCTATATCCTCTGTTCTTCTGTTAACTATTTTGCATGTCAATGGAAGCACTAATCTATAATCCAGTTTGTGACTACAGTATGTTTCAGATAAGTATGAAAAACAGAGAGTACCCATAAATATGTTACAGCTATGCTACAAAAAGTTGTGGTTTTGCAGTATTTCTATTCCATTATTTAAAGTCTTTTTTTTTTTTATTTATTTGATGGGTCTTTTTATAGTATAGCAGATTACGCACCAGGATTTTTTTCTACTGAAAGCTGTTAAGTTTTTGAAGTAACTATGAAATCCATAATAGTCTTGGACAGGCTTAAAAGGAAAGAGATGACATGCTGAAATAGGATTGAAATTTTTCTTCTGTTATTCCTACTTCGTAAAACAAAGCTTATGAACTCTTTTCCATAAACATTTGTGGTATCATTTTGGGGACTGTGATATTATTCAATCTTTTGTGCATTAGTATTACCCAAAATGCTTATAAACTTTCCTCCAACATTAATGTACCTTAATGTAATTAATGGCTTGGCCTCAAAATTTCTTCAAGCATCACTTGGATTTGAAACTATTCACTCAGTTTTTTCATTCCAGACATGAGCATTTTAGAGAACTGCATGACATCAGATGGAGAAAGGAAAGTGGGGGTCGGGGGCAGGGGGAGACAACAAACAAAACCAACCAACCAACCAAAAACACCAACACCACCCCAACCCCCCCAAAAAAACATCACCATCACAAAAAAAAAAAAACCAAACCCAGGAAGCTGAATACATAATCTGAGTAATTTTTTGAGAGGTACATTCCAAGCCCTATTAATACCTGTTGATAGTCCATTAGTCATAAGAGAGCAAACTTCAGCATAATAAAGTATGTTATACCAAACGCAAAACAAGAGAAAGACCTGTATTTCAGTCTTCATGTTTATTATATCTGCCATGTATTGCACAGAAAATAAATGTATTTAAATATGAAAATTTATAAATTATTTGCTAATTTTCCTTTTTGTGTGTGTGTGTGTGTGTGTAGCTTTTTGTGTAAGGTTCTTAAGTTAGCTTCTCTGGTAATTCAGAGTATAGAGACAAGAGAAGAACTCAGGGTTAATGTTCACTGGGTGAAAAACTGGCTGGATGGCTGGCCCCAGAGAGTTGTGGTGAACGGAGCTAAGTCCAGTTGGCAGCTGGTCATGAGCGGGGTTCCTCAGGGCTCAGTTTTTGGGCCAGTCTTGTTTCATATGTTTTTCCATGATCTGGATGAGGGGGTTAAGTGCACCTTCAGTAAGTTTGCAGGTGGCACCAAGTTGGGCGGGAGTGCTGATCTGCTCGAGGGTAGGAAGGCTCTGCGGAGGGACCTGGACATGCTGGATTGATGGGCTGAGGTCAACTGTATGCAGTTTTAAAAACAGTTTGACTCAATGATCTGAAGGGTCCTTTCCAACCTAAATGATTTTATGATTCTAAGGGTGTTCTCAGATTACAGTTTTGTTGTTTTAAGGACCAGCATCTTGGGAGAGCTGCAAATCAAATACTACAGGGAAGGAAAAGAGATCTCCTTACAGGATATTTTTATGAAATTCCAAAAATTTAAACAATCACTGTCTGAACACAAATATACATGTAGAATTAGCAGAAATTGAAGAATAGGTAACAATGCAAGCGAAAGGAACAGAAATGCTAACTAAATGCCATTTGTAATACGATTGCACAAAACCAACTTTTAAAATAAAAGATTTTGGTCCTTCTGTAAATAATAAAGTAGTTGCTGGTGTAATAGAGAAAATGACAAAAATTCTTATGAAAACCTTAGCTGAATTTAAGTTAATGTTAGGAAACATCTGTTGTGAGCTTTATATATGTTTATATGTGTTTCTATATAATTTTTGAATATATAAACTCTTCACTATGTGACTTTAAGTCACATCTGAAGGACATTTTTCTTTAATTTGTGGACAGGAAAGCTCTGATTTTGAGAAAATAAATGATTTTATGGTTTGGGGTTTTGGGGGTCATTTTTTTGTGTGTGGTTTTGTTTTGGTTTGGTTTTTTTTTGTTTTGTTTTTTTTTAAATAATGATTTGCATGTCTCTATTCCCCAAATCTTGTGTCTGTTTTTGGAATGCTTTCCTCTTCTGCTTTTAAATGATACCTAAGCTTAGGATTCTCAGAAGGTAAATTAGATTCAACTCTCGGCTTAGCGGTAGAATAATGAAAGTAAAAAATGTTGTTTCTATAATGTCATATTCATGATTCGGCCCATGCTGATTTGACAGTACTTTCAGACCCTCCTCTCTGCAACTCTGACTTTTTTTCTCTGAATTATTTTTGTTGCCCTTGAAACCACTTACCTTAGAAAGGCACTAGAGTTTTTTAAGCTTATCGAAAGATGAAATTTCTTTAAAGGAGCAAACCAAATAGTAATAGTGTTGAAAAGCCTCATTTCCTGTAATATTTCTCCCCAACATTCAGGGCTAGAAGGTTGCCTTGCTTCCTTACTTGTAGCCCAGCACTTTCAGAATTCCTTATGAGTGGCATGGCGTCTTGTTCTACCCATCAGCTAGTTTAGATCCTGATTTGAATTTTCACTGTTAGCAGCAACTGCAGAATCGTGTGATGTGTCTGACTGTATCCAAGGTGTGTGTTGGCCTAAGGAGTTTTTCCCAGTGAGGCATAATGACATTTCTATTCTTTATTCCTCTCTGGTGATTTTTCATCATATAGTAAATCCCTGCTGTTGTGTTCTTTGTCCTCCCAGGCATAGACACAAGGGGTTAACAAGGTTCAGAAATCTAACATTTTCTGATGTGTTTATTTGAGGAAGGAAAAGTAGTGTGTTTAATGCTTGCATTTAATTATAATCTCACAGTAACATTCATAATTCTTTTGGGGGATATTATGCATACATGTGTAATACGATGAGTAGAATTTTCCTGAACTACATCAATTATTTAATATTGGCCAGAGGTTATTAAATACGAAGGCAAAATGGCTTTTGATTAAAGCTACCTATGGATATCATTCTGTATCCTATCCAGTCCAATATTGTTCACTTGGCTTCCTGCTGAGAAACAATTTCAACTTCTTATAACAATAACTGAAATGATCTCATCTAATATAGCAAATCATTTAAGAGACAGCTCTTGAAAGCTGACATGAAACTGGTTATTTTCAGTTGCAAAAGGGTACTGAAACGAAAATATGAGTGAAATGACATTTCACTTAAAACTATGCTTGACTCTCAGTATAGAGAAAGAGGAATGTGAAATAAATGGAATAAAATTTGGCCTAGTTCAATGTCTAGAAGTCCAAATCTGTTGTGATTAATTGCAAGAGAGCAATTTGTGAATGTTAAAACCCTGGTCTAAGTTTGAAATAAATAGTTTTAGTAATAGTATTAATATGCCTTATTGTTGTTTGTTTATTATTTATGCTTTGATATTGCTGTGGTAACCTAGAGGGTTCCTTTTCTCCTTTACAGAAGGTGAGGAGACTGGAGTGATGGATAGCCTGTTGGAGGCCTTGCAGTCAGGTGCAGCTTTTCGAGACCGAAGGAAAAGGACACCCAGGTCTAAAGGTGAATATTCTATTTTACATTTTATTTTCCAGAGAAAGTTAAAAGCATTATGGGTGCACTGCTCTAGAACTTAAACACTACCGGGTTTAATCCTTTCTTGCAAGGATATCTTTCAGGCATGTTCAGGCTGTTTTGCTGTTGTCAGTAACACTTTGGAGGTTAATGTACTGAACTTAGCATAGCCTGATTATTATGACAAGACTCTTCGTTACAGCCACGTGTACTATAACTTTTTAGGGTTTAGAGTTGAATGGGAGAAGGAAAAGTCATCTTGCTCCATAAATGAATCAAATTATTTCACTGATGTATAACTGTCATTTTACTCCTAGAAATATCTGTCTTCTAAATAATTCTGCTTAGTAATGTTGTTACAATACTCCAGTAACTTTCAAAGATGTGTTTTATTTCTATTGTTTCCTTTCTTTTTCCAGACGTACCACAAGATCTCAGTCCAGCCACACAGAGGCCTGTGCTGAAAGCTTGTAACCATGGTAATGAACCATACTAATGAACTGCATGCTCTTCTTTGCTTGTGTAGTTGATCTGTACTTTCAAGAGACTGCTGTGATTTTTTTCACTTTTCTACATTAGTGGAATACTGAAACCGTATTGGAACCTGCTTTTTAAGAATCCCCTGAATATTACATCCTGAAACTATACTTACTGATTACTTTGCAAAGCTCTTCTATCTTTTGTGGGTTTTTTAAATTTATTTAAAAATTGGTTATATTTTTAAATGTATTACTTTTATAATCTTGTAAGAACAACTATGCAAGGATTTTTTTAATGGATTATGGAACTATAATAGAAAGCAGAGATTGCGGAGCATTTTAAATGTTACTAAGTTTTATGATACCGAGTCAGAGAACCTTTTGCATTCATTCTGTTTTTTCTGTGTCTTGGTTTTCTTGATACTATAGCTGGAATGGTTTAAATTATTATTTATGAGTATAATTCAAAAGGGATGTTGTATCAGCAAAGTAACAGTAAATTAATCAGTTACTTCATGGCAAATTATTTCTCCAAAGTTTTAGCATGAGTCTTATGCATGTGTTTATTCATAAACTCCTGAGCTATCTCACCAAAATCAGTAGGACTTGCTCATATGTGAAGAGTTACAATGAGGGGATGTGTGCTTTAAGCTTTATTTGTTAGACAATCTACAGAATATTATTATATTAGCTGTGTTTTAATTAAACTTGAGGAGTCCAGAATGACTGTTTCAGTGGCTCATAACTACTGGTCTCAGGAAAAAGTTTATATATATAGTACCTCTGTTAAAGAAAAATTTTCATTGAAACCTAAAGAAAAATACATGTCCTTTCTTAGTTTTTTAAGCAGAAGGCATTATCCTTTGATATTTAAATGCACTGCAGAGTTTATAAAGCAGATGCCATCGAATTGACGCTATTAATTATACCTCCTGTTTAAGTGTTTATTTCTTGAGTGCCTATAGCAAAAAAAAAAAAAAGGGCATAAAGAATTTGGCATTATTAAATACAAAAGTAAAGAAAATAGAGCTGGAAGGACAGTTGAAAGGTAATTAATTCAGGGAGAGGAATTGGCTCAAAGAAAAATCAAGTATATTTGACAGGTGCTTGTCTAGCATATAACATACTGATATTTGAATAATGACTACAGAGCACACCTGAATTTATCCTATAAGTGTTTCTGCCTCTAAGAACAATTATGTTGAATGTTGCTTGTTTTCAGCCCTTTCTATCTAGCTGTCTGTGGATGGACAGTGGAGTTTCCAGTTTTCAAACTGCATTTGGACAAACACTGGGGCCACGTTTTATGTTTCAGGTTAAAAACAAAACACCAAAAACAAACCAACCAACCACGAAGATTTTAATTCTGCAAAATCTTAGTCTAACCCAGGGACTGATTTGTACATCAGATGGATATAATTTGGTACTGACTTTTGAAGTTCAGACATTTGATTTGGAGAGAAGAGTAGAAGTAAACTCTTGTAGTTTTGCAGGGTTTTTTTACCAGAGTCAATTTTTCTATAGAGCATTTTGAGACAATCGGATTCTAAGGCATTTTAAAATGAGTTCAGCTTTTCTTTCACCTGTCTTGTTAGCTCAGGAACAGATAATACAACTCTAAGCCTGTTCTTAAGGAATTTGTTAGTATTTTTTATTTGTTGACACTTGTCACAGTATCTGCATGCTACATCTTCCTATCTTGAGCCAAACAGAGCACTAAGCTTAGTGTAGATTATGATGAGTTCAGCTGTCAAAGACTTTTGGTCTTTTTGATAGAAATATATAGTCATTGGTTGCTCCAAGTTCATCTCTGAGGTGAACTTTTTCTTTTTTGCTATTCAGAGTCTGTGTAGGTCAGTTGAGAATTTGCTTTTAATAATTTATTTTCTTATTGGGAAATCACAAATTAAGTAGGTTGCATACCATCTAGAAGGAGTGTTAGACCCTCAGTATCAAAGTTTATTAACTTCAGTGAGGTTATTATTATCTAAAAATAACATCGCTAGTCAAAGAAAGAATTATAATGATAAAGTTTATTTAATTTTCTATTTCTGAGTTCAACAATGTATAATGTCAGGCTTTTTTCAGTATTATCCTCTGTGTAATTTTTTCTTTCACTTTATATCTACCATAGATACATATGCAATAACCTATTCTTTCTACGTATATGTGTATAATAAGTGATGAATGGTTTACTACATGTACACTGTAGAAGCAAGAAGCCTGTGATTTCAGCCCACTTGAGAAAAACTGAGATATGTCATTAGACATTATGGCTTGGTCTTTCATTGATTTGGTTTTTTCCCAACCTGAAATTTCAAATGGATGTAAATTTTACATTTCTTTCTCGTTCAGAGAAATCCTCATGCAAATTCTCATTTGCATATATCGTGGCAAAAAAACCACTGGCTTACTCTGAGCTTAAAATATGTGGAGACCAATGAAGTCCTCAAGCAGCAATTCAGGCACTTCCCTTGTTTGCTTCTGTACCAGTTTTGGCTGTTCGGGTTAACTGGTAACTGCTTTGATTACTGCTTCTTCTGATGAGACTACCAGGTTCACTGGTAGTAGATATACTTTATTAATCCACACTGCAGATGCATACCTAGGATGAACAACTTTGACGCACCACTCAGTCAAAAAGAATTACAAGCCGTGACTTGAAGTGTCTGTCCTCTGAATCATTCAGTGTAGCAATCTGTTGGGCAGATGCCGTCAAGTTCTAGCTCATCTCTTCTGTTTCAAAACAAAACAAAAACAAAAGAGTAAAGACTGGTTTAGTCTTTATAATTAAAGATGTTTCTCTAAAAAAGGGGAATAGAAATCAGACCCCAGCAGAGATGGGAACTAGGAAGAAGTGGCTCCATGTCTCAGAGGTGACAAGGGAGGGAAATACAGCCAGAATGCATGCTTTCTCCATAGCTGTAATATAAATGGAAGCAGGAAGGAAATCTCTTTAACCATTGCCATTGTCATCCTCGGTATGATACTGCTCAAGGTACCAAACTATCACTTGCACATGAGGCTGAGCCAAGTCCTATAAAACAGAGCAATACCAATGAGCAAGCCAATGTCCTTAGCTCTAGAACTGAGAACTGAAATTGTTTCCCTTAAGTGAATGGACTGCTTAAGAAAAAAAAGAGGAATAGTAAATTTAGGGGAATTCTAGGCACTGGTTAGCCATTTTTCTCCTCATGATCCGTTGAGCTCCCCAGGAAGCTCTGGTAGTGTTCAGCTGATACTTCTAATTAAAAAGGAGTGCTGGTTCTCATGCTGCATCCCAGGGTAGCCTCTTGGGTGTGTTATTTTATTTTCAGTCCTACTGAAAATAAAATCACTGTTCTTTTATTGAACACATTGCCTTTTTCTAACATGTTATGTGGTTTTTGTCAAGTTTAAATCTACTCTGTTTCTGTGATTAGAATTACCAATTGTATTTTTTTCTGCTTGTGACAGGGCCCATCAAGTCAGGTAAAAAAAGCCCTGCTGCATGACTAATAGAAATAATACACATTTGGAATTGCTAGATCTTGGAAATGTTCTAACACCTTGAGAATACAAATCATTTTCACTAGATTTGGTTTGACATAGGTATGATTGGTATATTTATTTCCTCTCTTTCCATTCATGGTTCTTTGTGTTTTAAGCGAACAACTGAATTACATGTATGTTCAAAACTACCTGTTAATGTTACAGTTTGCTTTAACTGCAGAGGGCCATAAACTGCAGTAAATACTGTGGTATATGCTTTTGCTGTAATTCCCATTTGAAGCGCTGCATGACACAAGTAGAGTATTAATATAGTTTTCGTGTTGTACTTCTGTAAAGTTTTCATTCAGTAGTATCTAACAGGGGAGCTTTTTTATTTTATCTAGGGAGCAGAAGAAAGCGCTTAATTTTCAATGATCAGGATTTTGCACATTGGAAGACGATTTCAAGCAGCTAATAGCTATGGCTGATCTGAGTTTATCAGTTATTTACAACAACAGTCAAGGCATATTTGTAGCTTGCACATTTATTTCAAGCTAGTTAAGTTCAAATACACATAGCAGTATATCCAAGGCAGTGAAGAGCCCACCGCAGCACAGAAAGCTGCATTATTCACTAAGTTTTCGGTCAGGCTTTGCAGCCTGCATCAAGTTCTCTGCTGCTATGGCTACACATTTATTTGCAGCAACATTAGCCAAGGTAATGTTATCTGAAATGCATGAATACAAATTCAAGATGCAGCTTTGATTGCATGTGTATATATATCTCAAAAGCAGCAGACAGTGTTTTTCATTACAAGCAGATTGTATTCAAAATGCTGTGAGTAAAGAAAAGCTATAATAAAATGGAAGTAAAAAAATACAGATTGCTTTTTGTGACTGCAAAGGTTGAAAGAAATCTTTCTGTTGCAATCAGTAATTGGACTGTGGACTATACTTCCAAAGGTAACAATAAGGTCTTGTTTCTATATTCAAATCAAACTTCCATGGTAAGAGAGTCGTAATTACTATTGCTCTGTAAATCTATAAACAATTATTATAGAATTATTATAGAATAATTTTCATGTCATGTTTAGTCTGAAGCATTTTAAATACCTCTGTTAAATCCTCATCAAGCAATGTCATTCTGGTCCCCATTAAGCAGAAGAGAAACCACTTTCTTCATGTTCGTTGGGTTTTTTTCTTTTTATCTCTTACTCGTAATAGAACTGTCATCTGAGTTTCATATTAGTGTCTGCTACCTTATTTTTTACAATCTTAGCTGACAATGAGCTCAGGCTCATCTTAATTCTTGGAACTGACAGCGCAACCACTTAGAGGTCACTATTTTATTTCATCATTGCTGTATATGACAGAAAACTATGATTGACATTTCAACCTAATTTTTCCGTATTTTTTTCTTAAGTCTGTGTAGTTGCTGTTTTCTACAAATGTATGTGGTGAACATTAGGAAGTATCTAACACTGGAGAAACAGTGAAACCTGTTAGGATAACTTTTTACCCAGTATGTTAGTAATAAAGATATGTTCTTCAGCACTACCAGCTCTTCGTGGTAGACACTGTTTTGAAGGCACTGTACACGTTAGCCTATTCTCCTTTCTGAATGTGATCTAAAAACATCAGTGTTTGTACCTCTGGTGGAGAAAATTTTTGTAAGGCTTTGTGAAGTTTTACTCCATAGACAAGTTTCCTCGGCAGAGGACTTGGAATATTTGTCAGCACTGTTATGAAATGAAAACATTTAATAGGATTTCTATTTTAAAAACCCAAAATGTAGTTCTCAGTTGTTCCCATTTTAAGACCAAAGCTTCACTTCAATATTGACTTCATAGGTCAAGTAAAATTGCTGCTTATTCTAACAGAAATAATTCCCCTGAAACCATCTGCACTGTTTATAATGAAGAGTTTTTTCCTAGAGCAGACAGCAGAGTTCAAAGAAACTGTGACCATGAGAGTCAATTTTGCATGTGTGGAAAAAAAAAATATCTAGACAAGGAAAGTGAATTTATTCATTTTTATTGGTTTGTTTAGAAGTATTTCTGCATTGCCATAGTTGCATGCAGATACAGTCTCTCACAGAGATGGCCCTGAAGAATTTACATGCCAAAAGTTTTTAGTCTTTTTCTAGTGATCTCCGTCTCGTAGTTTAATGTTGGAGTGGAAGTCAGAAGGGGTGACAGCCAGCAAGAAGAGTTTTGGATGAAAAATGACAAATTTTGATCATTTTTTTTTTTCAGAGCCTTTCCAACAAAGTTAATAAAATTAACCTTTAAAATGAAGTCTGACATGGAGAGGTGTAAAACACTCACTTATTTAACTATTTGGTTTTAAATGCTGAATGCTGCAAAATGAATGCAAGCTCTGTTAAGAATGGAAATTCTATTCAAATTAGCACTAAATGCTTATTAGTACTGTGAAAATATTGGCATAGACAGAAGGAAATAAATTTTTTTTAACTTGCCCATAGTATAAGCCAAACACACGCTGTCCACCTTAGCACCACCCGTATTTAGAAGAGAAGAGGAACTGTAACCCTACAAAAAATATGTCTATTTTATCAATCCTCTGATAAAGTCTTGTGAGATTTCCCATATCAACTCACATGAGTAAGGTGATGTGCATATCCTCCATTCTCTGTCCTATTGTAAAGAATTATATGGAAGCATAATATAGACAAGAGAACCAAAGCTTTTTAAGGGTAAAAATTTTAGGTGCCACCTTGAGACAAGGTGTACCTTATAATGGGGCTTATTATCCAGAGTTTTGACGACTTCGTTCCTAAAGTGAGACCCTTTGAAGATGTCAGATTAGGCACTCAGAAGAGCTAATTGCTTTTGTAAGTATCTTGCCAGTGTTCATTGGTACTAGTTGAATAAGACCACTTCTCTCGAGGGAGGCAAGGACATTTTCTGCAAGATAAGAACTGTGGCAAAGAGGTGACATTTGAAAGCAGTGACACTGTATATTCCATAGCTGCACATACAGTAAATGTCAGCTTTATAATTGTCTAGCTAGGTAACCAGATTTCCAAAAGCTAAGACAGGCAAGTTATATATTCAAAGCAGTCTTCTGAATATGCATTAGTGGACAATCTTAAATCTGTGAAGGGAGCTGTAAATTACCAAGAATTTACCCATTTTTGTCTTTTCATTGTTTATTCACACAGAACTTCCTGTTTGAAGACAATTACTGAGTTGATATTTATAGCAAAGAGGTTCTGTCACTGCTGAGAGTACTTTTCAAGTCTCTTCCATATTTGTTAAAGGAGATATAAATTTACCAGACTCTTTCACTTCTGTTTTCTGAATGTTAAGAACAAATAGTGTCTAAACTCCTGCCTCTTTCTTCAAAGGTTTTAAGAACTGTGATCCAGATAGAATAAATTATATCTCTCTTGACTGAACAACAACCATAATGCTCTCTATATTGTTTTATTTATAGGTTTATCTTTCTTAAAAAAAAAAAAAAAATATTGGATAGGGAAATTTCCTCAGCTAGACATTAGAAATGAGTTTTCTCTGGTTAAAAGACTCCACTGGGGACAAAAACTGAGATGGAAACAGTGTATCAACCCTGACCTGAGTCTGCTTTGTGACTCAAGTGATGTCTGGCTAATGCAACATTGTTTAGTCAGTAACTCAAAAGATGTAGAGAAAATACAAAACACTACTTGTGAAGTTCTTTAAGCACACTTCTTAATTCATATTTCTTTGCCATGTAAGTAAATGTGTTCCCTTTAATGTTCTTCCTCCTTTGGGAGAATTTAGTTTCATTTTTTTCCTAAGTGGCTGTTGCAACAGAGCAAAAAATGTATAGTGTAAAAGAAATACTGGAGTTATGTTTCTGCCTGATTTTTTTCATTATAAACCAATGTTTGCAAAGGTACCAATAGAGGATATTAAATAGATGCTGGGAAAACAAGGGTATCCTGCAGCTTCTTCCCTTTGTTTGGGGTAGGAACACTTGAAAGCTTTACTTTGAAGTTTTGCAATACTATAAAGGGAAATTGGCATTTAAGTTGAACCAGAACTGGTGGTTGTGCCTGTAAGTTGCTTGATAAATGCAGTATCATCTTTGTTTCATTCCAGAAATAGATGGGTCTTGTGTATTTCCATGATACATGCCTAAGGCAAACTCTACATCAATCACCCAGCAAAATAATCAGAAGCCTCAAGATGCTTTTTCTTGGTGGCTCAAACTTAGAGATCGTGAGTGGTAAAGGAAGGAAATACAGGGGGCAAATGCAGCTTTCACATGAATTGCAGAAGGAAAGATGATAGCCAGACTTAGTCAACTGTCTCACACGACTCCAGATCATTCAGTGTAACTCCTCTTTTCTTATATTGATGTAGCTTACAAATCCAAGATGAGAAGCTATAGCTCAAGTAAATTCAGGAAAGAATATTTGGATTTTGGAGGATATTGAGCTAATCAAGAATCTATTCACTTTCACATACATTGTAAAGTGGTTTGACCTTTGTTCTTGGCATGGTAGAGGGTTTGTTGTTTGGGGTGGTGGTGGTTGTTGTTGTTGCTTTTTTTAAGACCACCTTTTTAAAGTAAGATCATTTCAACCAAACAGAACAATTACTTGAGAACTATGCAATTTCCTAGCAGATTTTACTTTCTCGAGATTTGCAAAAACCAGGATTGCTAATACATACTCTTTCTTTCTTTCTTTGAAAGACTATAACAATGTCTTGTTAGTAGCATGGTTTTTCTGTTACAATGTTTTGTCATAGTATATTAAGAAGATTACTTTTTTGTAATGAGGATTTTTTTATTTTATCGGGGGAAAGTGTTTTTCTCATGCTTTATTGTCTCATTATATTTATCTAACACCATATAGAGGAATCAAAGCAAAAATTCTATCTAACCCTACAAGTTTGACCTTATTTGCCTTAGGTTTTCAAAAATCAAAAAACTGAGGTTTAGAAACTAAGAGTGAATTTATTCTACATTGTATTCAAGTCGCAATCCTTGATTTTCTCTCCTTGTGGCATAGCAAAATGATAAAATAAGAAATTTAAAATATAACATTGAGAATACTTAGTGTCATAAACAGGGAAGCGGAATGAAATCTCAGCAGATTTTCATCATGGGCAAATAATGATTCCAAAGTTTTTTCTTATTATCTGTTTTCTTAGGCTTTAAGCCTGTGTCTTTGTACTTGAAGAGAGATGAGTGTACGTGGTACGTTACACTACAGTGCACATACACATACTTGAATTATCTCTGGAGAGACTACTTTGTCTACTAGAAGTAAGATAAATTTTAGGCCAGGAACAAATATGGGTATCGCAACCCAGTTTTGGCATTTCAAAACAAATTTGAGTGTCTGTGTACAGCACCTAATTAAGCTACGCAGTTTCAGGAGTTATGTCCAAGATTTTAATGAGCCTTGAACCACAGAAAAGTAGGATGCACTGCCATAATGAACAATCTTTTCACAGATTTCTGTTTCTAAAATCAGAATGAACTAATTTAATAGGTTATATATTTTTATATGTAGATTCACTGACTGTTTTATTTAAAATATGAGGTTAATTTCTCCTTCACCAAAAAGTTGTAAAAGTGGGAAATGGAGAAGATTTTATTAATGTTATAGATATTTGTCACATGGAATGGAATAAAATCACCACTGTTTTAGTATAAACGTCTTGGATAAAAGGGCTTAATAGAACCACAGGTAAACTATTTGCTGGCAAATGCCTGCCTAATGCAACACAAGTTGATAGGCTGTTATTTTCATGGTTAGAGCTTCAAGGTCATGGTATGCATTTTACTTCAGTCACTGTGTTTTTGTGGCAGGAAGCATCGAAAGCCTTCCCCATTCAATATGAATATTTGAATCACTAGACTCAGTAACATTTGTTGTTTATAGTGAAACTCTGAGCAGATGGGCTAATGAACAGAAGGCAACTTTCCAGGGATATGGAAAACATGGTTTAAGTCATCTCCTTCGAGGAATACTAGAATCTGGATGAACCAGGGTTAAACGCAGCTGAGTGAGAGTTTTCATTACCCAGGTTGACTTTGGCACCTAAATTTTACTGGTCTTTCAGTTTGATAACTGTGCTTATTAACAGCAGAAGAAAATAGTACCAGAATTGTATAGCTTAACTGAGAGGCAGTGGTTTGGGACACTACAGATGTGTTAGCCAGAGAAGTAAGTCTTCACGGTGGAGACTGATGGGCTACGTTGATCTTCCAATTGTTTTCTCTAGCCTCTGGAGAAGGGATGAGAACATATACTCTATTAATACTTAAAGGCTTCTATTGCTCTTATAGCTTTGTATAAGGTTTGGGTTTTGTTTGGTTTTTACTGTAATCATAATTACATTTGGTAATTTTTTTTAATGTTTCCTTTGTTTCAAAAGTAAAGATTCCTCCTTAAGTACTTCTCTTCAGTTCCTTGCCAAAATTGCTTTCTCTTCCCCATAAGAACTCTCTCTTGAGAAATTTATCTGAGCACCTGCTCTTATTTCAATGGGTGAATTTTATCGCTGTCATTACCAGAGATGGGAGACTTAAAATACATTTTCCTGCTACATTCTAAAATACAAATGTTTTCCTTGATCCGTCTTTTTCATGAGAAATTTTACACATAAAGTGTAAACTTTACATAAACTTTATGATGGCTAATCTGGCTAATCTTTCACTCCACCATCATCAGCTCAAGAACTGGGTGAGTCAATCTAATGATTCCAACCCTGTTGATAACCAATATGAACACGATGCCAAATGAGGTAATTGGGCTATTGGAGGACCTTGGGGATGACTGTTAAATTTTGGTCAGTGTTTAAAAAATGAGATGAGATGAAATGGGACCTACATCAAAAGAAATGCTAGAAGCTGGTAGAGTGCCCTATCCTTTTTTCTGGTCCTAAACCATTCTGAGAGGGAGGGGGTTTTTTGGCTTTGGTTTTGGCTTCTTTGGGTTTTTTCCCAGTTTCCGTTGTTTGGTTCTTAAGCTGAGATCTACAGCGTCTGCTTTACAGATGTGCCAAACATCTACAACTGCAGTGAAAACAGTAGGATCAAAGCATTAAACACGTAAAGTGCTTTATAATGTTATTTACTCTGGGATATCTGGCATTAAGCATTTTCAACTGATCCCTCAAAATTAATGTATGTATTTAATTTCTTGAAGAGATATGGTACCTCATAAATATAGATACACAATTTAGGGAGCTTAGGCTCCTTATACTGGCTAGAGAGAGGGACATACCCATCTTACACAGGAGTTAGCTTATATAAATAGTTAATAGTGAGTTCAGGCCTCTGATTTAAAGTGCTTGAGGCTGAGAGACCTGAAGATCTTTCTCTGCGTTTTAGTTCTTTATCTATAATAAAGTTGTTAAAATATGGCACAGCACACTCAATACTGAAGACAAAACAATAGCTTGAATAGCTGCTCTTTAGGTTAGTATATTCTGTCCTAGGCAGTGAATGATATAGGTTCAGGGGGGTGGTGGGGTGGAGGGGAGTAATTCTCTTACAGTGCATATGCATAAACATTTGCATTAAATTTGCCTAGCCAGCTTTCTCATGGCTCCAAATTCTAGCGCTTCAATACTCAGCTCTTTCCCTTTACTATAGAGTCTGTTTGTGTAATTTATATTATACTGTTAGCTGCAATTATAATATTTTTGAGTGTACTAATGTGTCGTTAGACTAGCTGGATTAACAGTAAATGAATCAGTACTGTGGCATTAAGTTATGTAGCCTTCCTGGTATGCAAGATAAATTCATAATTTCTGCATAAAGAGTAAATCAAGATTGATGCATGAGTAGTTGCAAACTCTGTTCTGGCTATTCAGCACAGAATAAGAAGTAGTACTTTGCTATTAGGTAGCCCCTAGTTTTATAATTGTACTGTAGATGGTAGTCTTCCCCTTTCCCTCAGAAATATAAAATCATTTTAATTCTGTGTGATCCATCATCAGGCAACTACTCAAAAAAGTAACATTCTTAAATGCTCTCAAATGTCCAGTAGCAAAAATAAATGAAGGGCAGAGTGCATTAAGGGATTTCCAGTTGTGTCTCAAAGGGCAGAGAAAACTGCTGTGAGAGAGCTCTTGGGATAGCTCCTACTCTTGCTGCCTTTAGCAACAGCTTCCTGACTAATCAGTCTCCAAGCTTACCCTGGTGCTTTAAGTCTGTTCTTTCTCCATTGCCAGCCACTGACTGAAAACAGGACACAGCCAATTACTCTCTGCTGAGTTTACCCAGTCTCTGTTTATCCACCTAACAGCAGTTGCTCTGAGATCATTTTATTGAAAACTTGGTATGTAGTGAGATCTCCTATTATAAAATGTTGGGTTTGTTTCAGTGGGGTCAAAAATAAATGAATCTTACAGTCTAAGATTGGATATTATATTATTTGGAATAGTTACTTCCTGTGGGATGGAAAACAAAGCATGCTGAAGTGAAATTATTTTCTTCTTTTTCCACGTTCCAATGACAGTAAATTAAAAAAGGGTTTGTCTTCATTATTAAAAGTTAAAAAATAAATTGTTAGTGACTGTGTCTTTAATTGAGGATACTACTAGCTATATCTAATTTCTGGGTTTGAGATGAGATCTTCTTTCATGCATCTTCTTTTCTTCTTTTTTAGTTAGTCCTAAAGCTGTATGAGCAATACCTAATGATAGTTTTTCTTGTTCCCAACCATATCTTGTCACTTCCTTGTTCTAAACTCATCTTTCTTACTCATCTTTCAGTGCTATAGTACATTAGAACATTGAACAGTACCACTTAAATGTAGTATATAAAACATTTTACTCCTACTGCAGTCTGTAACTGCAGATTTAGCCTAATAAAAATGGCATTTTTGACCTGTACCAATAAACTATAAAATGCACGGTGGCCTAAATGAGAATATTACCTATTCTAGAAATCTTCTACGCTCACATTAGTCATAAAGCTTTGGTGAAATTGTGCATGTTGGAGGAACTGAGCAACCAGAAAGGCTGCAAAGGGATCTCAGCTAATCATTTCTGGGAAAGCTATAGTAACACAAAATACAGTATACTTTTGATTGTTATCTTGCTAATAACTGAAAGTATGAAGGGATGCATTAAAAAATTGTGTTTTAGCTTGCTTAAGAGAAAGCTAGATGAGAGGCAGGTCAGCAATAACTTAAACTAACATACTGTCCAAACTTCATAAAATGTTTTGAAATTAGAGCTGTACTGTTTACATCCTTTTAAAGATCCGGAGGAGAGGTGGCGGGGTGGGGTTCAAACACTATACATTCAGATCTCTCATCCAAAACTGTGTGTCTCTCAGAATCTGGATTTGCTCAGAAATTGCTATAAGATGCACTTTAAGAACTGCTGCCTGTGGTATTGCACCACACAATCCAACAACGCTTTCTTCATCTGTGCTTCTACAATGCTAGCACATTGAGTAGTTGCAGGATGTTTTCTCCTATACTTAGCACTTCTCTGCTTTTAATTTAGCCTTTTAAAAAAAAAAAAAAAAAAGCAGGAGTTACTTCTTATTTTTTAGTTTGCAAATCTTTATTCCCTTAGCCTGCATTGACATAGTGAAAGTTATTTAAATGTTTTGCAATAAGTAATACATTTCTGCAAGTGATAAGAAAACTTATTTGGTCAAGAACACTTTTTAACAAGAATACTAACTGCATTTTAAATGGAAATAAAGTTTGACTAAAATTAATCTTCCAAGGTCTAGTTTTGTCGAAGCTAAACTGAACAAGTTAGGGAGAACAATAGGAAAGTATGAGAAATCGGAAAGCTCTTTTTAAGCTGCCAATGTGTATGTTAGTGAAAGACATGCTCCACTGCCTTATGCTCTTGGCTTCAGTTGCAGATTTCAACCTTCATTTTTGTTTAGTTATTAATGTGGAATTCTCTTTATATCAAATTGTCCACCTTCAAAAACCAAATTGAGTGCAGTAAAATTTTATATTCTGTTAGGTTTCTTGGAATATGATGAGCATACTAGTGGAGAAGTCAACTTCAAGGTGCTTTATGTTTAGAAAACACTGCAGCATTGCTGCCCTGAACAAGATTATCAGATTTTGGAGCTAATGGTGTACTTGGTACACTTGCATGAAGTATACTGGCAAGAACTAGAAAAATTTAAAAAAAATACTTTGCCCTTGAATTGTTTTGTTCCGCTGAAGCGCAGTGCTTCTCTGTAGTACAACTTCTGTTGCAGCTCTTCGGGAGAAAAAGAGTTTGGTGGTTCTCACACCACATAATATTAAAAGTATCATAATTGGTATTTCAAGTCCTTTTAAAATGAAAGTTGAGCTTTCTACCTATGCTGGTTTTGGTACATGTTGAAATCCTTCCTCCTCCTTATATTGAAAGTAACAGAAACTTTAATAGATGTTTTACCCATTGCTTTTGAGGAGTTTCTTACCTTTGAGGTATATGAGCTGAGTCATGTTGGATTTCATAATAGTTCTTGTATAGAAGTGGTGTGTGGAAGTGAACAAATTCACCCAAAGAAAGTTGAAATATCTTTCCATTTACTCAGTAAATCAATCCAGCTTATTAAGTCAACCTAAGAATAGAACTTCTATCAGTTAAACTTTCCACTGGGATTTATGATTGGAGTGCATATAATACCTCATTACTGATCAGTGCACAAGAGATGTTCTGCTGCAATTTGTATTCATAGGAAGTATCTGTACTAGTTTTCATTTTACGTTTTTGTAAATAAAATTCGATTAATTATTAACCAAAAATTGAGTGAACCTTGAAACTCACTGGATCACACTGCAACAATCAGAGAGAAGCAGTGATTTTCATGGGATACTCTTTATTTCAAAGTTAGGTTTCCAATTAATATTACGTCTTTCCTTCTTGCTGATGAATTATATTTTCAGCAGTTTAAGGAAACAAGAAATACAATGGTCTAACCAATATTATTTGTCAAACTAAATTAAAGCTTAAAGCAAGTTAATAAGATCATCTTCCAAAGCAGCAACAAGATAATATATGAATTATCCAAGTGCCATCACCGGCACTTATGATAAAAATTTGCATATTTCTTTATCAAAATCAGAGTTTCCCAAAGAGTTTCATTTCTAACGCAATAGAAGTAATTATCTTCTAAGTAGAACTTGGGGCAGGGGGGCTATTAGTTTAAAGAAATAGTGTTTATGGTTTTTTGCTTGCTTGTTTTTAGAAATTGATTGGTTTGTGCTGTTCCTTTGCAACTTTTGAATATGAAAGGAAATGGAGAAATAAATTATTTCACAGAAACAGTGGTGCTAGAAATGAGATGGTGTTTTATCTTTTGATAGTCACTCTTTTTAATCTACTCTGGTAATAGCCATTCTCTACATGTTAAAAAAGAGAGAGGAAAGAGCATACTTATTTTGCAGAAAGAAATCGGTAAAGTATCTTTAATTTTACTCTTTCCCTTCATATAGGAAGCTGTCAAAAAATGTGGCAGCTGATGTCATAGCCAGACTGACTCTTGGAGACTTCAGGTGTACTGGTTTCTTGTGGGGAGTACTTAATTATTGGCCAGTTCATTGGCTGAGCTGCATTAACATGAGTCAGCTGAAGGACCATTTATAGCAATCATTCAGAGCGGAGTTTGCATTTCATAAATTCAGAAACATTATCAAAAAAGTAGTAAGCCTAAGATGTTTTAAAAGGTTTAAAAAATTCACAGCAGCTTCCTGACTTAAATGTTTGGCCCAACACGAAAAATCAGCATGAAGTTCTCTGTTTTGTTTGGGTTAAAAGTTTTGAAGAGTGCTTCTGAAACACTTTATTTACATGTTTTATTTTCTGGTACAATATTTTCAGTTAATTCAAATTCAGCTCAAATTAACAACTCCATGTGCTTTGGGATAATTAAATTACAGTCTCCTCTTATCTTGGCTCACCATGCAGACTATTGCCCACCCCTATAGCTGCCTTTACTCCATTGCTATAGCAGCTCTGTTATTTAGGAATAATCTTTTCTTCTTCCCATCAGTTGTGAAAGGAATGTAAACCACCTGTGAAAAAAATTAGCATAGTTGGACAGACTTCTTGCATTTGCTTGTCTGGCTGTATTCCAGGTGGGTTTATGGCTGCATAAGGGAAGGAGTAAGAAAGGTATTTCAGCTGGTCCTTGTTATTAAAATTGCCCTGGATGTACCATGGGCTGGGGCGGGGTAAGGATGAAGAAAACCAGATTCTCATGAATTAAGGTGGGAAATAAAGGGGCAGGGATATAAAACATGGCAGAATGAGTGTATTGGCCTGAGCCATGGTTGCCGTGTTGGGGAGCATCAGCTGTGAGATGCCCCCGCATCATCCAGGCATCCCGGGTTTGCCATGGCGACAGCAACCACAGCATGAGAATTGATCGCCGGTGCTCCAGGGGCTGCGGATGCCAGCCCGGGTGTTAGCGACCCTCCAAACCTTTGGCTCGCAAAAAGCATTCATTTCTGGCTGAAGAGGGGCCCAGGTGAAGGCTGCTGCTGGGCTTCAAAAGCTGTTGGATGTTGAGCAAAACTTTCTAGTCTTTTTCTTTCTGCCGCTGGTGAAAAGAAGTGATATGCACAGCTTAAAAGGTAAATTCAGAGAACAAACTACACTGGTACTACTCCAGGGAAACTAGTGATGATGCAATTAAATTTCTGTTTGTTTGGCATTTATGTAAGAATGCACATGATTACTAGTAGCACAGACACTCTAATTGCCTTCCATGAAAATGACATAAAAATGAAATTATCCCTCTTATTTGTTAATGCATAGAAATGAGCTTTGATTGTAGTAACACAGTCACATAACCCTTTTTGCACAAGCAGGCATTATCTGTAGGTTCAAATGTGTATTGTACTTATTTGGCTTTAAATTGCGTTTTTAAGCCATGTGTCTTTACATACCAGGAATAATCATTAAAATAGCCTATTACATTCAACCTTAAAAATTTCATCAAAGGAGGACATAATTTGTGTTTGTTTCTGAAAGGTGAAAATCGGTTCACAGTTAAAACTAGTTACTGTATTTTGAGGTGACTGAGATTTGTATTAACTTTGTACCATATAAACTGGCTTAAAAGGCAGAATGTTTGTCTTTCTGCTTCTCTTTCCTGTCTCTGCACATAGATCTATTTATAACATCCAATCCTCTCACTCAATTCTTTCCTTCAACTCCAGGAAAATGATGGAAACTGCCTCTACAGTGAGGGTTTTGTTATTTCAGTTTGAGTTGGGTTTTTCGGGGGAGAGGGGAAGGGGAGTTGTTGTTAAAGTTGTAATGGGATACCCAGAAAGATTTAGGAGAAATCCAAGGCTGAAGATAAGCGTGGTACCTCTTCTTTAAGTGAGTCTGTCATTGAACAGCAGGCTGACTGCCATCAAGAAGCAGCACTTCAGCCACTGTATATATTTGGGGAAGTGGGGGAGTTATGGAATGGGTTACTTGGTTATGAGTTTCTGAACATATTACCAGAGAGAAATGTGTGGAGCAGAGCTCTGCGTATGTATTGTTCTTTCTCTGGTGGGAAGACAAAGAGAAAGAGAAAAAATAAATTTTACCAAAAAAGTACATTTTTCTGCATTGTATTGAAACCTCAAATTTCTTTTCATTTGGCATGAAAAATTTGCTTTTTGGAAAGAAAGTAAGAAAAGCAATAGAGAAAGAAAGAGATGGATGTTACTGCCTTTGCTCAACACCCAGATTACTTCATCATTTAGCCAGGATATGAGAAACACAGATTCAGTTTCTTTCCTTTGCTTGAGAATATTTGTGAATTTGCTAGAAATAAACAAGTCACCTACCCACCGGCTTTGAATCTCTTTCCTAATCGGTGCATGCTCTGAATATCTATGAGTAGTGGAACAGTCCCGATGGGCTGAGAATCTAACTTAAGTCTCACTGACGTATGGGTTTGACAGAGTTAATCGAGACATCCAGCCACTGCATTGGATCTTCAACTAATGTTTTAGGTGAAGTTGCAAGGTTTATGGCCTCAGTTATTACAATTTAGATAATCCTTAGTTTGGGACATAAAATCTAAGAAGGTGTAGATTCATCTGTGGGCCTGTTTTATGAGGTACAGGGTTCTCTGTGTGGATGACATGCTAGTAAAATGAAAAGAAAATATGACTGCAGCCTTTCTTTTCACAACTTTCATACAACCCTTCTGTTTGTAATCACCCATGAAAACAAGCCACAATAAATGACAATTGTTTTTCACCTGTCTTTGGAGAAACACAATCACAAGGCACGTTCCCTGAATTCCTTGGGAATGAAAGATACTATGTTTGACATAGTTCTGTAGATCATAGGACCAATGCTACTACTTCATGCCCTTTTGTTTTTTTCTTTTCTCTTGGAGGTTCATGTTTTGGTACATAGTGACTTCTGGGGAAAGTTACTGTTCTAATTTCACTTAATATTTTTCTAGATCATCTTATTGCCCTTTTTTGGGTTCTTCATGGGAGAAATTGTTTTAAAAAGATGATGCATCAATTTAGGCAGAAACAAAATAAAATGTTCTAGAGTTTCAGGAAAATGTCTCTTGCATTTTTGTTTTCAAATAATCATCAATATGAATTAAGCTCTGGTGCACAAGTACTAACCAATCATTTCTTGGGTGTCTTATTTATTTGTATTTTTTTCTTTTTGTTTTTTTAGCCAATAGTTATGGTTAAGATAAGCACTGAAGAGCACACCATGTGTTTCTAATGTCCCTACCATATTTTCCTACGTTAACAGAAGGTAGCATTTAGGTTAGGCTTTCATCCCAAACAAAAACATCCTTCCTGTTCTATATATTTTATGAAAAAATAAATTCATTCTTTCTTGGGTTTTACATTGTAATGCTAGCATCTCCCATTACCTCATCAGTCCACTTGTTTCTTGAAATAAGTTCTTAGGTTTTGATATATCTGTCACAGTGAAACATAAGGAGAAAAAGCCCTACTGTTTTGGACTGGCTACACGTTAAAGATTCAAGTAACTGGTTGGCAGTGGTAAGATAACACTTAAGGCATAAGTGTTCATTTGGAGAGCAGGTGAAGTTTTCTGACTTTCCATAATGTAAGAGAGCAGCGTCTTGTTTAATTCGTCTGTGGCATTCTAATTTGTAGGTCTTTGTTCCTTTAAACCCCGGGTTCTCTGATGTCTTAGTCTACCTGTTAAATACGAAATATCTGAGAAGAAGCTTTTTTTGTTTGTTTAAAAAAAAAAAAAGTGGCAGCTCTCAGGAGCATCAGAAGGGGAGTTTCAGTCAGCCTGTGCCCATGACTTGGTTGTTTTGGGGTTTGTGTGTAAAGTTGGGTGTCCCAAAACTGCCAGTAATCAGTGTGAGTTACTTGGACTCATTTTTATGTGTACTTTCGTGAATCCTTTAGGGTTTAGCATAAGGAATCCTGTGAATGTCTGTGGCAGTGTTACTGTTTTTTTACAGAAGACAGAACTGTTGATCAATCAATATTTTCTCTCCCAGAAGACCCATGCTGTAGTGTTCTGTAAGAGTAAGGTGTTAATTGAACTATATTCTGCTGATTTATCTCCTAATGTTAATATTATGATCAGAAATAAACTTTCCAAGTGATTTAAATCAGGACTTATTTCAGTCAATGCAAGTATTACTAATCCAAATAGTAACATTACTGTAAAGTACCATTGTAGAAGTATCATTGTTATTCCAAGTGGAAATATAACATGGCCTTGTGTCCCAAAATGCAGATAGAAACCATTGAAATAGCATTCCCTGTCCTCCCAGCTACACCTGAATGGTGGTGTGCTGGAAAACTGAGTATGAAAGATCTTTATTTCTTAAGTGTATACTGTAACGTGATAAATACCATGGTTCAGAGCTTCACACACTTCAACTAAAGTTGAAACATTCAACTAAAGTTGAAACATTCACCAACTGTTTTAAGCAAATGAAGATTGCCATTCATTTAGTGATACAATTCTTTTCAGATCAGCCCCAGAAACTTTGATGTGAAGCAGATCCGTGTGTCAAGATAGGTAGCTTCTCTGTTGCCACACAATTCGTTGTGCCACTCGGTAGATTGGTGAATTCTGTAATATTCTACAAATTTATATTTGTAGCTATTCATGATGTTTTAAAATAATTATAATTCTTTTTTTTATGTTTGTAGAATATTGAAGAGCTACTTTTTTTTTATAGTATTGACATCCTAGCTGAGCATGGTAGGAAGAATACAGAGCTTATCTATCACCTCATGCTTGAGGAGTCTGAGTTTCATTTAAATGATTCACTGTTCTAACTTGCATGTATAATTACTGTAAGGCCATAATAACAGGTCAGAAAAAGCAATTTCTTTTTGCATTAGAAGATAGCTTTACCTCATAAAGAGTGAATTCCCAGCAAAGAAAAGTGTAGATATATTGTTAAGATTACAGAGTATGATTCTCTTGGTTCCTCCCCCCATCTTTAAAAGTGATTGATGCTTTATATTTTGTAAGTGTTGCTCTGGTGCCAATGTATAGGAAATTCTAAAAGAAATCAGTTTTATACATTAACCTTCCTGATAGTTTATGCGTTAAAAATTATAACGGTAAAGTGAAACCAGATGGACTGAGTAGAGTTGACAGCACCTTTCTGAGTGATGAAATTGCTATTGATTTATGACAAATGCCAGTAAAAGCAGGCAGGGACTGTTTTGTTGCTGTCAGATGAGAACTGAAAGTAGGCAGGTTTTGTTATCAATCATTTGTTGTCGGTGTAAGACAGTGGCAGGCTGTTATAATTGATTTGATAGCTCCGTCTGACTTGAGCTCTAGTGGCCACCGCAGATTGTGGCAATGCAGCAGTGCAGAGAATTGACATGAAAAGGAAGTGACATGACTCCTCAGAGGCAAAGTTGTATGATTTAAAGGGGTATGTTTGTCAAAACATTTTATAAATCAGAATTTGCAGACTGAGATGCAATTTATTGATAACATACAGTTTTGATGTTAGTCTGAAAATGGGTTTAACATATATTGTGGCAATAATTTAATAAATGTTTTATGACCCTAAAGGATTTACATGGTTAATGAGACTTTTTTTGCCTTGAACAGCAACTCACATGATTCCATTCAGTTAAGTCTTTTGGTGAAGCTTTTCCAGTGATATCGTATCTGTCCCAGTTTCGCCTACTGTGACTGTAGAGTATTACTATGACACTTTGATCCTCTGTAATAGGCTGGGGTTTGTGGTTTGTTTGTTGTTTTTTTTTTTTAAATATGATGACTATAGGAGACCTAACAGGACTGTTGGATAAGGCTTCTGGGACTTAATTCTGAGGTAACCCCAAATTATTCTGTAGTGTAATGTCCAGAAAATCTTACTTGTTTCTCTGTGAATTTTTGATTCCTGAACAATTCTGAAGTTTGAGGTTCCAGCTGAGTTAATTAACAAAGGCAGATTGTCTTCTTCACCGTTCCCTACAAGGGTAAGGATTATAGAATTAGAAAACACACTGCAGAGACTTATCTTAAGAAATATTCAAAACGTATTTTGGTATAATTGCATGCAAGTCAAGGATACATTCCCCCTCTTCCTCATTTATAAGGTTGAAGTATGCCAATTAGATACAGACTCTATTCCCAAACACAACTATGTTTCAATAATTATTTTAGGTGTGTAAGAACTTGAGAGATGAGAAAGCATCATATACTTGCTATAAATTGGGGATTCATGAGCTAGAAAAGACTCAGGCAGGTGAGTAGGTAGAAGGATCAGACTTATTTTTTCATTCCACTGCAGTGTAAGAAAAGTCAGCAATTCTCTGGCCGGAGCCAAGGGTTTGTTTAGTCTAACAGAACAAAGGCAAGAAGAAAGTGTATGTGTATATATGTGTGTGTGTGTGTATAAAATACACATACATTATATGCAATATAATTATATACAATTATATACGATATATATGTTGCATATGTTCGGGAGGGTAAATGTGGGAGAAGAAATGTTGAGGTAGCAGGCAGTATAAACATAAGAGCAAGGGGAGATGAGTAACAAGTGAAGTTTTGAAAGTAGCATTCTAGTAGCATGGGTGGCTGGTCAAATGTTTCAAAATTCCATCTATTAATCAACAAGTGAAAGTGTATTAGCATCATCGTTGAATGTAATAGGGAACTGGAATCTCTTAAGAGATCCTATGTTTTCAACTGTGATTTTTTTCACACTCATCTGTAATCTTTCCCAGTCTATGCCTGTATGCTTACAAGGCTCATCACCTTTTTTAGATAAAATAGTTTCTCAAAAAGAGATGGTCATTTGTTGAGTTTGTATTACAGAAAAAAAAGAGTTGTAAGATTTTTTGCACTCCAAACATCAAATATATACGTATTTAAAAGATCTAGTTATCTTCCCTAAACTCTTTCAATCTTATTAACATCTCTGTGTTAAAACAAAATGTTAATTTTGTTTTATGCTGATGGATATTTATTTCAGAGTAACGTTATAGATAGGAGGAAGAAAGAAAAGACAACTAATGGAGGTAAAGAGGGATCATGTTTCATACTGCTTCTAAAAAAAATCCAGTTTAAAAAGGGTGTTATGTGGATAAGAAGTGGAAATATGCTTCAATTACATGGGTGTTTTGATAAAACACTCAAAGCTAAGATTTAAAGAAGACACAAAAGAGTATTGAAGTCTGCAGGGAACCTGGAGAGAGCAAGAAAATTGAAACATCTAGGATTAAAGATTTAGAGAAAGGCAATATTATGGGTATAAGCTTTAAGAACTTGTGTTTCTACAACTGAAAAAACTTTTAGCAAGATCACTGTGCCAACTCCTACATACGTTACTCTAGGAACAGATACCTAAAAAATCCTGTAAGAAGAAAGTTCCTGAAGAATTGGAGTCTAAATTACTTGGACTTCATATAGTCTGTTTGTCGTCTTACATTTTACCTAGATGCAGCCAGAGCAAGGCATCAGAGCACAGGTGTAACAATGCTACTTGAGATTACTGAGGAACTGCAATAAACCTAGAAATACTGGCTGAAAACCCTACATAACTCACTCATAGAAAATGATCCCTTTGGTTTCTCTACTTCTTTACCGCGTTTATATTAAAGAGTAACAGCAGAAATCCAGTCAATTTAAGCTGTAAAAAAAACCCTGGAAGGTGTCTCCCACAAGAAACACATCTGGAACTTGCAGAAGACAATCTGGGTTAATTAGCTGCAACCTTTAAGACGCTATTTCAACATGCTGAAGTTCATGGGTTTTGACATAGGTGGAGTACTGAAATATCAAAACTGCTTGGGTCAAAGGTGATTGTGCTTAATGATGTATCTAAACTAGTGGTGCTTCTGTGTCCTTGTCTCATATTTTATCTGCTACGCTTCATCATTAATGCTGATCTCTTTATGCTTGTTTCCACAAACAGTGTATTTTTATGTCCTGTGATTTGTTTAATACACTAAGTTCCCCAGTTGAGCAGAATGCTTGCTCATTACAGAGCTGGCACTGCACAGGACTCTGACTGAGACTTCCAGCTAAAACTGGCAGCTCTGCGCTCATGGTATGCTCATTATGCCATCAGTTTCTAACCCTTATCTCCTGCCTTCCCCCAGAAAAAATTCTGAACAATCACTTCAGTTATTAAACTGGTATTTCTCTCCACCACTAATACACAATTTTTGTGTTCTGCTTGCTGTTTTAGACTCCTATGTCCTCTTAACAAAATTTGAAGAAAGTCACTGGGATGCAACATTGATACTCCAGCCTCTGACCTTAAGGGTAGAAATTCTAGAAATTCCTCATCATTCCTTAGACATTGTGAGCCCTCTCTTCTTTGGGTACAACTATTTAATAGGAGCCATATAATAGCAATCATTTCCAAAACCAGTATTTATCCTAAATAGGTATGGCATCATTAAAAGCTAAAATCTAAATTAACATATCCTGTAAGTTAAATAAGGTATGGCATTTGAGCTTAGTTACAGATGGATAAAATGAATAGCTTGTTTTCATTAATGTAATTTCACTACTTTGGCAACTTGTTATGAAGCTAACACGCAGCCTCCAATTTTTCTCGGTGTACTTATTCAGAGATGCTCCTTCTGGTCACCTGCATTAGACCATTAACATTTCTGAGAGCATTTCATTAACATTTACATAGTATCTCATCAGACTGTTCTTTGACTTGATATAGCTTGAGATCAAATAATCTCTCGGATTTCCCAAGGTGCTTTTTGCCTCTGAAGCTGGCATGTCAAAAGCCCCAGGAACTTGCATGTTTTTTCTTAGAATATAATGATGGGACTGCAATTCAGCCAGAGCTTTGAAGGAAGTACACCAAAAGACTCCAAAGACTCCCTATTTATCTTCCTGTTATATAGGACTATTAAAAAAAAAGCCTAAAAGAATTATGTAGGTAGTGAAAAATCAAAATTGGTGAGTGAGCTGGATGACTTGAAAAACCTCAGAACCCATTTGTATCCTGCCCTCAATATACTCTGACAAAGTGCAATGTTCTGTCATCCCCCTCCATCCTGCACTAAGAAACTTGGTAAAGCTGAGCATGATTACTTCCTCAAGAAAGAAGCAAGTTGGCCCATCTCCAGAAGGTTCAAGTTCACCTGCTCTGCAATGGTCAGGAGATGGTAAACAGGCAACCTTTCTCCCTGCTGATATGGTCTTTTCGCAAAATCGATGTTACTGAACCCATACAGCAAACTGTGAACAAACAAACTTGACAGCTATTTTCTATATAATGCTGTTACCTAGCAGTAAGTTGAGATAAATTGAATCACTTCAAGGTGTTTAAAAGTTATCTAACGCCTTGGTGGGGAGAGGAGTGAAGAAAGCTTACAGTATTTACCTCGGCAACATCATCCATGAATCTTTAGGTTAAGATTTGTTGCTTTCTTATGAAATATTTTTATTTCTAGCTGCTTCTTTCGTTTTTAATTTTACTCCCCCTTCTGCTACCTTGAAG
Organism: Phalacrocorax aristotelis; assembly: GCF_949628215.1. NCBI lineage: Eukaryota > Metazoa > Chordata > Aves > Suliformes > Phalacrocoracidae > Phalacrocorax > Phalacrocorax aristotelis. Next base: position 38,282,308 of record NC_134276.1, on the reverse strand, counting down.
GAAAGCCACACTATATTGCGGTAGATTATATATTATATATTATATATATTCTTATAATTTTACAGCTTAATACTTTGTGTTAGGAGTTTTCAGGGGACACATTTTAGCTTGAAATTTTAATTGTATGCATTTATACCTAATCTATGTATTCCATTTCTACTTTTTGTGGCTTTATTATTATATTTTTCATAATTTTCTGTCCATTATTGCCTCACAAAAGACCAATGCAAAAGAGGAAATTGGTAAGCTAAGCGAGGTAAATAATGCAGAATGTTCCCTTATAGAAGGGAAATTATTTCCTTTATTTTATTTCTTTGAATTGCAGCTGGGCAAATGTGATTTCTAAGTTGGCTGTGTCCTTTTTCTAAAGCACTCGAAAACATTTAACCAGATACTGATGCCTAACTAAATCCTACCGAGGTACCAAAAAATCTCCATCATTCTTTATCTTCCTAAAAATCTTCCAATTTTCCCTTTCACCATATTTCTTCTGTTTTCTTGAACAGAGAGAATATAAACAATGCTTCTCCATTCTCAGAATGTTATTTAAGATTCTGTGTTCTGAAACTCTGCAAACCTATAAGCCTATAAATTACAACATGGTGATCACCTAGTTTTATATTAAGACATTTTCCTAGGACAGCCAATGGACATCTACTTACCCACCCGCTTATAATGTGTTAAGGCCTGTGGAACTTCAAATATACATTATTACATTATGAATATGTATATATCTCAACATCTGCCCTCTGGCCATGCCAAAGTTTCTGTAGTCTGGGATGTCTCCAAATGAATACTTCAGGTATGTGACTATAATAGTCATTATCTGCTTCCACATTAGTTTCAGCAAGTTAATGTAATGCATGTTGTCTCTGTGTGAAGGTATATTCCAGATGAAAAGAACTAGCTTTAAAAAATTATTGTAGGTTGTGGTACTTAATACTGCTATGAGATTAAAATATATATAATGTGTATTTGTGTGTTGCTAGAAAAGTGTCCCAACGCACTGTATAGATAGCAAAAAAGAGAAGAGAGAAGAGCTCTTCTGTAGTAGGCTGGTACTCAGGCACATGATCTATGGATAATTTAAAATTAAGAGTCTTATCCCAATTCAGGAAGAAAAGCTAAGGGAAAACCTACCAGAAAGGGACAATAATTATTCCCATCCATTCTGCTGGGAGTTCTGAGGAGTTAAGAAAATAATGTGTCATTTTAGTTTGAGACTGGTAACTCTATTCTAGGATGGGTAATCCTAAACTATAGATCAGTCACAAAGGTTTAAAGAACAACTATTTGGGGAAAGTAAACACTAAAGTATTAAAGATGGAAATGGAAGTGAGTACGTGGCCTGACGTGTAGATCTAAATGCCTGGGTGTTTAATTACCATGCTAATATCAAAGCCTTTACTCCTACCCAATGTTATGTGACTATTTGCTTGTTGCATAGCTCACCAGCTCCTTCACTGAGTTACTTCTTCATAATTTCCATATTCATCACATACAGAACTTTACATTTTAGAAATCTAATGAAACAGATTGTTAAATATAGTACTCAGAAGGAAATTCAGTAGCCAGGAAGAAAACTGCAGGGAAAAAAGGGAGAAGAGTTATCAGCTCTGGTAGAGCCTGACTGGCACAGTAGTATGTTTTGTACTTTGTTTTGCATATAAATACATTTTAGGCTGATAAAAATTCTTACACGATTTTAATTTGTTTCCCTGTTTTTAAGCTCATTCAGACTTCTAATGTGACTATGGCAATAATTTTCCAAATGAAATTATATATTATTTTGTTCACATGTAGCTGAAGTTGATTTGGAGCATTTATAAATTCTTAGAATAACACTGTGTATGTCTGTTCTACAATTAAAAAAACGCCCACGAAAAAAAAAAAAACAGCTTTGACTGTGTGGGGAGAAATAGACAAATAAAAATGCTTCAATGTAGACTATATTGACTATAAGGCTTAAGAAAAGTTTGATCATGCTTTCACTAGGACACTGCAGAACAACTCTGTTCTTATGCCCTTGCTTTATATCTGCCCAACTTCCCAGAAAAATGAGTTTTAAGTAAGAGTTGTTTGACTATTTCAGATACTTAAGCAATTAAATTTAGAGTTGTCTCTCTTAGCTCTATTTATTCTCACTGTGGAATTTCTGTTAATGAATGCCAGAAGGAAGTTTACTTTAAAATGCTGGTTCACAAACATAATTTCACTGGTAACACATTGTCGACTTCTAATTGATGCTTTAACAAGAATTAAGTGAAGTTTCATGTTCTGTGTGGCAGCTGAGCCACAGGGGTTTTCTTAAGAAATCCATATATACTTTATTAGTGGTCTTGCGGGTCTACTGTAATTTCCTTGATTTTGAGTAAAACAAAATACAGTTATATTGCTCAAGAGAAATAATAAAATCACTTTTTCTCATGGTGGATAGCTGCTGCTCTTTTCACTGTGTTTAAGAATCATAAAACTTATGGATGGTTAAGAGTTTGTTTATTTCCCTTTCACGCAGTGAGTTTGAGGATACAGATGCCATTCCTGATGGAGCTTTCTGATAGAAAATTAGACATACGTCCATTGGACAAAACGAACAGCATATTTGTTTTGCATATTTGTTCCCTTTTTTGCTTCTTTGTATGTATTCAAAAAATATTACTGAATAGAGTATCTCACTGTAGAAGAAGAGAGACAGCATTGATCTTGGGAATAAGAAAGAGTCTTAGTAGCCTTTTGAAGTACCTTTATCATCCTGTGTTTTCCGTGGTATTTTGTTGTCTACAGACTAAACAGCACAATATTTTTTTTTCTGTTCTTGTAGATTAAGATTTTCAGGCGCTCATGATTTTTATTAATCTCTTGATATCTAAAATGAAAAAGTAAATCTCTTTCTTGTAGTTCAGTGTCTAAAACTGGACAAAGAGCTGAAGCTGATGAACAGGAGAACTAAAGCATGATCTCACATACCTTAAAAGATGATGCTCCTGTTCATACCTCCTAGAAACAGCCTGACATTTTGACTTGTATTGAGCAATTCTCTGGTATTTCTCTCCTTTGTTATTTTTAGAGTCAAGACTTTTTCATTATTCCAGTTTTCTTAAATCTCTTCTAAAAAAGTTAAGTGTAGCTGCAATTTGTTTTGAGGTTACTTTAACTAATGCCATGAGTCTGATTTTATCTGACTCAGGTTTTTGTAGGGTTTTCATAGAAAATATCAGAGCTAGCTGTGCATTAGTGCTCTGTCACTGGTGTTAATTGTGCTCAAAACATAATTTTAGTGAACACTGAAGTAAAAGAAGTCATTAAACATATCAGCTTTGGTGGCCTCATCCACTCAAAACTTTCCTTCCCTTTTGAGTAATGAAGTCTTTATCTGGTCTCCTCCTCCTTATAAGTATACTTTTAGAGTGACTTTTTTTCTTTCTTTGCTAGTTGTATCTCATTCTGTGCACTGTTGTTGTTATTTTGTCCTTACACAACTGCAGTATATTCATCCTTACTAATTCTATCCAATTACCATGGTTTGTGCTTTTCCTTTCTGAATTTCAACTCATAGAAGGCTTTGTGAATTAAGGTGATTTCTTACTACCTTTTCTATTCTTTCTCTGCATTGAGATGATGGGATTTCATTACTTTTATATCACGTTCTTAAAATGTGCCAATATTTTAAAGCCCCTTTTTTCCTAGTATTCCTTGCTATGGGAACTTTCTTCTGTGCAAAAAATAATGCGGGCTGTGTTTGCAATGAAGCTAATAAAACCTGTATTTATTTCCTATTTTCTAAACATTTTTTGAGGATATAAAATATTTTCTGAGAATATAAAATATCTAAATTAAAATGTGGTGTTCCAACCTACTTTTATTAATAAGTAAGTAAAACTAAGTAACAATTTCCCTCTTGAAGACTGAGTAAAGTGCTATAGCAAGTGACTTGAAAATACTACTTTTTTAAAAAGAAAAATATACTCTTCTGGGGAACACCAGTTTTTATTTTATCCCTCTTTCATTTTATTCAAAAAAAAAAAAAAAAAAAAGAATATATAGATTGTCTGACACCAGTTCAGATTTCTTAGACTATTTCAAAATCCATTTCCTGTTAAGGCTTCTGGTTGATAAAATTTCTGATCTCCCACATTAAGCAGTTAGGATAGGTAGCTGTTCATGCTGATCCATTTGGTCTTCAGCTAGACCACCATTGAAGTAGGATAGTATATTTTTAAATTATTTTTAAAAGGTTTGAAATAGCAAAAGTGGAAAAAAATATTAATTTTTAGTGTTTCAGTGGCATTTGGGAAATGCAGAACATTTCAGGTGACTTGAGTGTGAGACCGCTTGATAGTTAACGACTAATGTGCACACTAAAAGACACTAAACTCTCCTTGATTTTGACATATTATAAGCCTGTCTTCAGCATGCTCTTCACCATATGAAATTCAACATATTTATTGGATGTAGTGAAGAACTTCCCCATCTGTATGTTTTTTCTCTTTCTACACTTACTATCCTATGTATCCTGTGTATTCTATTCTAATATGTGCAGTACATTGATGGAAGGAGCTTGTTTGCCAGTTAATTTTCTGAGAAATATGTAATCCTCTGATGCTAGAGAATAAGTATAGTGATGCCAAATTGGACTCATTGTTAGTGCAAATTCTTGGAATCTCTTATGCAATAACTACACAATAATTTCATTAGAGATGAAGATGTCATATTTTCCATTAAAGTTATGGTATGAGAGTTTGATAAATGAGCAGTTAACTAGCTTCACAGCCACAGCAGCTGACCAGCACTAACACTGTGTTCTGCATAGAATCACAGAATGTTAGGGGTTAGAAGGGACCTCTGGAGATCACCTCGTCTTACCCCCCTGCTTGAGCAGGCACACCTAGACCAGGGGGCACAGGAACGCATCCAGGTGGGTTTTGAATGTCTCCAGGGAAGGAGACTCCACAACCTCCCTGGGCAGCCTGTGCCACTGCTCTGGCACCCTCACAGGAAAGAAGTTTTTCCTCATGTTTAAGTGGAACTTCCTGTGTTCCAACTTGAGCCCATTGCCCCTTGGCCTGTCATTGGGCACCACTGAAAAGAGCCTAGTCCCATCGTCCTGACACCCACCCTTTAGATATTTAGAGGTATTGATGAAATCCCTCCTCAGTCTTCTCTCCTCCAGGCTGAACAAACCCAAGTCTCTCAGCCTTTCCTCATAAGGGAGATGCTCCAGTCCCCTGATCATCTTGGTAGCTCTCCACTGGACTTGCTCAAGCAGTTCCCTTTCTTTCTTGAATGGAGGGGCCCAAATCTGGACACAGTACTCCAGATGTGGTCTCACTAGGGCAGATAGAGGGGGAGGATAACCTCCTTTGACCTGCTGGCTGCACTCCTTTTTATGCAGCCCAGGATACCATTGGCCTTCTTGGCCACAAGGGCACAGCGCTGGCTCATGGTCAACTTGTTGTCCACCAACACTCCCAGGTCCTTCTCAACAGAGCTGCTTTCTAGCAGGTCAACCCCAACCTGTGTCGGTGCATGGGGTTGTTCCTCCCCAGGGACAGGACCTTACACTTGCTCTTGTTGATTTCCATAAGGTTCCCCTCGGCCCAGCTCTCCAGCCTGTCCGGGTCTTATTGGATGGCAGCACAGCCTTCTGGTGTATCAGCCACTCCTCCCAGCTTGGTATCATCAGCAAACTGGCTGAGGTTACACTCTATCCCTTTGTCCAGGTCATTGATGAATATGTTGAACAGGACTGGACTCAGCACAGACCCCTGGGGAACACCACTAGTGACAGGCCTTCATCCAGACTCTGCTCCATTGATCACAGCCCTCTGAGTTCTGTTGTTGAGCCAGTTCTCTATCCACCTCAGTGTTCACTCATCCAACCCACACTTCCTTAGCTTGCCTGTGAGGATGCTATGGGAAGAGTGTCAAATGCCTTACTTAAGTCAAGATCTCTGACCTAATCCTCCTCTACCACGGGGAACTCCTCCTTTCTCCAGTTTTCCGTTTCACCTCTGGGGGCTGAGATGCCTGAGGGCCAGCCTTAGCAGTGAAGACTGAAGCAAAGGTGGTCTTCAGTAACCCTGACTTCTTTGTATTCTGTGTCACCAGGGCACCCACCTTGTCAAGCAGCAGCTCCATAGTCTTCCTTTTACTGCTGATGTGTTTAAAGAAGCCTTTCTTGTTATCCTTAGCATCCCTCAACATATTTAGTTCTAAGTGAGCCTTGGCCTTCCTCGTCGCATCTCTGCACACCCTGACAACATTCCTATATTCCTTCCCAAGTGGCCAGTCCCTTTTTCCATATACTGTAAACCTTCCTCTTTCATTTGAGTTTCTCTAGAAGCTCTTTGCTCATCTTTGTGGGCCATTTGGCTCCTTTGCTTGAACTCTTCCTCACAGGGATGCACCAATCTTGAGCTTGGAGGAAGTGGTCCTTGAATACTGTCCAGCTCTCTTGGACCCCCCTACCTTCTAGAGCCCTAGCCATGGGATTCCTCCTAGCAGATCTTTGAAGAGGCCAAAGCTGGCTTTCTAAAGTTGTAATTCTGAGTTGTAGTTCTGAGGTTGTAATCCTGCTTGTCACCCTGCTTCTACCACGCAGGATCCTGAGTTCCACCATCTCATGGTCACTGCAGCCAAGGCTACCCCTTATCTTCACATCCTCAACCAGACCTTCTTTGTTTGTTAGTATAAGGTCAAGCAGCACATCTCCACTCATTGGCTCCTCCACCACCTGCATCAAAAAGTTATCCTTGCTGCTCTGCAGGAACCTCCTGGATCATGTGTGCCTTGCCATGTTACTTTTCCAGCAAATACCAGGGTGGTTTAAGTCCCCCATGAGGACCAGGGCCTGCGATTGCGAGGCTACTTCCAGATGTCCGTAGAAGGCCTCATCAACTTCCTCGTCCTCATCAGGTGGCCTGTAGCAAACACCCACAACAGTGTCACGTGTATTTGCCTGTCCCTTAATTTTTACCCACCAGCTCTCAACTTGTTCTCCTTCCACTCCAAGGAGTGGCTCAATACATTCCAGTTGCTCCCTCACATAAAGAGCAACTCCCCCACCTCACCTTGCTGGTCTGTCTTTCCTGAAAAGCCTGTAGCCATCCATAACAGCATTCCAGTCATGCGAGATATCCCACTATGTCTCTGTAATTGAAATGAGATCATGGCCCTGTGACAGCACACAGATGTCTAGTTCCTCCTCTTTATTCCCCATGCTGTGTGCGTTGGTGTGTAGGCATTTCAGAAAGGTAATGAGCACACAGCTTTCCCTGGAGAGGTACACGAGAACCCACTATAGCTATGCAAACCCTTGAGGTGGTTGGTCTCCTGATTATCATCTCGTGAGGCAGCATTGGGTAGAAAATTATTCTAGCATTCAAGAGGAACTCTGTAGATTGTGTCTCGAAGTGTAATGGTAGGAAATATAAAAATATAACAATAAATAAAAATATAAAAATAGTGCTGAGAACAAGTTCTGCCATGGAATTAAGTAGTTATGTTGCCAAAGATGTTACATAGATGTGTAGGTACCACATTTGTGAGGTATGGTTCGCAGTCAGTTTTGAGGGGAAAGAAGCCCCTTTGAGGACTGCGTTGCCAATATATGACTGAGAAGAAAAGTAGCCAGATGACAAACTAAATATACTTAATAGCGCATCCATCAAATTAAAATTGTTCTACTTGCTAGAAAATTTATAGCCAGGAAAATCACAGCACAAGGTTTATCTTCAGCAGCAGAGTGGGTCAGAAGGTGTTGAATACAGCCTGAATTTGAGGAGATTAATATAAACTTAGTTAGACAAAGAGGAACATCCTAAATAAAAGAGAATTTGTTTATATCTTCAGAAAAGATCTTAATATTTGAACAGAAGTTTAATTCCTTTTTTTTAGGAAAGTTAAAAATGAATTTTAAAAAATACCGTTGTTGTTCTTTGAAAGGGACTCCACTGTCTTTTATTTTTCCTTTTTGTTGACTAAGCCTCATTTATGGATGTCTTTTCACATCTTTGTACTTTTCCCCATTATATTGTGTAAATATTATTTAGGAATGCTTGTAATGCACTTGATAAATCTTTCTTTGGCAGAACAAGTCAGTTAAAAGGTGAAATGTCTTTTTTTAACTGAATTTAGATTGCCAGGTGGGATTTTGCAAAGTCACTGTTTCAAAGTATTGGTGTAGATTATTAATAAAACTCGTGTTGGCATTAATAGTTATACTAAAGCCTGTTCAGTCAAAAAAAGTTGCGTGTAATATATATGCACACATAATATCTGTGTGTGTATAAAATGTGTATAGACATCGTTAGTTTTATACGTATATACATATATATTCATTAGTGTCAGGCATTCATTTTTCAGTAGTACCAAAGTCATGGATTTGAAGAATACTAGTTGTGACAAATATTCTCTGTAATAGTTATTGTTCAATGTAGTTATGGTTTTTGTTACTTCTGTTTTTCAACTTTAGGAAAATAGTTTGATTTTAGAAAACAAAAAGGAAATTAAAAAGTGAATTTTTTTGCTTGTGGATAATAAACACACTGACTTTTGTACCTGCATCACTCAGTAGAATTCAGAGCAGGTCAGTTACGTCTGAAATTCATTGACTTTAGATTGACCTGGGTAAAATAATGTAGTTAATAAACTATTTTACAAAGAATATCTGCCATCAAAGAGTATTTTAAATAACAATTGTTTTCCTTTTTTTGACTTGCTAAAGTGTTGAGGAAAATGAAGCCTTTTAATGAAATGTTACTGAAAATATCTAGAAAATAGTTGTATATTATGAAAACCATCCTATTGCTGTTTAATATTTATCATTGTTCATATTTGTGATTCAGATTTTTCCTAAGCTCATTTTTATGCGTATTTACAGTGCTAGTTCATTTTCAAGCAATAATCATATTTTAAGCTTTGAATATCAGCTTCCCCATGTGACAGTTCTACCAAAAGAGAAGCCCAGTTTGCAAAGTCTAATTACAGTAAAATTCTGATTCCCTTAGCCTTGTTATTGGCAAGAGTTTTGGCCATGGTGCAGTTATGCTGGTGGCAAAGTAGTATCAAAAAAACCCACAAACCAAAACCATAAAGATTCGGGTTTAAGGTTCTTTAAGGTAAAATCATGTATCAGACATTATCAGATTATTTTTCAGCAAGTGCAGAAATACCCTGACTTACCATAACATGAAGTTCTAGCTATTTGCAATAAGAATGTAAATAACGTGGCACAAAGCCGTATTTATAATGACTAATGAAAGCTGTTATACTGCAATCAGAGTGATGCAGAGCAACAGGGCAATTCATTAGGAGAAAAACAGTTAGCAAACAGCTAAAGCATGCCAGTTTGGACCGTTTCCTTTCAACTTCAAAATATATACTCTGGTTTTGGTTTGTTATGCTAAATAATTCTCTCTAAGGAGAAGTAGGTGGTAAGTAAGGTTACTGTTGCCTGCTGATTTCTGCTAACTCCAAAAACGCATAGCGGAGATGTCGTTTTTGGCTTTGTTATGGATAGATAAATACACTTGCCATATTACGCTTGTTAAACATACTGTACTTGTGATTTGCTGCAATGGGATGTTGATTCAGCACAGCATATAAGCACATGCGTAAGTCCCTCCTGACTTCAAGCACCTCTATTTAAATTCAGTGTTCAACTAAGCTATATCAGGGAGCCAGTAATGTAAATCAGGCAATCTGGACTTAAATTATATGCTTCTGAACTACAGCTTCTGTAATATTACCAATGTATATCTAGAAAAATAGTGCTGACATTTGTGATTGATTTTTCTTTCTGTTTTTGTGTCTTTAAGACACAATTACGAGAAATAGAAATTATAAAAGCTGTATTAAATTACTTTCTTTTCTTTTGCACAAGCAGGATATATAGGGGAAAAAGACAACTGTCACAGAAGCTAAATGATAAGTGTTATACTTCTGAAGGCAGGCTTCATCTGATATTTCATTTTGGAAATGGTGAAACCAAAATAAAAAAATAATACTTTAAGAAACTGAGTTGATTGGTATAAAATATTCTTTTGAGAAGCCCCCTTCCTACTAAAGAAGGAATTCAGAGAGATACGAGTACTTACAAAGCAACTTGTTTCTTTTTGAAACAGCATTTTGTACAAAGTAATTTTACCCAATGCTAGTGACAAAACTGTGAATGTCATTAATTTTAAACATTAAAAATATTACATACTGAAATCTTACTGTGATTTTCATTATATTTGCCCACACATCTTCATTTCTTTTATGTTTTCATTGAATAGCTTTTCAGGAAGTGTAATTTATTAAAAGGTGAAACAGATTTAGCTATCAAAGCTGTGCTACCAAAGCTCAGATTTTCACCAAAAACTAGTAAGGTAGCAGTTGCACATTTTGGCTACAAAACATACCAAAGGCAATTTGAGTGGTATGAAAACCAGGTACTTACAGGACCTTTCCACTTATACTGGATTGCAGCAAAATTTAGATTAGGTTCCAGTCCGATTAGTTGCATGAGATAATCAGTTTGCTAGTAATGTATTTTATGTTTATGTTAGAATAAAAATACAGGGAATGTGGAGGGGGAGAACTGAGCTTCTGTAGTGAATAACAGGTGCTAGGATGGGGATAGACGGTAGAATTTTGGCCAATGGCCGCAATCTCAAGCGGCAGTTATTCATGTAGCAAAGATTTAGCATTGCAGTCGGGCTGTCACCATCCAAATGTTTTGTCCTTTTCTAAGATCTGATCAGGCCTTGCAAAAAAATAATTCCTTGTACTGTAATACTGCTTGTATAGGTGGACCAAAGTCAATGTTAAGGTGTTAAAGAAAAGCTTTATGGAACCTTTATGAGATTTCTCATCTGTTCCATGGTGATTCCCATGAAAAATCTCATTAATATTTCAGGTTGATTCCAGTATAGATAGACAGGAAAACTATAGCTTGCTTATACAGGAGGAGGAATAAATGATGGATCAAATTGCCTGACTGCCCTATTTCCACCTCTTTTTCTCCTAGCAAAGCAGGATCTTACGGTTATATGAAACTGCTGTTCAATAAAAGGCCTTTTTCTTGGTGATAAGTTAACTGAAAATTCAAAACTTCTTGGCAATTACATTTCATTTATGATTTTTTTCTATTTCTGTGATATACAAGTAGGTATATTTATGAAATACTCTGTTAAACTTCTCTGTAATTGTCCATGGGTATTTTTGATATATATGTTCAAATTCTGCTCAGGATGAGTAAATCCTTTGTCTTATACACATTATTCAAAGTAGGTCATTTTAATTTCCACAGATTGCAAGTCAGCCAGGTTTATTCCAGCTTAAGATATTTTACTGGTAAGGAGTCTTTTTCTAGTGCATGGTAAGGTAGAGCTTCTGCAAGTCTAGTTCTACACAAGTCTGTCACATGCACATCAGCCTGCTAGAGCAGAGACGCTCATGCTTTCACAAAAGCAACCTTTTCTATTAAGTCATGCTCACTTTTGTACTTAAATAAGAAATGCAGCCTTCCAGAATCATGCTGCAAGTTGTGACACATTAAATGACCAGCTAATCCTGACACCCCGTACCATTTTCCATACTAGTAATAACTCCGTCTTCAGTTGTTACCATTTCCTTATGCTTGGTATCCAAAATGTGTGTCGTCTTTACAGGCATATAGTTGTTCCTTCTCCATCATCTGTTTTCCCTTAGGTTGTGCAGGATGTTCTTATTACTTAATTTCTGCTTTGTCGCCATGAGTCAGACTTCCAAGGTGTTCGCATGTCTTTGTAGCTGGGGCTTCCATGGCCACTGTGCTTATTGGAAACCTGTGATCTACTAGATTAGATCTTAGCATGTCGGTAACTGTTGAGTTCTTTCAAATGTTTTTATAAGCAGAACAGTTCTAAGTTAGAAATCTAATTTCAATTTCAATTGTAAGGAGGAAAAAAAACCATGATTCTTGAAATATCTAAAGGATGCAGTATGCACATTAGATTGGAATGAGTTGCACATCTTGAAGTCATATTTAGGGATAGCTCAGTCACATTTTGAAGTGCTACGTGGTAAATATATTATAATACAACAAAGGGGACACTTCCTATATCAATTTTCTCAACTTGGGGACTAAATGAAGGAGATATTACTCTCTCTAGGCTAAGGAAGGCTAAGTTTAATCTGAGTTAGTGTCCCAAATAACATGATTACTGATTTTCTGTAATTTTCACAAATGAGCAAGCTAACTTTTAAAATAAGGGGGGTTTGTTCTAATATAGTTCTAAAGGAATGTTTTAACATTGTATAATGCAGTGTTGTAGAGCAGAACCTCTACTGAAATGGTAGACTTGAGCATAAACAGCTTTTGTGGTATGGCTGTGAAGAACGGCAGTATTTCAGGTAAGCAGGGCTGCTAAACTAGATGGCTTCTTTGGCTGTGTTTCAGAATTAACTACAAGTTGAGAAGAAATAATACTTAACAGCATTTAGAAGATGCCCACTAATTATCTGAAGAAACATTTTTGTTCCCAAGAGATTGTGTTAGCTGATCCTAATATAGGAAAATAAAATTGGAGAATGACAGGTGTGCAGCAGATTTTCCTTTTTCTTAACCCTGCTCAAGCAAAATAATCACTTTTCTATAGAACCCCTTTGTGTAATATTTTCCTTAATTCGGTAGGGGAACAAATTCCATTTGCAACTGCAATCAATACGGTACTTTTAAGCAATCAGTGTTAGCTTATAAGTGATGACTGTTCACAGTACATTTTAAAGCAACTCCAGAAGTACCCCCTTATGATCTGTCATCTTCTAAAATCATTCAGTCTTTACATATCAAGTTTTCATTTCTTCTTTATGTTGCAGAATCCGTAAGACTTATTCAGTAGCACTTAACTTTAATAGTTCTTCATCTGAGTCAGGAAGAATTACGGAATTTAGCTCTTAAGCCTTTTTTCTTTTGTAAATGGAGAGGAGATAAAGTGAGCATTTGAGAAAAGAAACAAGTCGTATAGGGAGGAAAAAAAAACACAACAGAAATGAAATGCTCTGTGAACTTTATTGTTCACGAAGCCTGGTTACTACACATTTGTGTCCCTTAGTTAATAGACTGTTTAAGTGAATTTTACTTACTACTCTGCACAGACTAATCATACTGTCCTGCACAAAATGCGTGGGCATTTTTTGTGTTGTGCTTGACTACTGAATTCAGCTGATGTGATTAAATGTCACCAAGGTTGAATTATGAAGTTTGAATCTTTATATCTAAAAGCCTATTTTTAAAAAAAAAAAAAAAAGAAAATTATGATCCAACTTAACTGTATCTTTCTTTGAAGCTGGGTTTGAACCAGCTCAAGAGAGGTCTCCTCCAACCTAAATTACTCTATTATCTGATGGAACCATGCCTCTTTATTAAATCTTGTAGAATTAAAACACCTAAGCAAATTTTAAAGTTACTGGACATGCAAATGTATTGAATATAAAGGATTTCTTTCCACTGGAATCCATATAAAGGTTCTGTTCATTAATTTTTTGTAATATTTTCATATTCATATAGAAAATTAACAGCTCCTTGATTAACATAAAAAGACATTTTGTCTTGCGTTCCTCAGGTTCAGGTTTTAATGAGACACCAGACATTTCAGAGTAGTGTGTCAGAAATTCTTTTAGGACACCTATTCTACAGTACCAAAACCTTCTTTTCTTCTGCTTTATATCAGGAGCAGCCTTGGTATTTCTTTGCACCTTTATCAGGGAAATCTGAAACTTAAAGCTTTATTATTTTTTTCCGATTGACTTCCTTTTCAAGGTGGTAAACTACAATGTACCTTCTTTAGACTTCTTTATGACTGTGGTTTCATTGGTTGTGTAACTAAAACACTATCTTTACAAGTCTCCCTAAAATCCCGCCAGAAAGTTATTTATTGGCAAATCATCTAATCCTAAATTTTATTTTGTGATACTTAAGTAGAATCTGTCTACCTTCGTGGCAAGCTGAGCAGTCCTGCATGCTGTACTAAAATGTTTTACCTGCTGAGCACTCACTTGCATAGCTTCAACAGATCACAGATTTGCTCGCAAAATTTAGTGACTCAGGTCCATAGTTTGGCCACTAGGAGATTTTCCCTAAAGTACATATTGTGATAGTTACAAGTTTTATCTCTAACTTTTTTTCCTAGAATAATAGGTGTCTCAATTAATAAAGATGGAAAAATGCTTTGCATTGATGGAATTAAGCTTACCATAAATTGACTAGCCTACCTTGTCACATTCAAATTGGAAAAACAAAAAAAACACTGTCGAAAATTCAATTTAGCATTACAGAGATTACTGCAGTATAACAGCCCTTTATCTGTAGTAGTGTATAAAAGCACTTCTAACAGTGCATCAATTTTCACAGCCATTTAGTAGATTAGAAAGCAATTGTAAACAGAGTAAAACCCACATTAACTCCTGTCAACAGCCTGCCTTTTTCTCGGTTATGGATTTGTTTGAAATAACAGTGAAGTCTAAAGTGATTGCATCAACATCACAGATTGTATTATAAATATGAATGAACCCATTGTAATGGACTGCATAGTAATATATGGCAGGCATTTGTCCTCCCCATCAAAGTAACAGCTTTTGTAAAGGAAGAATAGCTGTGACATAAGGGAACATGTCACTCTACAAGAAATTATTCCTCCTATTGTGAAACAGTAACTGCATCAAGCAACAGCTTTTTAAACTGCCCCTAATTTTATATTATAGTAATGCACGATTAATAAGTGTCTGGTATTTCTTTTAACTGAAATCAACTGAAAGCAATATATATATATATATGCACACACGTACACATATAAAATAAAGTATTTTTATATGATCAGTTATTTAAACAACGTTACTGTTGTTTTGAGGGGAAAGAAAGAAAGCAGTTATGCATGGTTTTGTTTACTTTGGAAAAATATTTTTTCTTACCACTGCTTAAAAGCAATAAATGCAGTGAGAATTAAAAGAATGCTGGTTGGTTGGGGTTTTTTTTGTTGTCGAATAGGAAGTCACCTGGTAGTGCAGTGATAATTACAATAAACTGATTTATGGCCAGTAATGAAAGTTGATCTTCAAAGGGCTGACGAATCTTCATACACAATATCATCCAGAGCAGGATGTGTTTTGCATTTTTTTTTCATTTCTCCAGAGGGTTGTTTTCCACAAGAAGATGTCTAATGTCTTTAACTAACCCTGGACACTAGACATTTCCCAGCTCCTGTTTCTAAAAGGTGTACTAGTGCATATCTTTTTAATTGCTTCCGTCTATTAGAGTATTCCTTATAGTCTTAAATTAGGACACTTTCTCTCCTACTACTCAATTGCTTTTGTTAAAAAACTCTGGCTACCAATGAATTGCGATACAGCTACCACAGTCTTACTTGAATCTGTTGTGGTTTAACCCAGCAGGCAGCTAAACACCACACAGCCATCCACTCACTCCCCCTGCCCCACAGTGGGATGAGGAAGAGAATCAGGGATAAAAAAAGGAAAATTTGTAGGTTGAGATAAAGGCAGTTTAATAGGACAGAAAAGGAAGGGAAAATAGTAATAATGATAAAATAATATACAAAGCGAGTGATGCACGGTACAATAGCTCACCACCTGCCAACAGATGCCCAGCCTGTTATTGAGCAGCGGTCACTGTTCCCCAGCCAACTCCCCCGAATTTATATGCTGACCATGATGTCATATGGTATGGAATATCCCTTTGGCCAGTTTGGGTCAGCTGTCCTGGCTGTGCCCCCTCCCAGCTTCTCACTGGCAGGGCATGAGAAGCTGAAAAGTCCTTGACTAGTGTAAGCGCTGCTCAGCAACACCTAAAACATCAGTGTGCTGTCAACACTATTCTCATACGAAATCCAAAACACAGCACTGTACCAGCTACTAGGAAGAAAATTAACTCTACCCCAGCTGAAACCAGGGCAGCATCCTACTGTAAACCAGTGTTTCTCTGTAGTAAAGAGGACAATACTGTATATTTGGGTTCCAAATTATCAAACACAGGATATTAAACACTGAAGACCAAATTTTAAAATTAGGACAAACGTAATGTTTCCTATTCACGGGAGTAAAACCTGTTAGTAAAGCAGTTACAAAGATAAAAATATGATTTCCTTCAGATTGTGAGGGTGAAATATGACAATATTTATCTTCAGTCACCTGTTGCAATTCATTGCTGTTTTCTGAAATATTATGTCAATTCAACGAAACATTTTATTTGAAGACTTTACTAAAAAAAAGACCTTCATTTTTTTCTGAGAAAGCTAATGTTTTTCTCCACAGTTTGTATATTTTCTGTGATAACCCATGTATAATTGTAGGTTCTAACCTTCAAATATTTACATTTAAACAAAAACAGTTCCGGGAACAGTGACTTTACAGTAATGAAAATTCTGCATTAACCTGTAATTGCTATTTTTTAAGTGTTTTATTTATGTTTTCATAAATGTAGCAAGAAGATGTAGTTAATGTATTTTTGAGAATAAAATCTCATACTATATCTAGATTTTTATTATTTCAGCCCAGTAAAAAACAAAATCTCATGCTTTGGTAATCATAAAGGACATTTAACTAGACTTAAAGAGAAGCAATGTGAAGCATCAGTCAAAAAATATTGGACATCAAAGAGATTTTTTCATAGTCATGTCATTCCTTCATTTCTATTTTTTCTACAATGTCATTTCAAACCTAGAAAATGCAGGTGTTTCCATGCTTTCTTAAATTGGACCCAGCATCCTACTGTATTCTAACTTCCTATTGCTAAGAGCTCCTACTTAGTGGATTTCATGTCTCCAAGTCAAATAAGTCTGCACAAAATTTAAGTGCTGTTCTGAGCCCTAGATTTATATAATCATAAATTTGGATATCTTACTTGTCCCTATCCTTCCTTTCCCTATGCGCTATCAGGTGCAGCTGAAAATGATCTTCCAAAACTGTCTCATCCATCATAAGTGTTTAATTCTTTCCAAGATGCTTTATCATCCTAATGCAGATTCATATATAGTCAGTTTTATGTAAATATATGTAATTAGCTATATCTCACAGTAATTTTATTACCATCAGCTATCTTACTAATCTATCTGTTTAAAGAAGTTTTAAACATCATCTAAAACCAAGTGAAACTACAAATGAAAACGGTTGAGACTAGAATTGGTGAAGGTTCCAGGGTTAAAAGGCAAGCTATCCTCTCATTATGTCCTGATTTGGAATGAAATCCTCACAAAAGCACAGTCTCCTCCTAATGACATTCACGTTGCCCTTAAAGCAGTCAAGAATCGCTCTTCTCTGAAGAGCAGAAATATCTTCCCATGGCAGATGAGGACTCCCAGTCCAAGATTTACCAGTGTTTCTGGGTGGGAAGTCGTGTCAGTGCATCCTCTACAGCCAGACAGCTATCATCCACAATGCTACTCTCAATGGTGTCTGTCTGTTGTACACTCCGTTTAGCTACTTCAGCCCACTTCTCTATCCATCTTACACCACTTCTGTATGAAAAAAACAACATTTTTTAAAGAATATCAGTCAGAAAGTGCTGTTAGAAGCTAGCAGTTCTCAGGCAGGTTTAGACACATGTAAAGTAGGTAGATAAAGTTCACAGTCTGGTGTAGGTTTATTCCACTTAATTATCTGATTTTCTTGCCCTTGCTATCTATTTAAAACTAATCTAAGCTAGGGTGTCTCTCTAATCAAAAGGCGGCAATAGATATCTAAAGTATGTGCTTTTAATTGTGCTCTAAGTTTGCCTTTTTCCCTTGACTAGTCCCTTGACAGTGCAATCTCTTTGCCATTTTTGTCCTGCAGAGTTGGGCGTAATGATTCTGCACTGGGGCTACCATATTCTACAACAATTTTATTTTAGTGAAATACAGCACTAACGGGTGCACAGGATCTGTAGACAACGTCCCACTCTTCGTGTTACACTCAAAAACTATGTAGTTTGTGTAGTTAGTACAGTACAGAACAACCTCAGCTAACTACAAATAATTTATGTACTTGCCTCTAAAAAAGGCGTCTCCTAAATTTGAAATACATTTCAGCTGGATCTTTGTGTATCACAGTCGTTCCTACATGCATGAAGGAATATGGAGCTGGGCATAATCTGACGAGGAAAGTGGCATTGCTATTTTAATTCTGATGGGCATAGGTCATTTGGATTTGTTTCTGAATGAAAGATGAAATATACTGTTAAAGTCTATTAACATAATGAAAAGACTAATGAAAATAGTCTTTTCAGATTGAGTCCTAAGGAACAGCATGCTTGTTTCATACTAAAAATATCTTTGTGTGTTGGTTTTTTTATTATTATTCTTGCCTTTCCCATGTTGAAACCCTAATGCGTTTCTTTAATAATGCTTTAGCTTTATGTTTTGTGGAATAATTCAAATTTAACATCATATTTAGTATCTTTACAAGCAAGCGGCAAACAATGTTTAATGTATGTATAAAATATTATTATAACATCCAATGAAAATATTTTGTTTACTGCTTATTTTTAATGGCAATGAGACCATAGGAATTAAAGTAGTGCTGAATAACAGGTGCTGTTATAGTTTTTATCACTATACTATGCATACTGTTTTTATCCTTTTTTTTAACTTGCTGCATGTTCTAGATAAGCACTGTTAAGGGAATTTTTTTTTTTTGAGAAAGAGTTCATAAAATATTTTCATGGGACTCAAATCACTTTTCCTTTAATTCTTTTATCTACTAAGCTAGCTCTCTTACTTAACAAAAATTCAAACGCACAGGACTGAGAGATATCTAAAAATCACAGAGTTGCCTTGCCGTACAAAGCATCACATTTATATCTTCATCCCTAAAGACTAAACTTAAGCACTGAGTTCCTGTGGATGAGACATTCTTAAGTTTGAATGTTGAATGTTAAGTTTGAATACTGGAGTTTATAAGTTTTGCATGACGAGGACTAAAGCTAAGCCAACTTCAGTTTAAAGCAGGGATGATTTTCATGTGAAGGGTAGGATTCCATATACCAGTAGAAAAGTAGGATTCATTTATTTTATAGGCTGATTTTAAATCCAGAATACGTTTCAAGCCTGTCAGAAACTTGCAAAGCAACACAAAAGTATAGGTATCACAAATCTGTAAGAGATAGGAACCTAAACAACCGTAATATCTATGTCTACTTTAGAAAAAGGTTAGTGAACATGAAGGATTTTTCAAAAAGAAAAAATTGTTATGGCTAATGGCTGAGCAGCATACTTAATAACGGCAACTTCCACATTTACAGTTCTTGTGTGTTATATGCAAAACAGAGTTCCCCTGTTTATATCCAAATTGTTCACTGTAGCAACCGGAATGTAATTTATTTCATTTCTAATCTTCATGCAGCCCAAAAAAGCTTTGTGAAATTCCATAGCTTGTTTTAAATAGGTGGTGGGATCTCGATACCCATAATGTTCTATCAGGCCTTAAAATCACCAAATCCGCACCCTGTCCTCCCTCATAGTATGATCTCTACAATCCGCTGTCGCTGTCCAGACTAGGAAGTCCACCTTTTATGCAGACTTTGCTGCAGTCAAAAGTTGGAAGCTTCCAGATATAGAAGTTACCTTTAGATGTCTGGAGTGCAGGCATCCACATCTGTGTTAGTTACCGTAAGCTCTCTTTACCTTTTTAAAGTATCTACATTAGGGTGAAATGAAGTGCAGTTTAGAAGTGCTTGTTTCTCCTCATTGACTGTGAAGGGAGCCTAAGGCAACCAACACAAATTCATTCAGTCCAGTGAATCTCACATTGGGATCAACAGCCTTTGGTCAGGCACAAGGGCACACAGGACTAAGCATGCTCTTGTTTCAAATAGTTTTATTCAACACTGAAGAAAAGAGATGGTTTTGTTTCTGTAGCTGCAATATGTATGAATCCGTAGTCAAGAAAGTATATGTATTTCATAGTTGTAATAAGCCCAGTTAGATTTGTGGTTTCTGGTTTGAATTTTAACTGACAATATTTTAGAGTATTCATTATCACAAAAAAAAAAAAAAAAAGTTTGTTAATTTAAAGAAAAGGGAAGTGCACCTACACAAACGTAATCAAACTTCTGGTTTAAGCTGTATGCTCTTAGATAACAAGAAAGTTAAATTTATACATCCACTTCAGCTTATTGAAACTGTCTTATGGAAAAAATCTGTGCGGTTAGTAAGCTCAGAAAAAGCAAAAGTTTTTAAGAGAAATTATTGATTGTAATAGCTGAATTCTTAGAGGTAGAGGATATACTCCCTTCCCCATGGTTTTCCTGTTAAGAAGTTTCTGGACTAAAAATATATAAATATCTGGCCTACTATTTTTGCTTCAAAATTTTTACAAATATCTTTGGAGTCTGCTGAATTGTTCTTCTTAACACTGCTGGCTAATGTTGAGAATCTAGGTTTGTAAATGGTATTATTTTATTCCACAAAACTGAAAATTACATTTCTTCTATCAGATGTTACTTTAAATTTAACACTAATGTGCTTGAGATTTGCATTTTAATAATTTTTACTTAGACCACAGTGAGCTGCTGAACATTGGAAGATTTTTCAATAACAGTTGTTTTCCTTCTTTGCATTAAAAGCTATTTGGGTATAGCATTACTTTTTTGAAATGAGCACTAATGAAGATGCTAGAAGAGATTTGAGAATGTAACTCCAGCATATTTAGTATGAGTGCATAACTTAATTGATGAGCTAGCAATGTGTTTACAGACATATTCATTCTAGAAAGAAGTGTCATTATGATAATTATTGTATGTAGTGTGTTTCCTAAAAGGTGTTTTTAGCATCTCCTTAGAATATGGTGGGAGAAAAAGCATTTTCCTTTTCAGAATTGTGCAATGATTGTGCCTATACATGACGTGAGAGTAACCTATGGACATTCTGGTCTGTATGAATTCATGTGCATGCAAACTGTACGCTTATCTTGTGATCTGAAAAAATCTTTTTAGGGATTGTCAGTGGTCTTAAATTTTGAAGAGTATGCGCAGAACTTCTCCTAATGGGCTGTGTTCCAGTATCTTCAGTTAAATAGGAAATAATGGAGAGGGTGGGGGAAGTAAGGAGATTTCTGAATCTATTCTTCTTCTGAGCAGTCAAGTGGTTTCCATCACAGACTAGCTTGGTTCTTGTTTTGTCTACGCTGAGTAGGCATCTATAATCAGTATAGTTGCAAAGCAGTAACCATCAGTGATTCCACACAATCGGCAAAGCTCACCCAAAAAGCAGGTTGAGGAGCACAGACAGTGCAAAGAATGCTTCCGCCATGAACAAGACGGAGGATGGCTCATTTAAAGGCAGTTCGAGTGTGTCGGCACATTTACATGTGACAAGGAAGTGCAGAATACATTGCTCAGACATGATCATGGCGTATGAGCTTGGAGCAAAAGACTGGACTTGTAGAGGGGTGTATGCCAATATAAACTTATACAGTGAACAACTGGACAACAGCATTTTTGCTCTCTTTTTGCTCTCGCTTTAGTGAGCAAAAAATGGAATTGTGTTAAAGTCTGCCTTGAAAGTCTTAAAACTGTCATGTGAATAGCGTTCATCAAAGTTAAATATACAATGGCAGCTGAGTGAGTAGAGAGCTGTTACAATATCTGCAGTTTTACTGGGTATGCCTGGGGTGGAGCTGACCTTCTTCATGGCAGCCCATATGCTGCTGTGCTTTGCATTAGCGACTAAAACAGTGGTGATACCACACCAGTGTTCTGGCTATTGCTGAGCAGTGCTTACACAGCGTCAAGGCTTTCTCTTCCTCTGTCCCCAAAACACACACAGCAAGGAGGCTGGGGGTGGGCAAGAGGTTGGGAAGGGAGGTAACTGGCACAGCTGACCCAAACTGATACTCCATACTCTGTGATGTCATGCTCTGCAATAAAAAATCAGGGAAAGGAGGAGGAAGGGGGAATATTCATGGTTACGGCATTTGTCTTCCCAAGCAACTGCTTTCCAGGAGGTGGCTGGACATCTGCCTGAATGGAAAATAGTGAATGAACTTATTTTGCTTTGCCAGCACATGCAGCTTTTGTTATCTGTATTAAACTGTCATTATCTCTATCCACGAGTCTTCTCGCCTTCCATGTTCTCCTTGCCCATGGAAAAGGGGAGTGAGCAAGAGGCCGGATGGATGTTTGGCTGCTGGCCAAAGTCAACCCACCAAAACAGTAATTCTTTTTTAATGTATTATGTTACAATCTTAAAAATCCTTTGAAAGGATTACATTTTTTCCAACTTCCTTCAGAAAGTCACTTCACAGGTTTTGTGCTTTAATATGTCATAGTATGAATAATATTTAGTTGAATGCCCAGAGTAACTGAAGAAAGAAAAGCATTAATGCTAATTCAGATAAACTTCAGTGGTCTTTGCTGTAATCTGTTGTCCTCTGAATTCTTGCACTGTTCAAGCATTTACATTTAACATGAGAATGCATTTGACCGTGCATGCTACAGAGAAATGAGCTAAGCATGTATTTTTCTCTTTCTGTCTAACTGGACTTGTGTATTGTTATTTTAATTACCCCTCAGACAGTGTTCTGGTGTGTGATCGTGTGCAGGTCAATGTTCTGCAAGTCCTTCAACATGACAGTTCATAGAATAATTATCCTGTCATCACACCTTGATTCACTGTTACGTCGTTTCTTGTTTTTTTTTTTCTTACTCACATTTGCTTAGCAACCAGATCACACGTCTCTTATACTTATTATTCAAGTAATCACCCTCTGCAGCACATAGATGCATCAATTAAAGCTTTACAATGAAGTATATTGTTCTGTGTAGAATCCTCAGGTGTCAGGAATTAAAAATTGATTTTAAATGGTGCAGGCCTTCTTCAAATGGCTAATCTGTGTTTATATTAAACAAACAAGCATGCTAACAATTTTAAACAAAAAAAGTGTTAGGTCACAATCAATAGGAAATGGATGATAAAATTATAGTCTGTTCTTAAAATGCTTAGTCTTTTTTAGAGGTTTACCAATTTACGTGTAGCTCTGAAACATCTGAGTGATGAACATCTATTTTAGATATGTTTTTTCAGATGCAAATCAATTTTGTATCTGCTTTGTTTAGTCTTACCTATATTCCTTGCAAACATTTTCTGGCCAATTTTCAAATTTGGGTAAATTTCACAGCAAATTATTATTAGAATGAAAGTCAAGTACCCAGAAGCTGTCAAGATGGTTCAGTGATTTAATGTTGGACTCCTGCAGCTTTGACTGTAATCAGCAGATGCTCTGGCATTACCATAAATGTTTTGTTAACCGTATCTGTCAAAAAAAAAAAAAATTCCTGTTTGGAGTCCGCTGTTTCTGATTAAATTCGGTTTGGCTTCTTTTGCATAATTAATATAACATGATGATCTCTAACCATTTGTTTTTAATATCACCTTTGGAGCTAAACACATTTGCAAGGCTGCTTTGTAAGTCAGAACAGACAAAGGAAAACCAAGTCTATGTGTAAGAATCCTTTGTTTCAGTGGCTTGGGAGGTCTTAATGCCTTCTGCTTTGATTTCTCAGTGAGTGTAAAGGGTTTGGTTTTTCAGTCTCTTATTTTTTCATATTCTACATAAAATTTTCTCTCTAAGTTCCTATGTAAGTGAGAGAGACGTTTCTTCTCTGAGTATAAGGATGTGCTGCGTCTTAGATTCCTTGAAATTAAAAAAAATCCTGTCTTACATAGCAAGATTAACTTCTGTTAGCCGGTTATCGCTAAGAAGTCATTGTGTGCAATTTATTAGGAAAAGAGAAAACTGGAAATGCTACAGTTGGCTCCTGATGTTTTTTACAGTCCAAAGTGGCTGCTAAGAGTGTAATTCCTTGAATATAGGGCAGTAAATATGTTCATCACGTGAAAAATGCCTAACACTAATGATGTTAAACAGCATTTTGAATTCACAATGACTGGATTAATTACCCATGACAATGTGTCTCAAATTTATCTCATATGATAATTCAGTGATATGTGGAAGTCAGTAAAAGCCATCTTTAAAAAATAATTATTCTTTTGGACTCTGTTGAAATCCTCATCCCTTTTCAAAGCTGTTTTTCACACTTGCAAAGTACAGTCATTGGTCTCAGATACATGTAGGGCTGAATCATGTGCGGAGTGGAAACATTTTTTGTATTCCCTCTCTCTCCACACGTGAGCAAGGCCCAACTACAGTCTGTCCCAAAGAGAGGATAATAATTAAAGTGAAAGCATATAGCATTAATTAGAGCTTCATATAAAGAGAGAGAGACGAATTTTCAAAGGAATATATATACAATCTTGCAGAGCAAGGTGAAGATGAATCACTTTTCCTCTGCCTTTATTTCCCAATATTTAGTTTTTTCTGAGGATCTTGAAAATACACTGTTTCCTGCTACACAGTCTCCTTGATAGCACACTTTTGATGGTTTTCTGCAGAGCTTTGTCAGAGGAAAGAAAGGAACACAACAATAATGCTCGAACAATTAAAATTATGTGAACTAAGATGATTTGGCTTCATCCCATCTCCAGTGTATTTGTGAGGGCAATCTTGGATGTTGGTTTATGCAGGCTGAACTTCACAATCAGGTCTGCTTCTGTCCTGTTGAGAAGCACCCATCCTATAAAGAAGCACAGATATCTTTAAGCCGACATCAATGTTGTGTAAATCTTTTTTCGATCTACTTAGGATTTGAGTTCTCATAAATACTTTTCTAGGTTAGTAAATCACTGCACTCTCATCTGTCATAGCAACAACAGCATGCAGCATTCTCTGTTGCCCTACTTCCCTCCAGAGACTTGTTTTAAAAACATTTTAAAATGAGAGGAGCCTGAGAGCTGTATGCTATTCTTGCAGTCTCTTGGTGAACAACAGCCCACTGTGACTGTGACCTATGTGGGCAAGAACTGCCCTAGGACATTGGTCTGGTAACTGTTACAGGAATGGGAGAAAATTATGTTTCTACTCAACTGTTAAAACCAACGCCCACCTAATTCACTTTCAGCTCTAGCCTTTCATCTTTATGCTGCTCCCAGAAACATTTGCAGGTCTGTAGATCCCCCTTTCCCTTGGAAGCAGATTGATTCCCTAGGAGAGAAATGGAACAGGTGATGAGGAAAAGACAATTTTTCCCATCTGTTTGATCTGACATTACAAAATATTTGTGCTGTACCTTCAGGCAGTGCAGCCTACCAATACCCTGATTACCGATATAAATCTGGGAACAGAAGTTTGGGATAAAAATAGGAAATACAAATGGTATGGTTTTGTAGCATTTATTAGAATACTTAAGGAGTAGCTTATAAACATTTAATATCAAGAATAGCGGATAAGAAATAATTTAGTGTTAAACTCTTATGGTAATTACTAGACATATAGTTTTTAAAAAAATGTTTATGCTAAATAATAAATACTTAACAGAAACAACGTTATTTAGAATCGCAGTGAGTGGAATTTGGTAAATATTAGGTCATTCTTTAAGACTTGCTTTGTTGTTTGGACTTGTTGAGGGTTTTATTTTCTAGAGGTAGGAGGCTTTCTACTTGGTTTTCTCTTCAACAATTTGTAAAAGAAGACACAAATTGTCTGCTTCTTTTCCATTTTGGTTATTTTCATCAGCATATTACTTGTTATTTTCCATTCCAGCTGCCAGTGGCTTTCCTTTGATGGCAGTAGTCTGTAAGCACATTCCTGAAATTCTTCATCAAAGTGTACCTTGAAAGCAGTATTAATCTATAGGTAGATGCTACGCAAGCAGGTTTGGAGACTAAATATGTCTACTGCTCAAAGGCATCCATGGCAGTTTAGAATGTGGGATCTACATAAATTATTGTCAGCTGAACAGACGATAGCTTTAGACTACGGACCTCTGTGTATCTTGTCACAGGTCACTAACTTACAGAGTCATCATTTTTGAATCTCTTACTCTAAAGAGATTTGAAATGGCGAGCTACAATATACTTCTGAACAAAGTGAAAAAAACAAGTGATAAACCACATTTCAGGAATTTAAAATAGTCTAAATCTGTTAACTTCCAGTTTTATCATTGTAATTTCCTGATCATTTCCTGACTTAAAGAAGAGAAAACATTTATGTTTATCCTATTTGTACCTTGGGAGAAATCCCGTAAACACCTAGGCTGCATAATGTTTCTGGCCACTGCCTCAAGATCCACTGCCACTGGGTATCCATGTAGATCAGTATTTATCTTTTTACCCCCTTCATCATCCCAACATAAATAAGATTAATTTATTATTCATTAATACTAAAGTTATGCCAAATTATTTATCCATTTTGAAGTTAAAAGATGTCTTTGAAGTTAAGAGACATCATCTTTGAAAGGTCGTGGAGGACAGGAGAGGTGCCCGAGGACTGGAGGAAAGCAAATGTCACTCCCATCTTCAAAAAGGGCAAGAAGGAGAACCTGGGGAACTACAGGCCAGTCAGCCTCACCTCCACCCCCTGAAAGGTGATGGAGCAGTTCATCCAGGAGGTCATCTCCAGGCATGTAGAGGACAAGAAGGTTTTCAGAAACAGTCAACATGAATTCACCAAGGGAAGATCATGCTTGACCAACCTGATACCCTTCTATGATGGTGTGACTGGCTGGGTCGATGAAGGGACAGCAGTGGATGTTGTCTATCTTGACTTCAGTAAGGCATTTGACACTGTCTTCCCATAGCATCCTCACAGGCAAGCTAAGGAAGTGTGGGCTGGATGAGTGAACACTGAGGTGAATAGAGAACTGGCTCAACAACAGAACTCAGAGGGCTGTGATCAATGGAGCAGAGTCTGGATGAAGGCCTGTCACTAGTGGTGTTCCCCAGGGGTCTGTGCTGAGTCCAGTCCTGTTCAACATGTTCATCAATGACCTGGACAAAGGGATAGAGTGTAACCTCAGCAAGTTTGCTGATGACACCAAGCTGGGAGGAGTGGCTGATACACCAGAAGGCTGTGCTGCCATCCAATAAGACCCGGACAGGCTGGAGAGCTGGGCCGAGGGGAACCTTATGGAAATCAACAAGAGCAAGTGTAAGGTCCTGTCCCTGGGGAGGAACAACCCCATGCACCGACACAGGTTGGGGGCTGGACTACTGGAAAGCAACTCTATTGAGAAGGACCTGGGAGTGTTGGTGGACAACAAGTTGACCATGAGCCAGCGCTGTGCCCTTGTGGCCAAGAAGGCCAATGGTATCCTGGGCTGCATAAAAAGGAGTGCAGCCAACAGGTCAAAGGAGGTTATCCTCCCCCTCTATCTGCCCTAGTGAGACCACATCTGGAGTACTGTGTCCAGATTTGGGCCCCTCCATTCAAGAAAGAAAGGGAACTGCTTGAGCAAGTCCAGTGGAGAGCTACCAAGATGATCAGGGGACTGGAGCATCTCCCTTATGAGGAAAGGCTGAGAGACTTGCGTTTGTTCAGCCTGGAGGAGAGAAGACTGAGGAGGGATTTCATCAATACCTCTAAATATCTAAAGGGTGGGTGTCAGGACGATGGGACTAGGCTCTTTTCAGTGGTGCCCAATGACAGGCCAAGGGGCAATGGGCACAAGTTGGAACACAGGAAGTTCCACTTAAACATGAGGAAAAACTTCTTTCCTGTGAGGGTGCCAGAGCAGTGGCACAGGCTGCCCAGGGAGGTTGTGGAGTCTTCTTCCCTGGAGACATTCCAAACCCACCTGGATGCGTTCCTGTGCCCCCTGGTCTAGGTGTGCCTGCTCAAGCAGGGGGGTTGGACAAGATGATCTCCAGAGGTCCCTTCCAACCCCTACCATTCTGTGATTGTGTGACACATTCAGTTGTTTAAGAATAAATCAAACTATTTGCTCTAAAAATCAATAATGACCACAAAGTAAGTTTGTTTTGGACGTTTCCACTTTGCAGTTTCCTAGAAGCTTTAAACTGTGCCTTCATGTAGGGAAAGATGGACGACCAGACTGAGAATATCCACTGTAATTCAGAGCGAAATAGGGAGGATGCCAAACTCCTGAGTCTGAATTAGCAATCAGGCACCTTCAGAGGTTTCTTCTCTCACAGAAAAACCTTGGGTGATTTCTGTCAGTAGTGTGATCCACACTTTTGTTCTGTTTTAATCTTGACAGGCACTCAAGACTTTCATTAAATCCCAGTAACTTAAAGCTGCATTTCTTGTAACAAAAGTCATTGCTATATTAGAGGTGAGAATATATCAGTTGAAACAGCTAAATTGGTCCCAACTCAATGCAAATGCAAAATATATTTGGAAGAGAAAGGAAAAAGATTGAATGGGGTGATCAACAGGAACTTAAAAGTAATCTTTGAGAAGAGGTAGGTAGGTGGAGGATTAAAGAATTTTTAAAGGCTGTGCTCTAGGGCCAGGTAAAAGGGAGCTGGTCCAGCATAGTTCCTTTTGTCACAAATTAGTTTGCTCACAGTTTGTAATTTATTTTCTTTGACATTTAGTTTCTATAAATCCTCTATGCTAGCCTCACTTAGTGCTGACATGCTCTATTCTTGCCTTTGAAATTAACAAAAAAAAACCCTATAACCACCGTTTCTGAAAGGTTTGTGTCATCTAAATTGAATGTACTGATTAGTGTTTATTCCTTGTGTTTCACACTTTTTTAACACAACACTCAAGACCAGCAGCAACTATTAAATGAAATGTGCCTAAAAATTATTTGTAAATGTTCTAAAAATCAGTAATACTTTTCAATGCCTCATTAATTATTGTCCTCTTTAGATTAGTCAAGTTGTGAGCATTTAGTATGAAATACTAAGGTATGAGAAATTACCAAGCAAAGACCATTCGCGTACAGCTACTACTACTTTAGGTGTTAGAGCTGGGGCTGCAGGGTACAGCTGAATTAAGTCATAACAACACACCCTGCTCCTTTAACGTTTCAGGGATATTCTCCAGTCCTACCCTTGTCAGTTACAGAAATTTTTGAAAAAATATGAAACTAATAAAAAGTGGCAATAAGAAGTATTTCTTTTCCGTTATACTATTCAGCAAGGAGCTATCCCATTTTTTATGAGTGACGTTTTGTAATAGACATGGACCTTCTAGCTATAGTAGTCTTTCATGTTGTGTCTAAATTCTGCTTCTGGGTGGTAAGGCAGGCTTTTTAAGAAAGATAATTAGGTCTTGTTATGTTCTAACGCCAATGCCAAAGTCTGGGAATGGATTTCAGAAGGCCGACTTTGGGCTGTATAAATGATATTAAGGAAAGATGGGTGCCTGAAAAAACTCAGGGCTCACAACTGTCCAGTATCTTAAGCACTAATAGAAATGGGTCAGCGCAGGAAACAAGACACTCATTCCATACTTGAGAGGAAAACAAGAATTAATTATTTTCTTGTTGGCGTTTCTGATAGTAAAAGCCAATAGCTTGGAAGCTGGAAGTTCAAAATGACAACTTTCAGAATTGTTGAGGGCTTTTAATTGGAAAAATTAAAATAGGGAATGCTAAAAGACAGATGGAGTCATCTTATTTCTAAGGTATTGTGGTGGGTTAGTCTCGGGTGGCAACCAAACTCCCACCCAGCTGCTCATTCAGTCCCCCTTTGGTGGCGTGGGACGGGGAGGGAAATAGGAAGAACAGGAGCAGGAAAGCTTATGGGTCAAGATAAAGAAAGACAGGGAGATCACCTGCCAGTTACTGTCATGGGCAAAACAGCCTCGACGTACAGAAAAACAATTTATTGACAATTTCATATATATATATATATATATATATATATATATAAAACTACTGTTTTGGGTATTGGGAAACAAAAGCAAACCAAAGAAGCAAAACATTTAGGGAAAACATACTCCTCCTGCCTCTGTAGGCTCGGCTTCCCTCCAGGCCCCTCTCCTACCCCCGTATTATCACCACAGGTTACACGCAGTCCTGTCGGTGAGGCAGCTATGGGCACAAAGGGGTGACAGGCTCAGCCATGCCCTTCGGTGGGTGGGTTGGAGCCGGCTGTGTCCGGCACGGGGCAGCCCTGGCCGCTCCTCACAGGGGCCGCCTCTGCAGCCTCCCCGCTACCAAAACTTTGCTACCTACAGCTGAAGTGGGAATTCAGAATCTCCACCTTGTCCTGAACTCTAAAAACAGAGGTCCTCAAAGCGTCTGCCAGCAGTGGGTCATAATCAGCCTTTCAAAAGAAGAGTTTAAGTAAATCTCAACTATCTGAAACATAAGCCAGGATTGCCCAATTTATATCAGAAAAAATAGTTCATGCTTAGTAACTGTTTTGCTGTTTACCTCGTATCTTCAGCAAAGCACCAGGGATGCTTTATACTTTGGTTTCGGCAAGGGAACCCTTTAGGAACATCTCCAGACTAACTTTTCAGGGGCTTCTGTTTTTTTAGATGGAGCAGATGGGGCTATACACAGATATCCTCACAAGGCCCATGATATGTGACCATTGTCTAAACACACTTGGTAAGGTTGCACTGGGACGTGCGTGGTGGTGTGGTCAGTGTAATTTGTGGAAGGCGGACAGGCCTTCCTGACAGAGGCTGGACTGCTGCAAGCATTCCAGCTTGTGGGAATGCTGTACAGCTACATCCACAATCAGCCCATTGCACTGCTGTCAAAAACACATGCTGTTTTGCTGGGAAAACACGAGTGCAGCACCAACATGGTGTAGCTTTCCCTGACTTCCAGTTTCATGCATCAGGGATAGGCAACCAATGACAAACTGTGGTGCCACACTGGGGAGCCAGTGATGAGGATTATGGCTAGGGCTGTTACTCTCTCCAAGCCGAAGCCACTTGGCATGAGGGCATGCCCTCAGGCTATCTTCTAGCACAGGCAAGTCATGACTTACAATGTAAAAATTATTTGCATTGGTAGTAAGGTTGGTATGTGTAGGCTTTAGAAAATCTCAGCATAGGCATAGCTTCAGGAATATGGTGTAGCATGTGGAGCACAAGCCAGAGAGATCAGAAATATTCCACTGGGGTTTTGAGCATTTTTCCCTGTTAACTTTGTAAAAGATGTAACGAGGTTGTAACTGCAATTGTTCTTTCTTATGTTACGATTTTGTCATGCCACACATTGAGATGTATGACTGTAATACAAGCATATAATGCCACATAATGCAGTTCTCCTTATTGTATTTGCAACTTTATTTTTCAATTGGAGTACAAGTATTTACATAAAAACTAAATATGTCCTTAGTATCAAGACTTTTATTGAGAAACTGTGCAATGAAATAAAGCTTTTCAAAGTCCTGTTTTATTTTAAGTATTTATTAGTCGTTTTAAAAAAACCCAAGTAACTCTACTTTAGTGAGTCTCTTGGCAATCATTTTTGTTCTCTTGTTCTCTATTAAAGGTGTTTTTTTTATATTATATATACACAGACATATATATAAAGGTATTATGCAGGATTTAAAAATCTCCAACTGATCATATTTTGCTTCCCCAAGTTCACAGCAGGCAGGTCTCATACTTCTGATTTTTTTTCCTTCACATGCTAGTACACAATTTCCTTTTTCTGAATATGAAGTATGTAGCCTTTGATAGGTTATAAGCATATCATTATAAGTTATTCTATGCTAGGACACCGTTTAAACTATGGAAAGCTATTAAGCACAATTTTCTGTCAACTGAATTTCCTGAACATTGCTGTTAATCAAAGTAATTTTAAAAGACTTGTATCTGGATGATAGTTGCTATTTGGCTCTAGGTTATGTGAATATGATTTTGAAATATTTTTGGTTAACAGCAATGTTCAGGAAATTCATATCTGTGAAAAACTGAATTTTAATAGGTCTGAAGGACTCATGAGAGTTAGATACTGAACAAGGCAAAGAAAAAGATTTAAATGTCATGGAATCTGGATGCTGAGGTGTTAGTAGTGTACAATGCAATCGCTGCCTAACCTGTGCCTGGAAGCATTCAGCATCAGTAAGGTCAAAACTATTATGGGTAAATGTCTTCTTACCCCAGCGTTTAGAAAACTTAAACATTAATTCGAAGTTTTTGCTTTTTTTTTGTTCGTCTGCATAAGGATTGTTATGGTACAGGTAAATGACAGTTTTTGATTGATAAAAGTGACCAAACGTTAGAAACTTGTCTCCACTACTTCCCATATATATACAGCAAATTAATAATTTCTGTCTTTATCCAGTGATTTTTAATGTCTGATTTCTTTTTGTCTTGCTACTGCCGGAAGGTACACCTTGCTACAGTAGGTGGACAAATAGTGCATCTCCAGAAATGTAAGCTTTCTTCTTAACAAGACTTCATGTAGAAGTGCCTTTCCATGAGTAGTTTTCTTTAATCCTTCTATAATTTTATTATATTCAGTACTCTAAAAGTGTATTTGAACCAAGGTGTGTAAGTGTGTAAATATATTTATTTTATTCTGCATTTTTTTAAAAAATATAGTGTACTGCGAAAAGCACAAAACAAACTTATGTATGTCCATGATGTAGTGGTTCAAAGTAGTTTAGAAAAGGCTGTTCATATCTGTATGGTTCATGGGTTTTCGGTGGGTACCCTTGTTCTAGAAATGTGGGATTAAAATGGTGGCCCAGTGTCACTAAGCCATCTCCTTGCTGTTGCAGGCAGCCATATCAAATATTGTTTTCAGAAACAGATCTAGTTCCTCCTTATAACTGGTTATGGTTTCTTGTTCTTGCTTCTATATATGTACATTCCAAAACTTTGTTATTCTGATGGTTCAAAAGGTTCTAACTTCTAATAGAAAGGTATTAGCGGCTGTTTATTTTTATGCTTACTGTGTCAGTCAATCTCGACTTGGGGCTTTTCTTGAAAGTTAATAACTATATGCTTTATAGCCTTTATCACACCAAACTAAGGAAGTCCAGCTCTTCTACTGTCCTGATCAAAGTTACATGCTAACCTGCAGCAGCTTGCAGCCTTGTAGTTTTAAATTCATGTGCAAGGTGCACTGACTTGTTTAAACCACCCACCTCAACAGTTATAAGCTGAAAATGTACTTCTTCAGTTTTACCAGTATAGCACAGGATTTGAGAGGGGTGAGGTAACAATCCAAAGTCATGACTGTGGAATGGATGGGGTACCAAATCACCAACGCATGCAAGCTTTGAATCAGTGTGTGAAGCAGTACAGGGTGTTTAAGAGTTTGTCATTAGCACAAATTAACTCCTGCTTGATTAAAATAAAATATTGGCAGGGTAGACATTAATATTTCTGGGGAATTAGTGAGACTTTTTACCTTGCTAGTACCTAACTAATTTTAAACTTTGACTTAAATGGAAGTGATCTTTGATAAGAAGAATGCCACCAGCACCATATATACCTTTAGTATTACAGCGGTTAATTCTTTAGATGCATATTTATCAAAGTGAAATCTAGGACTGTAAGCAAATATGTGTTCTTTCTGATCCAGGCCTAGCAAATTTGGTTCAGTGTTTCTGAATGAGGTTTGCCACAGCCAGTTTACTAAGCAGGGAACTGCCTACCTACACATCTGTTAATACTGGACATGCACTTAGGCATAGCAGTGTTATATGGAGAAGTTCCTCCTTGATTGAAAGAACATACACAGTAAAGATGCCAACTGATTTAGGAAGCAGCTGAAATAAGAACCTTGAGATGGTAGAACTGCATTTAGATAAAATATGTGTGTCCTAATGTTTTTTTTTTTTAATTGACACTGGCTGCTCAGTATTTTTTGTAGCATGGCTGAGACCAAAGTGTTCTTATTATTTAGAACTGTTGCTAATCAGTAGTGTAAAGCGTCATGTATTAAGAACATGACATTTTGTGATTTTTCCAGTGAATCATGGCATCTTCACTACACAGGAGTTAAAACAGATGAAACAAGGACTACTCACATAAACTGGCCAGTGATTAAGGCACTTTCCTAATCCCATTTCCCGTTGTTGCAGGACCCCTCAGACTGACGGAAAGACTCTGTTCCTTCAAGTTGAATACTCTGCTCATTAGTCTATGCCTAGAAAGTAAAAAATATCAACACGATTGCTGCTGTTACAAGGGGGGGAAGATACAGCTGGACTCAGCTCTACTCAATCACTGTCTCCACGCAACAATTCCAGACTGTAGGCAGCAAGCTATGGGACACACCTTTCTGCAAGGCTAAATCAGTTACTGAGTTTCAAAGCAGGACGAGAGTTCAGATAGACTCCAACATCTCCTACTTCTTAACAGCTAACTTGCAGCAGTTCCCTGCTTAGACCATTAGCTGCTCTAAATCTCACTCTAAGGCACCTTCCTATGCCCCTCGCACACCATGAGAAAGTGGGGGAAATGTTGCTGAATTTTGCTTTGAGGCCTCAGTTCCTAAGTGTTCACCACCTCCGCTGCTCAGTCTAGTTCTTCGTACCCAATGGATCCTCATGCTTGAGTATTTTGGAGTGAAGACTTGGCTGAACTGCACAGTAGTTAGAATTTGGGTGTTGGTATGCTGGAGAAGCTTACTTGCAACGCCTCATTTATTGTTGCCTTTTTAAAAAGTCCAACACCTATACTTAATCTCTGATTATATGACAATATGGGGGTTTCTACTTTTAAAAAGTATTGATTTTCAAAACACCAATATTTTTCCCACTGCCCCTAGACTGAATGTCAACAAAAAGGGATATGGTGCAGCTAGTATTTTGTATATTGATACAGGCAGCATGCTTTTATCAGCCTGCAAATATCTGTTCAGAATCAATAAATATAAATATTATAATAGAATGGGATATTTAAGAGTGTACATGAAAGGGATATTTTAATTATATATGATGGGTTTATTTTATGTAATTATAAAGATGTGTTCGTACCCCATCTTTGGCCTCCTGTGATTCAGGAAAACTGAAATGTGTGCTGCTGCATCTTCAGGGTCAAATAATTTTCCATAGTATAAAATAGAAATTGCATTTTTCAGCTAAGTGCAAAATTCAGCTATTATCACATTTTAATTAAGAATGGCTTATCTGATTTAGAAGATGATAGAAATAAGGTATTTATTTTCTTCCACTTGCCAAAAGGTGGTCGTACTTACAAAATTTGCTGAGATTGCCCAAGAAAGTGTGTAAAATCCTCATCCATCACCAAGAGCCCCTGGTCAGGGAATGACAGTGCAGTAAATATCTTCAGCAGCTGCCTTTTAATGTACAAGCTGTTTTCGGTAGGAATTTTCAGCACTCACATAAAACACACTGTCATGAGTGACTGCCTGTGCTCCAAAGTCATTACTATTGGGATGATGGAACATCTTTCAGCGAATAACCAAAAAACTTTAAATGTCATGTCAAGTTTGTTGAAGACATTTTGAAGCCTTGCTCAAGGTTGCATGAATATTGAGTACGCCTGTTTTTAAAAAGTTTGAGATCTATGAGAGGGGCCACTCATACGCTGGTTTTGAGAAGAGTCACTTGATTTGGGCGGGGAACAAAAAGAGAAATCTGTCTATTAATACATGTCTGTCCAGAAAAGCTCCTGGGTATTAACTGAGTGGAACTTCTTGAGACAGTCAATGCCATTGATGTTCTGCAAAAAGTAGCAAGTTATGCAAATTCTGAAAATCATTTAGCTGCCTAAAAGATCACAAAGGAAAGAAAGAGAGAAAATTACGATG
The DNA here is from genome assembly GCF_949628215.1 of Phalacrocorax aristotelis. Lineage (NCBI taxonomy): Eukaryota > Metazoa > Chordata > Aves > Suliformes > Phalacrocoracidae > Phalacrocorax > Phalacrocorax aristotelis. Next base: position 38,246,790 of record NC_134276.1, on the reverse strand, counting down.
GAAACTTAAAATGAAATAAATTTTTTAAACACATTTTAAAATTTGAACAGTTAAAAAATATCTAGGAAATGTAATAAACCAGATGAAACTTTGGAAGACACTGAGAAGTGCTGAGTACTCTGTTTTCTCTTTGACTCCAGTAAGAAAGGAGGATCCTATCGGGGTCTATCTGTGATTTTGTAGGAAGTAAGGATGCTAATCTAATGAAGTCATGTAAAGTCTGCATCACTTCCAAGAGACCAAGCCCACTGCTTCTGAAGTGATAATATTTTTTGTCTTGCCTCCTTGGCAATCATTACCCCTTCTAGTACATCATCTGCATGTAAATCTTTTTCTGACCGAGATGTCTTTTTGTATTGCAAAATACTGAAACCGAGTATTTTAATAGTGGAATGACGTTTATTTGTTTTATCTTCTGCAGAGAACCAGAAAGGACAACTAGAGAAGTCATGTTCGCGCCACAGCAGCAGTTTAAACTTGACAAGAAGCCCAGTCACCAAAGAGGTTACTTATGATGTGGAAACAAGTTCATCTAAGGTGTGGAACAAGGCTGTTGGGAGGAAGGAAGCCTGTCATGGAGAAGGCAACAAAGAAAAGAAAATAGATCGTATCCAGTCTCCTTCTAAGGGAGAAGCCATTCCAGAAGTAGAAGCTCTCCTGGCAAGACTGCGAGCACTATAGAATAATCGCATAGAGGATTCAATCATAGCTTAGAAACAAGCTATATTAGGCTACATCTTTAAAGATACACAATACTTCTTAACTGATTGTTTGCAAAATTGTACAAAGCAACACTATAGTTTTGCATAACTGCAAGATTATTTGCATTTTATGTTTTTACCTACTAAGCATACAAAAAATATCGGAAGAAGCAGATACTGAATTACTCCAAGGCGCAATCCTTCTAGTGGACAAACTGCAGACCACACGTTTTGAGAGCTTCTCAAAATAGGAATATCTTTTAACTGTTGTTAAATCATCATGCCTAGGAAGAAGAGTCAGTAAATAACAGAAAAGGTATCCTTATTTTCTACTGCAATTGCTATACTTGAGAGGTTTGAGCACCTAAGAAGTATTATTATAGCATCCTTTGTGATAATAGTAATAGGAAATATGTATCATATAAATCAGCCATGTTCCAGCTTGAGTTCATCAAAAAGCACCAAAGTTCGCTGAATTATATATGTATTTATAAAATGGAAATCAATGGACAGTAAACAAAAAAAATATGCAGATTATATACTTTATGCGTGATTATTATATAGCTGCTGTTAAGCTTAGTTATGATTATTATATCAAAATAATATATACAATTTCTGTGACTGCAAGGTTTTGCAATTGTGTCCATAGTGGGGGAAAATGCCTTCACAGTTATTTCCCAGTGTAATTTTTTACCTTTTCACATGTGAGTTAATATGTTTCTATAAAAGGAACATGTAATGGAAAAGGTTTTTACAATTGGTTTTTCACAAACTCATTTTCCAGTAGCCCGTAAAGTCTTATTTGCTGGCACAATAGGAATCTTGCACATAATTGCATCTCTTTTATCGTGCTGTCATTGTACATTGTTACACGTCCGCTATCGTATTTATTAATTGCACATCATAAAGAATCACTACCTATGTTACCAAGTAGGAAGCTACTGTTAGTATCTTTGCTCCATTATTTAAAGCTTCCATATTATAAGAGTGTATTAGGTATCTAATATCTTTCTTCTAAATTACTCTATTTTTCTTTACAAAATGCTGAAAAATATGTCTTTCCATAAGAGTCAGTTACATGAAGCCAGTGTTTCAATGCTCCAGTGCTTTTTATATCCTTGTTTAAGTTGCCTTCATACTTCCTGCACTAAACATTAATAAAGTTAATTAGAACTCGGAAACTGGGCCTGTTTATACATACTGCATGGAGAGGTTTTTGGCCATCGTGGGAATCAATCTCATGTTTCTGGGGCTGTTGTAACTGTCATTATACACTCTAATTACATTTCCCGCCTTAGCTGAAAAAAATAAGAGGTATAAAAAGAAATCAGGAAAAGATACAAAGAAAGCCTATCAGACAGTCATTTCTTCAGCTCTCCTTGCAAACAATGGGCAGAGCTGTCATACAAGGCTGCCTTTGGTAACATGAAATTGCATAGACTGACCATAGAATTGGGACTTAATGCATCTTAAGTGGATAACTAGAAATACAACTCTTACTGGTTCTTCTACTAAGGTCTTCTGCACCTCCACTGTTAAGACTTACTACTCCTGTTTACAGGGTGCAGTAAAAATTACTATCTGCGAAGTACAATGTGCTCAACTAAATAAAATGGTATTTCAAACACAAAATGCATGTAGAAGGAAAAAAAACCTAACCATTCACTCAATGTCTTCAGTTGTTGAGGATGTGCTAAAATAAAAGGGCTCGGAGTAGAGAACTGTCTCTGAAATACTAGCAGGATGACCTACCAAGTGAAGGTGGAAGTACAAATTCATTTTCCTGAACACAGTAAAATTGTTCATTTGAATTAGTGGGTAATACTCCACACCAGGAATCTGACAGTTCAGGACACTACTGTGTAGTTTTTCAAGCAAGGAAAAGTTACAATACTGTCTGTCTACTGTCTATCTACTTTCAATGAACAAAATGCTACTGGCAGCCTAGCGTCTTCTGATTTTAAAATAAATATTTACATTTAAAGTTATAGATCTTAAGCTACCTTTTCTTACAGTGTGAGAAGCTTTTAGAAACATATTCCAGGGCTTTTAGTCCTTCTAAGATATTGTGTTTCTGAATTAATCCTCTCAAGCAGCCATCAAGTTAATTCACGGTTTCTTTTGTATAGCTAGGAGAATAAAAAAAAAAAGCTGTACAGCTTCTTAGAATCCATGTAAATACCATACGTCATTTTTTTCCCCTTCAGTATTCATTGTGCCATCATAATTTAATGTGTTCACAGTTCAAATACACAGTCAACTGGACTGTGTATTTGAATCACAGAATCATTAGAGGTCTTTTCCAACCTTAATTTCTATGATTCTATGACTCAGATACACAGTCCGGTTGAAGTACACAGGAAGTTCTCTTTCTACGCTTCATGTTTCTTTAACTTCCCTTCGAAACAAACAAATGCACAGGACATTTTTTGATAGAAAAAAAATGCTTGCGTTGGCTAATGAGTTCAGGTAAAAATGACTTTGAAGGTATTACGTCTGCATTCTGTTCCTACGCTTTTATGTTTGTATTAAAGTATCAAACTCAGCTTCTAAGTTATATGATGTAAATTGCTTTGATTAAATTTAAAAGATAATTCGTTTATTCAATTTAAAATTTAAAGTTAATTCAGTCTAAAAATACTTAGGGTAGACCTTTAATGGTGTGTGCTGGGTATTTTTAGCAAGCCATTTTTTAGTAAGTATCAAGTCTGTTCCTTGAACCAAGGGATTGAGCTGTATACCACTTGTGTTGGAAATTGAAGGAGGTTTCACATACTGTGCAAAACCCTCTCTTTCTGTAATTCACACCTGAAAATTAAATCCTTATAAAAAAAGCTTCCATATTTCTTCAAACATGACTGTTCAGATAAAAGCATTTGAAGTAATCTTGCGAGGTACATTCCACTGCTCCTTCTCCACCTGAGCAGCAGACAGAAGGCGCAAACACCCATGGCTTTTCTTACCAGTAAAACTGTAAAGGTCTAACACATCTTTTTGATTCTTCACATTCATTTTGGATGACACTTCATTTCACTCAGCAAAAGAATTTTGATTACTACCTCAATTTTTACTTTATATCTACACTGTATTAGTCATGGCGGCGGTCAAAATTCAGGTGTGATATTCTAATGTTTTGACCTTACCAAGATGTGAATGTTTGCGACCAGCAGCATGCAGCCAAGCCTGACACCTGGCTTACGGACTGTAGGTAATGCACTAGTCTGTGTAAACCCAGAAGGCAAAGTGATAGTAGCAGCTTCATTACAAAACCTTACAACAGCACCAGGAGGCGGTGGCTGCAGGCGCTCCGGATCAGGCACTTTGTTAAAGGAGCATGGACCAGCAACCTGAAAAAATCACAGTTGCTTCTGGTTCTCCTTTAGTTACGGCAGTGCTACTGCTTAGGAGACTAAAAAGACCACATGTTGAAAAAAAAAAAATTAATCTCAGATGCAGTTGTTATAAACAGCTTTCCTCCAACAGAGTTTTCCTTGCTCTACCTCATGTGACTAATCCTCAGCCTGGCCCGTCCAAAGTCGCACTTTCCAGGACTGAATGAGTTAACGCGGAGCAGCTTGAGGTGCTGCGGCCCTTTAGGCTTTTATAATGAAAGCTGAAAAAGACAACGTTTACTGCTAACACTTTTTCCACCTCCGTTTCTAATGAACAGGACCAAATTATAATTTTTACACTAATCTTTCCAAGCCTTACAATACTCGGTAACTATAAAACAAATGGGCAACAAGCAGGGGTCGATAAACCTGAAGCTATGGCACCTAAAACATTATAATAAGCAACCAGGGTCAAGTGAAAGAGCTCAGGAAAAAAGCAATTACATGACAATGTTGTTTTCTCCAGAACAAAATAAAGTGTTACCATACCATTTTCTGTTTTTTTTTTTTTTTAAAAGTGATATGTGAGTTTTGCACAATGGAACTGCGGCAGAAAAATAACAGAAGTTTGAGGAACTGCTTGTCTGGTTTATGAAGTAAAAAGAATTAAATGAATTCCAGATTTTATGAGTTTTCAGTCTAATTTTACGCCAACGTTACTATACGTAAGAAATTCTAAAGTTGTATCTGCTATTAAATTAACTATGCCACTAATTAACCAATTTGTTTTAAATTCTTCTGCCGCATGAAGCAAGCACATTTTCTTCCTTTCCAAGCACCCTTCCTACATTGCGCTACTGTGTGTTTTACCTGAAGGACAGTGTCCAGATCAGGGCGACACATCTCGCTGTAAAACCATGCTGGTAGAGCATTCTGGTCACTGACGCCAGTGAAGAATAAGCAAACAGTGGTCCGGACACAGTTTTCCCACCCAGTTACAGAGATAGCCATTAAGTTTCCTGTGTCAGCTGAGCACTTTTCAAACCCTTCTGTACTTCTATGTCAGTCATGAAGCTTTTTGGTTTGGGTTTTTTTTTTTTTGTGATCCATGCAACAGCATACAGTGAAGAATTATTAAAGGTAACATTTTCCAACAACATACCAAAAATACACTGAGCAGATGACTTGCATGCAATATCAGTCCTGTACACTGTAGGAGGCATAACACTTGAATGTAATCCAAACAGAGGCAGATAAGGTATTTCAATCCACCAAAAGAAAATAGTTCCTTTCATCTAAATGAGATTGTTCCACTGCTGGTACCAGAACTTTATGTATTTTGAGTGGGTAACATACCCCTATTTTTAAATCTGTGTTATATTAGCCAGAAAAATAAACTGTGGAAAGACAGAAGTGCAGAGACTGGAAGCAGAGTTGATTAATGTGCTGCCTGATTTCACTTCTGGGACCTGAAATTGCATCTAGTGCAGAATGCAGCAACTGGGGGAAAGGAAAAAAACCAGTCTCATCTGACATCTTTAAAGGTCATAAAGGAAATGATGGTGGGTGATCCAGAGTTGGTATGGCCACAGGTGTCTTGTCTATTCAAAGACATATATCAGAATATCCTGAGAATAGCAATGCTGTTGGGCTGTTAGTTCTCAAAGCCCTCGAATGAATAAAGGGAAGGAAGTCTGACAGAGATAAATATGAGCCCCCATAAAACGTAAGAATATTTTTGTCTTAAATCCAAGCATCAGCCCTGCTCCCATTAACTTTGATAGCTAAACGAAGAGCATGAGAAGAGAGAGGAGTCCACGTAACGATCATACCTCTCTACTGCCGTGCTGGACAATACCGCGCTCGGTAGCCACAGTGGCTGAGGAGGTAGCGCAGATGGCAGTGCGCCCTCCTAGTGTCTCAGACTGGAGAAAGACACAAGGGCCATGGTCAGCAAGCGTGGGCTCAAATCACAGGATCACAAACCCCACCGTTCTACAGCCACACATTAAGTATAATTTAAAAAAGACTGTCTTCTGGGATGTTCAGCTGTCAGAATGGCAGCAGAATGTGCGCATACTCCTGATGACACCTAAAGACAGCTATTACAGCAACTCTCCCAGCATGGTGACTCCGTGCAAGCTACACATTCAGAAGGAGATCTCAATTATTTAGGCTTCTTTGTTATATATAGTTCAACCTCTAACTGAAATTTTCACTCCAGAGCAAGCCATATAAACTTTGCAGTCTATAACCGTTAGCAAAAAAAAAGAAAAGGCTATTGTAAAAGCTCTGCTTAATTTGTTGCATTTTAATGTGAAGGTTGTTGCACATAGTTGAAAACATGCGGTGTGACAAGATTCTTTCCATTAAGTAAGACAGAAATGGCAATTATGCAGTCTTCTCATTGGATTTTTTTACTAATGAAGGGTACTTTCTGCTAATGGATAGAAAAGCAAAGCAGTCCAGTCAAACAAGTCACCTTGGTGGTATAATGCAAGACCCATCAATTTTGCACACAACTTCTTCAGTAATGAATCTTGGAGCACAACCCATCACCACTGCTCCTGAAAGACAAGCACTGGGATGGAGGAACCACAAAAAGTGGTTTGAAATGAAAAATGGGATAAGCGCTTTCCACTCCTTTGAAAGTGGAATTGATGATGATGAATTTATCTCCAAGGTGCCTGGGCACTGAATTAAAAATGCTTAGGGAAAAAATATGATCCCGCTGTGTAGTTGGTGGCTCCTCGCCATTTTGTGCTGCCGCATCACGGCAAGATAACTGGAGTCCTATCTTCATGTCTATCCTTGAATCCACTGGCATAGTGGAGAACCAGAGGGAAGAGCAACTAAAGTAGAAGCAGAATTTTTTTTTTCACTTGAGGTGTAACAGGTTCCAACCTGCAAACCCACGCAACAGATAACTGCTAAAGCCTCAGGATGACAAGGGAGAAGAGCCAGCTCTCTCCCTGTCCCCTCTGCAGGGAACATGGGACACTCCGGTCCATGAGGAGCAGAATGTTCTCTCATTAACTTCAGCTCCAGAATACAATTTTCTATTCCTTGATTACCAAATCCCCAAAGAGGGATGAGAAGTTTTTTTTTTTTCTCAGAAGGACTGCATTACAGTAAATCTTTCCACAAACTAATAAACAGTTTTAATTCAATAGCACCTGGATAGAGCATCAAAATCAGCAGGCAAGAACAAAATAAGCCCTTCCTGAGAAAGGCTGTGTGGGATCATTGCTTCCCTTTCCCTCTCCAATATCTGTAATACTAAATACACAAATCTATATTAAAATAAAATTACAGTTGCTTTTAATTAGGTAAAAGAAGATTCAGTGTTCATCCTGCACCTTTTACTGGGATGCTTTGATTAGCACAGTTTCAGCAACTTGTCTCAAAGAATTAACTCAGAACAGAAGTCCAATATATGAACACAGATGGCCAAAATAAGGACCTAATCCTATGAGGTCCCCTGCATGTCCTCGCAAGTACTCATCATCCTCACGCTGCACAAAATCATCCCAAGCAGAGGGTTTCTATAGCCTTCCAGGATCACGCCCTAATGTATAAAATATACAAAGGTGACTTGAGTAAAATCCTCTCCAATGTGCTGACAAAGGTAAAATAAAATAATCCTCTTAGGACATTTTCCCGGCAGAACAGCCTGATCCCTGTGTGGCTGGCCTTGAGAAAGGAACGGGTAATGCTCTAACTAACCAATTCATCCAACTCAACTTTTGGACAATTTTTTTGCCAAATGATTGGTGTGACGGCACCAGTACAAAATAAAAATTGTCCCTATATACAGCAGATATATCTCATTCTGCTGTAAAGTTTTAGAGGAGTGTTGTAATACCTGCTTAAATACAAGCACCTTGCATGCAAACTGCACTGTTAATTGTTTTTGTTTTGTTTCTAAACGATGTCCATTTTCCAACCATGGATTTGTTTTTTACAAATCTCCCCCATGCTGCACATCAGGAATTTACCCCAGAAATCAGCTTTGTCCTTGCTGATGAGATTTTACTATTATGTAGTAATTGCAGTGCCCTGAACTCTTATCCCCCTGCAGATTTAATGTTCCTCCAGAGGTAATGGTTCTTCTTAAAGTGATATTATTTTATCCATATAGTGTAGCTTACGAAACTTGCCTTTTGCCCCCTTGTTCTTAGACTTTAAAAGGCGACTAGAGCAATCTGATCCAGCACCCACTGAGAAGAAATCAAAGGCTCCTGTTGTCTTCAGTGACTGCTGGAGACAGCTCCTAAATGGGATGACTCAAAGTGCAGCTCTAGCCTGGAGGCAGCTATACAGCTGGTATTGTGGGGCTTTATTGTCTCATTGCTTCCAGCTTCAATCTGTGCAGTTTGTAAGTATAATTATTATTTTCTAGTTGCCAGCCCAATAAATATGATGCTGAATAGGAGAGTTGAATTCCTGCCTGAAATTTTAACTAGCAAAAATGATCCGGCAATCAGATTTCACATAACAGACATGTGTTGCCATCACAGTGGTTTCTCAAGGAAAGAAAAGAAAGGATGGCAAGCAAGAGTCAGGATGGGTCTTGTGTACAGTTTTTATTCTCCTTAAATGAGGCACAGCCATTAAGTACACTTAACAGAAGACACATGGTCTGCAAGGCAGCATTCCTGTTAGTGACTGAACCAACTGAGGGACAAAGCCACATGCAAGCAGTTTTGAAGGCCGTGTCCAGAACACATGGTTTCCGTGTTGCCTATTGTGTCGCCCCACAAACTGCGCATGGGCACGTTGGCATGGGTCACACTTGTGTCAGGAACAGTTTAACAAATATATAGTGTGGGTGATCATGGGCCAATGCCTCAGCCCATGCCATACCCCTTGTAGAGTTGTGTTATGGTCAGATACTTTGTGAACATGAAATCCACACCCTGCGCAGTTCTAGCATTCTTATAAAAACAAAGTACGTTAGCACATATCTTCTGCCCATCCAGTGCTAACTCAGATGTATGTTACTGACTAGGAGTAAGAAATCACTGCGTGAAGTTTTCTCTGTATCACTGAGGTTAGTCATGCTGGACAGAACTAACTCCTACCTTTAACGTATGTCAAGTTGTTAGTGCATGGCACCATACATAACCTTATCAAGAAACCTGTCCAGTTTGTTTGCAAGCGAAAGTCGCGACCAGTAGTTTGTGCGTATGGTCACCACTAACATGTGGAAGAAAGTTAATCACAGTAAAGTTAAATTAATGTGGAATGCCTGACTTGTCTCATTCACATTCGTTTGACAGTGGCATATGTTCCTGCTTTACACATGAAAGCTTAATTACGACATTTCAGGTGGCAAACCAGTTAATTATATAAAAATGAGGCCCAGAAGTCTGTGATATGACACCTCTCTGTGCTTCTCTGGGAGATGTCATGCATGAAAGAAGATGCTTATTGTTAGCAACGTCAGACTGAGGGCTGCAGGAGGGCACTGCCACTGAAACCTGGGGTCCCTGCACACAATCCAGCCATAATGGAGAGCAAAATGCTTTTTACACAAATTGCTCTTGCAATGAAATGAAAGGAAGCTCTCCTTTGCTCGAACAATACACAGTCTCTTGTGCGGGCTTCCAATGTTTCCAATGTTGCTGATATAAAAATACCCAACAGAGATTATCATTCATCCCGGCTTTTCTTCATCATCCATACTGGCTTTTCTCCTACATAGAACAGACCAATTTGAACCCTTTTGACTGCATATGTTGGGAAGCGAGAAACCGGTCTGCAGCCATGCCTGTTCCCTCCTTTGACGAGGAAGACAGCCTGAGGGGACCAGCTTGGATGTGGGCAGATGAATCTGAACATTTGCAAATGATTAGAGAAATCAGTGTTTTACCTAGATCTAGAATAAAGGGAAGATGATGCCTCTGCTCAGCATCGTGTCATGAACTTCACGTGCTTTATTCCTTCTTGCCAGACTTGTCTGTCCCACTCTCAAAAGGAGGAGGTGAACAGAGCGAGTCCTCTTGCCAGAATAGTTCTCCTTGAATGGTATTAGCACAACTCTTTTTCCTTCAAGAACCTTACAAAAAAATAATACCTGGACAATTCTCTTCCCCAGGGCTCTTCTGTCTGCCTTGCAGTTGACAATGTTCTGGATATACAACCCAGGGCTGAAGCCCTAACCACGATCCAATAGAAAGTACATTTTAATCTGGACCTTAGTGCTCTGGTGTTGTCTGTTGTCTCATGGATTTTCTGCTCAGTTTAGCTTTTGAAATGAAATGCCCGCTTTCGACCCGTCCAGTAATATTCACTCATCAAGCCAATGGCAAAACAATTCACTTAAAACCAATCCATCAACAAAGCAGCAGGCGCTGCAGGTTGAAGAAAACAGCAGCATAAACTTTGAAGAAAACACATGGCAAGAAGGTGCCTTCTTTTGCTCTTCCTCCTGTGTGTGTGTCTGTGCCTTGAATCAGCCTTTATCTGGTACAGCAGCTATTCGTGGCCTGGGTTATAGTTGTAATAAGCAACTTCTGCAAATTTCTCGGCTTTGCACCTGCACCCCACCTGTAAAACTTGTTTGCCATCTCGTATTCTACACCTATGAAAATTGTCTCTTAAAAATAATATGTATATGAAATGTAAAATGCAAGTCTGTATTTTCACCTCAGGCTTTTGATGACAAGAACAACTCCTTAAACTGCATCTTGCAGGTTTATAACATGACTCTAGGTTCTTTATAAAAGTAAAAAGAAAATACAGCTTAAGTGTTACATTGCAAAGGACTTGCTATCTGTGTTTTCTTAGAGACTTTATCTCAGAAAACCCTGTGAACATAACAGGACAAATTACTTAAGCTTGCAGAAACAAGGACATCTCAGAATACCGGCCTCCCAGTTTCACCTTTATCTCACCTAATTATATCGACATGCAGAACTGCATAATCCCCTGCCACAGTATTTCAAGATGCTTCGTAGATCATCGGTACAGCAACACACCGAAAGCCTCTGGCTTTGTGGCAGATTTGCACTGTCTCAGGAAGAGCAAGGGGGGATTGTCTAGTGTCATGTTCCAAAAGGCTGAAGAGTGTCACTTTTGTGCAGGGGGCTTCTGAAAGGTGCAGCTGCTACCAGATAGCAAAATACCTAGTGTAGATATGTCAGTTGTTTGTTTGTTTGTTTGTTTGTTTTTAATAATGCAAAAAGTAAAATGCAAAATCCTCCAAGACTGCCACAGACATATGACATCAAGACAAAAAAGCAATGAGACAAAGCAAAGGTCTTTGTATTACTGAAGGCAGAAAACCTTTATTCCAGCAGCTCACAAAAAACCCATGAAATTTTCCAGACACAACTGGAAGACTCTTAAAGGAACATAGCAACAAGAACAAACCATCCCTGGTCCCTGGAGGGGAACGCAGGGACTTAACCTGTGTCTAGCAGGCTACATACTCTGTTGCAAGGAGGGTTATGTACTATGGAAACGATTCAGTTCTGTAAACATGTCTAGCACCCAGCTGATCTCTCTTTCTGCTGTTTGTCCAGTCATGTAAACAGCGTCTTGTACTTGTACACAGCGTCCGTTGGCAAGGAACTCAGCCCTTTTATTCCCCCACTGCATCTCGTTTTGTTTATTTTGAACCTGACTCCTACCGACACCATGTGCTGGCCCTAATTCTTGTGTTGCAGGTATAGTGCCAGCCTCACTGGCAGTGTAGGAAGAGCCACACACTCCAAAGGCTCAGCAATTCATCATCATTTCCAGAAAAAAGCAAAAGAGCAGTGGTGATGATTGCTGCCTCTTTCCTAAGGGCAACAGAGGAACGTATCCATCAACCAGCCATGGCATCCAGTGGAAGTTAGCACCAACTGCTATCCTATGCTTCTCATTCATATGGTTTTAATAATCATGACAGGAGTGACCATGCCAGACCAAAAGTGACTGCAAGGAACTAGAGCATGGGTGGAAAAACTTGCATGTGCCTATTGTCCCTGACAGGAATTGTGTTTCAGGTGAAAACAGAGCAGGCTTTTGGAGGTGGCACTGGACTACTGGCTTTCTCATCTGTAGGCTGTTGTTTAATGACCAGATGGGAAAGGAGTATGTTACCTTTAGGAGTGTATTTGCATTTAACAGAGGATAGTGAAAGGAGGCAAACCCCACATGGAGTACTGCATCCACCTCTGGAGTCCTCAGTACAGTGACCTGTTGGAGCGAGTCCAGAGGAAGGCTGTGAACAAGATCAGAGGGCTGGAACACCTCTTCTATGAAGAAAGGCTGAGAGAGTTGGGGTTGTTCAGCCTGGAGAAGAGAAGGCTCTGGGGAGCCCTTACTGAGGCCTTTCAGTACTTAAAGGGGGTTTATAAGAAAGATGGGGACAGAATTTTCAGTAGCAATAGGACAAGGGGTAATGGTTTTAAACTAAAGGAGGGAAGATTTCGGCTAGATTTAAGGAAGACTTTTTTTTTTATAATGAAGGTGGTGAAACATTGGCACAGGTTGTCCAGACAGGTTGTGGGTGCCCCATCCCTGGAAAGATTCAAGGTCATGTTGGACGGGGCTCTGAGCAACCTGATCTAGTTGAAGATGTTCCTGCTCACTGCTGGGGGCTTGGACTAGATGACCTTTAGAGGTGCCTTCCAACCCAAACCATTCTATGATTCTATGATACTATGATTCCATAAACAGACTGCACTAAAAATATGGGGAGATCAGGATACTTCATACAGTCCATAGAGGAGAATGCTAAATCATTCCCCAGAACAGTTCAGTTGCTGTATCCTAATTGAAGTAAACAGGAGACAATGGAAAGCTAGATACACAATCAAGTTTGTGACTGAATTGGCATAACAAAATTGGGTGGATAATGCTTGCCAGCAGAAAAATAATAACAAACCAAAATATTAGTGTTCCCCATGGGAGACAGTTCTCCACGAACTTCTCCAGCATGAGTCCTTCTCATGGGCTGCAGTTCTTCATGAACAGCTTCCACCATGGGTCCCTTCCATGGGGTGCAGTCCTTCAGGAACAGACTGCTCCAGTGTGTGCTTCCCACAGGGTCACAGCCTCCTTCAGGCATCCACCTGCTCCAGCACGGGGTCCTTCACAGGCTGCAGGTGGATATCTGCTCCACTGTTAACCTCCATGGGCTGCAGAGGGACAGCCTGCTTCACCATGGTCTTCAGCATGGGTCACAGGGGAATCTCTGCTCCGCCACCTGGAGCACCTCCTCTCTCCTTCTTCACTGCCTTTGGTGATTGCAGGGGGGGTTTTTTCTCACATATTCTCACTCCTCTCTTTGTCTGAAGGTGTTGTTGCATGGAGGTAAAAACCTCCATTCCCCCTCCTTCTTAACTATGTTATGCTAGAGGCGCTACCACTGTCACTGATTCTCAGCCTTGGCCAGCGGTGAGTCCATCTTGGAGCCAGCTGGCACTGGCTCTACTGGACATGGTGGAAGCTTCTAGCAGCTTCTCACAGAAACCACCCCTGTAGCCCCCCCACTACCAAACCCTTGCCATGCAAACCTAATACACACTGAAGGCACAAAATAACAAAGCAAACAAAAAAAAAAAGCAATGCAACATCAGATTCAACTAGCAAGGGACATGGAAGATCGCAAGAAAATGGTTTGTGAGAATACTGCAGTTAAGACAAAGATTAAGAAAAGTATTGATCTTATATTCAATGGAGCAGGAAAGCTATCAAGAGACAGCTTCAGGAAAAGCTCTTTAACAAAATTCTTGTATACCTTCACCAAAAAAAGAAACTGATCAAATGGCTGTCAGATTTCATAGGTGTGGGTAAGGGACAATTTTTGTAGAACCAAAGTAAACATAAGTGAACAACTGCCTTGAAACGAGGTAATCATCATACTGGGGCTTATAGATACTTGTACAGCATGACACACCCTTAAAGTAATCAAGTATTTTTATTCAGCCATGGTAAAACATCCCTAGAAAGCTGTCCCCAGTTTTCCAGCACTGCGTTTCTGTAATAAATCCAGGCACAAATCCTGAGAAAAGCAAGGTGAATGATCAGAGATCTAGACAATGTGACCTAGATGGAAAGACTGAAAGATTTGGTATTGTTTACCTAAAGAAAAATGAAGAGGGATACAAAATAAAGTAGGGAAAAGGATCACAAAGAGAAGCGGAATACTCTGTTCTTGATGCCTTTGATGGTCAGGATGAAAGTGACAGGCAAACTGAAGTGACAGTGATTCAGAGAGAAAATAAAGAAAACTTTCTAGCCATATGGAGAAGGGCACTGATTCCACTGTGCCTCCTGCTTCCACCGTATGCATCCCTCCTTGGCAGAGTATGTGCAGTCCCCCACATTGCACGTCTTTTAACTGCTTAGTCAAGTATCTATCAGGATTTCCATAATTAGAGTTGAACCTGCCTTATGGCAGAGTGATGGATTAAGTAAGCAATCTCTTGAGATCCCTTCTTGCCCTCTAATTTTTTGTCCATCTGAGAAAACAGGACTTTTATCCTCCTCCTTCATGATACGGTAGTCAGAGTAATCCTCTGAGACCTAAGCCGATCTGCCAGCGCTAACACCGAGATGCGTGGCCCACATACTATTCTTTCTCTGGAACCAAACCACGGTATTTGACCGCCCTGCACTGGGCAGATGTAATGCTAATGATGAGCCCTGCCCATGGCAGAATCACAAAATCACAGAACCACAGAATGTTAGGGGTTAGAAGGGACCTCTGGAGATCGTCTTGTCCAACCCCCCTGCTTGAGCAGGGACACCCAGAGCAGGGGCACGGGACTGCGTCCGGGCGGTTGAATACTGGGAGGGAAACAGGAACAGAGAGGTTTATTTCTGTCAGAAGAGGCAGCACATACTCCTGCACCCCAGCTATGGCAAAGGCTTTTACTGAATTCAGTTCAAATACCTGAAGGTGAGGGTGGAGATTTCAATTTCTGTACCTAATTTTTGCCTGCTAGTATTCCCTTCCTTTTCTTTCCAAAGCTCAGTATGAGCAGAAGGCTGCAAGAAAAAGGGTTTGTGTGAAACAAAAGAGACAAAGGATAAGACAGCAATAGAGCTCTGAACACCACCTAATCCTGCTCAAACAAATCTGTTATTTTGGATATTTAAAGAAAAAAGCCTGTCTACTTGACAAACCAGAGCTGTTGCAAAGAAACGATTACAACCTGTCGTATCAGGTCAGCCTGAAAAGGGTTTCCATACAGCCAATGATTCTATAAATTACATTTACAGTCACTTCATTTCCCAGCCTGAAGCAGCACAGACCAGGGCAAAATGAACAGTGACAAAAATGTGCAGGTTTTACACAGGGGATTGTAAAGAATAATATGGAGATGGGAATGAACTTGATTGAATCGCAATGAAAGATTAATTGTGTGACGTTTGAGTAATTGGTTAATGGGACTGGGTCAGCACCTGGTGTCTGATAGTTTGAAAAGAGGATGAGAATGCAGCTTCAGCTTTTTGAAAAAGGTTTTGCAGGCCAAAATGTTCCCAGCTCTGTGACTTGCAGAGTCTGAGAAATGAAATAAATCTAAATGTAAATTACAGAGTTGTCTGATAGGCAGAGATATTTTTTGCTTTGAGACTGATATTTATATTGTCAGCGTTTGAGGCACAGAGAGGCCAGAACGGGCATCCAGAAGGGAAAAATGTGGCCTGGGCAAATGAACCTGAATGAAACGTGATGCATTAACCTGGAAGTAATTAAAAAGAAAGGGCAGGGGGGTAGCCTTGTTAGTGACTACTCAGTGTATAACAGAGAGCCATTATGATAATAGGGGACTGTAAAAAATGAGGCCTTGTCTGCTCTGCAAGGACATTAAAGAATGAGTGACACTTTTCTCATGAAAAGAAGGATTGCCCCATTGTCCTTCACCAACATTTTCTCTGCCTCGTCAACAGCCTCCCTGGCTACTGCCCTTCACTGCAGAGTTGGCCACATTTCAGTTGTTCTATAATTGTATGCTTTGGAAAGGCAATATATAAACTCACAGCAACTCTAAGAAAATTATAATGTAAAGATTATTCCGTTTGATGTTTAATAGCTGGCTTTCCAAGATTACTCAGGAAGCTTTCCTTTTTTTACTACAGTATGGTAAATCCACACCGTATCTGTAGGAAATAAAAAAACTTCCGGGTGATGGAAAACAATTTTCTTTAAGCATTAAAGATCACACTCATAGTGGTGTTCAGTGTTTCCTGAGAAAAGGTTGGGGCTGAAGACTTCTATCTCAAAATCTTGCAGAGACAGGATTTTAGATCTGGACTCCCACATTTGCCTATGGTAATAAGAAGTAACACCCTAGTTCTAGTACTACAGGCAAGAACCTACCACTTTATCTGATCACACCAGTATTAAGGAAGCAGCAAGTCATGCA
This sequence comes from Phalacrocorax aristotelis, assembly GCF_949628215.1. Taxonomy (NCBI): domain Eukaryota; kingdom Metazoa; phylum Chordata; class Aves; order Suliformes; family Phalacrocoracidae; genus Phalacrocorax; species Phalacrocorax aristotelis. Next base: position 38,230,386 of record NC_134276.1, on the reverse strand, counting down.
GGGATAAAATCAGAAAAAATAATTTCCAAAATGGTTTACAAGTAGCAAAGGACATAAAAGGAAACTAGAAAATGTTTTACAAATAAAATAAAGGTGTGGAAAAGGCAAAGGAAAATGTAGGCTGATTATTCAAATCAGAGGACAGCAATAACTAATGGTACAGAGATGTCTGAAAAATGTAATCCCTTTTTTGCATCAGTCTTCACAAAATGATTATGTGTGATCAGCTACTTAGAGCAGTGGTTTTACAAGGAGAGAGAAACAGGCTAGGAGAGAGATAAAGAAATAATGCTTAAACAGTTTAAATGAATTCTTGTCAGTATTCCTCAAAGAAATGCCTCCTAAGATACTGAAGAAGGGAGTCAAAGCAGACTCCGAACTATAAGTTCTGGAGTCTTCATGGTCTTCAAGAACTTGTGCATACAAGGAAGGTTCAAGTGATCAAGAGGAAGGTAAATATACTCCCTGACTGATTAAAGAAAGCAAGCCTGGGGAACCAAGATTAATTAGTTTAATTTTTATACATGGTGACACACAAGAACAAATTACTACACAGCAACCTAAAAGCACTGAAAGTAGCGTTCTTGACCCTTGTTTCCTCCTTAGGCACGTTCACGCAGCAGGAAGGTCTGGCAGGCTGGGTGGTGGGGAAGAGGACAACAAACTACTGTGGCCCTTTTAGGAGCAGATGCTAACCATGGACCAGCTTCAGGCCGCTCACAACAGCCTCCTGGACCACAAGCAGTTTGACAGACTCTGGCCTAAGGGTTGAGGCTGGGGTGGACAGCCAACATATAGCTGTGAAGGATAAACTGTGCCAGATCTATCTAATTTCTCTGGTGGGATCTGATGGATCAGAATGTGTAGCCAGATCTTTTGAGACACTCTGACTTTACCAGGGCTTCTGATGTTAATCCAGATGACTTTTGTATTTTACCAAACCCCATGTTTGGTAAAACATGGTCTGCAGCTTCGTCACAAGGGGAGGAGGAGGGACAGGCACTGATTTCTTCTCTCTGCTGACCAATGACAGGACCCGAGGGAATGGCAAGAAGATGTGCCAGTGGAGGGTTAGGTTGGGTATTAGGAAAAGGTTCTTCACCCAGAGGGTGGTGGAGCACTGGAATAGGCTCCCCAGGGAGGCAGTCATGGCACCAAGGCTGGTGATATTCAAGAAACACTTGGACAGTGCCCTCAGAGAGATGGTGTGAAATCTGAGGTTGTCCTGTTCAGGGATGATCCTTGTGGGTCCCTTCCAACTGAGGACATTCTATGATTCTATGTGATTTTATCTAAATGAAATTGCCATGAGGTAGCTACATAGGTGTTCAAAAAGGCCTCATCCAGTGAGTAGTTTTAAATAATTCTCTGATAAAATGGGGAGAACATTTTGCACCAGATCGTGATAGATAGATCATGGATCCAGTTCTATGCCAGGTTTACTTTGAACTGGTCGGATTACAGAAGAGATTACATTTGGAAAATGTACAGATGGTACCTGGCCATGAGGCCTTGCAAGCATTTGGGATAATAGGATTAAAGTCTTAAATTTCTCCGTAAATTGGAGACATTGTATGAAATAAGCATGATGCTATTCAATAAACAACAAAGGGTAATACTTAAAAGGATTAATATAACAATAAAAATGTGGAGAGCTTGATTAATCCAGTAGTGTATTGTCAAGCAATCCTAATTTGAGACAACAAATTACCGTTGTGATTTGTCCTTTTCTTGCATTTTGGGATGTATTCACAGTAATCTTTATGTAAGCAAACGCAAAGTATTGTACCCTATATGACTGCACTCCACCTAGATCACTATGTCCAGCTTCATGCAGCACGCTTCAGTTGAGAGCTGGAAAAAATTCAGAATAGTCAGTGGAAAACAGACAGTTGAAACAACAGAGACAACACCTTCTTAAACATAAGAGCTGTGAGGAATTGTTCAAGGACTCTCTGTCCAAGAGAATAGGTTGAGGGGATATGACACACGTATATATATATGTATATATTTATTTATATATATATTCACACACACACACACACACACATATTATATATGTATATACTTTATGCTTTCTTATAAATACACACATGCACACACACAAAGGGAGAAACACCATTGTCCGAAGTCACTGAAAGGAAAGGCAGGGTGCAATCGCTCAGTTCACAGCATGGAAAAAGTGGATTTGAGTATCACCAAATTATTAGGTTATGACAGAAGTGGCGGAGTTCCCACTGTGCCCCCACACCAGAGTAGGTGAGGGAACATCCTGCCTTTAGAGACAAGTCAAGAGAGAATATCTGTTCCTGTGGTACCTTTTTAATAATAAAAACAAGAATGAGCTGCAGGGCACTGACACAACTGAAGATATGTACAACAACCTCTTTGGCAATGCACCATGCACAGAGTGCCTTAAATCTAAGAGATTTTAAAGATAGTTATGACTCTCCTGAACAGAGAAGCAGCTAATCCTGAAATGTAGTGGTGTTCTGTTAAAAAGAGGGGAAGCAGGAGGCAGCCTGCATCCCAGGCCAGTAGTGCAGCAAGGGACGTATCCCCTTGTTAAAATGAATTTTACTTCACTTGTAATCTTTTTTCTTTCAGCCTTTGTATCTATTCCTTTGACATATGAAGCTTGGATAATTACACTTGTAATTTGCTTCATTAAAAAGACAGCCTAGTTTCATGGGATGAGCTGAGTGTCATGGGACGAACCAGTGTGGAGCTGATAAACTGGAATGCACTGCCTCCATGGAAATGACACATTATTTAAGGTAGTTTGCAGAGATCCAAGTCCTGAAGAGGTTCAGAGGCTGGTGAGTACGCATTGCAGGGAGCCAGCACAGGATGCTTGTGCTGCAAGTTGTCACCCTTGGAGATGAAAAATATCAGACAATGAGTGAGCAACAGCTACACATTCACCCCCAGGCATGACTCCCATCATCAAGGATTTTAAAGGAAAAGGTTAGACAAACATCAATGCGAGGTAGTCTAGGTATGGTGGACCCTTCCGCAGAGCAGGAGGATGAATATTTCCTGGTTTATATTTACCTCCCTAGTTTACCATGTGGCACTCCACAGGACTGACAAAACCAGCTCCAGGAGCTTGTACCAGTCCGATCTTACAACAGTCTCCCAGCTTCCTCTGTGGTCCTGCCTGGGCAGTTTATTGCATTTCGTACGCGGAGAGGGGCCTTGTTAAATGAAGGAGCTCAGGGCCAATTAACAATACACACATTTCTATACCAAAGTGCCATCCACTCAACCACACTAGGGAAGTGATAGCCTGTTTCCCAGTTGGTCTAAATCGGTCTTCAGGTTGTTTTTAACCTGAGGACAAAAATAATTGGTCTTGTGGCTAGATCTCCTCCTGCATATATATTCTCCATTTTACACCCTCTGAGATCCATAACACTCTTTGGATGAATGGATGTGCTGGCACTGACTGTTTCCAGACTGTGTGTGCAAACAGGATCCCAGTTCAAATCTCATTTTTGCAACTGATCTCTGCCTTTCCTCTTGTAATAGCAACCTAGATATGTTTTTATTTTGCCTTTTTTTTATTGCACATGGGAAAGCATGCATCACTTGGTCTTCCAACATATATACAAAGAGTGGAGGGTGCCTATTTACTAGAGTTTTCAGTCCTGCTCTGCACTGTTACAGTGCATATTCACAGATCACAGGAGCTCACATCTGCTGTGGAGATCATTCAGCTCTGCTGGTACATGGTAATGCCTCACTTCCATCTTCTCTGAGCAACGCAACATGTGCATTTCATTTTCCTCAGAGCCACCTGATTTATTCCTTTTCCAACCTGGCTCCAGAAAGTGTTCAAAGGATACTTTTCCCTTTTTTTTTTTTTCTCTCTTCCAAAGTGTCAAATTTTTAGGCTTTTTGGCTATTAATTTTGGTTTCAAAATTTGCAGTGAATGATCTCCTCAGAAGCAAAAATTCTTGTCAACCATTCTTCCCATTTTGCCTATTAGCTTCAGTTTGACATGCTGTGAACAGACATTGTAAAGCTTAAGTCTTCCAATGCTGTCTCCATTCTAGTATTGCTACCAAAGCAGAAAAAGATCACATTCCCCTCTAACAGCTACCGTACACGAATATTCTTATTTCTGAATAGCACAGATGAATCTCCTTTACAATATTTCCTTGATGCCGATGATTTTCATACTGCTTTTCCCTACTGACCGCCATGTCACTGGTGAGGTCTCTTCAGCACAGAGCTATACACCTCAAAGTGGAGCTGGTGTGTCTGCGGTGGTAACTTAGGTGGTGGAGGAGGATCCCATATTTCATTTCACAGAAGAAATGATCTCACTGAAATTCTCTGAATGCTGCAGCCAGCATAATGCAGACACTACCACAATCTAGGCTATTACCTTTTCTGTATTTTCTGGGTCTTGCTGTATGTTCCTCTGCTGATGCTGGTAGCACAGTCCCACCTCTCCTTCCCATTAGTCCTCACAGCATCCTCCAGCCCATCAGCTTTGTTGCCTTCTGTGGGGTGGCAGCCACAGAAAGTAAAGGACAAAGACAGGAGAAAAGAGAGACAGAGTGCTGTCACCCGCTGCTCAGTCCACAGCAACTACAAGAAAAAGTGTATGGATGGGAGAGAGAAGAGGTGATGGGGTAAGAAACTGCAGCTGTGAGTCAAGTGCAGACCACGTTCCCATACCCTCGTTGGTCAGGATTCAGTGTCAGCAGCCCTCTTTGCCAGCAGGGGAGTAGGGCATCGTGACAGGACTACAAAGATTCTGCACAAAGGCCTCCCTTCCAAGGAGATGCTGAGGCCTCAGACTCTAAACTCAACTCAGCGTGAAGAAATGCAGTTTCCCCCAGAGGTTTAGTCACTAGCAGGGTGTTCTCAGCACCTCTTGTAGCTGGACTTCCGTGTGGTCAAGATTGCCAAAGGCATTATAGCTTTATAGGTGGACATGAAAGACAATCCAGTGTTAACTCAGAGCACTCCACTCGATAGGGAGATTTTGGGGTCTGATCCTTGTTTTATTTTATCTAGCTAAGCATAATGCATAAACCCCTGAGGCAATTTTTAACACTTCAGGTAGGGGCCTTAGGTACAAGGCTAAAGAAGAGCTTCCCCACATTTTGGGGTTTTTTTTTCTTTTGTTTGGTTTTTGGTTTTTTTGGTTGTTGTTTTTGGATTTTGGTGCTTTGGTTGGTTGGGGTGTTTTTGGTAGCTATCCACAGCACTCTTACATGCCTGGCTATACAGTTGCCCACATTCAAAGGAGCGATTTTAAGTCTTCTTACCCAAAATTATCCCATGGTCTTGAAGTCAGAGCATTCTGATAGTTTATCGGAAACTAACATTCAAGCTGTTTTAGGCTGAATGAAGGTTAGAATGAGGTTTACCTATTTCCTAGGTATGTCCTACTCGTTGATTTCTGAAGGCATAAATAATGCACCGCCTCCTCAGATGAAGTCAGCTGTAATGTCAATCGTGTCTAACTTTTGGAGGGTTTTTTTCCAGGTGACTTGGTTGAGGTGCTTATCCATCTTCCCCTGAATTCATAGAATCATATAATCATTAAGGTTGGAAAAGACCTCTAGGATCATCAAGTCCAACCGTCAACCCAACGCTACCATGCCCTGAAGTGCCTCATCTACATGACGATAAACAAATGACAACTGCATACTCCTATTCCAAAAAAAGGTAATTCTGAGAATTTACATCACATAGGGTGACATTTTATGACACAGGTCTGGACTGGGCTACGCAGTTCTGAAACCCTCTTGGTGATTTTTCAGTCCTTCAGCCCTAACTTAAGCAAAGAGCAGGTTCACAGTCTGTGTGTGTGCAGACAAGCTTGAATCATGTCCTAAACACACTCCAAAGGCTGAAAAGAATAGAAATACACAGAAACATAATGAAAATTTTATTTTTAAAATAATCACAAAATCACGGAATTACAGAATCACAGGTTGGAAGGGACCTCAGGGATCATCTGGTCCAACCTTTCTCGGAAGAGCACAGTCTAGACAAGATGGCCCAGCACCCTGTCCAGACGACTCTTGAAGGTGTCCAACGTGGCCGAGTCAACCACTTCCCTGGGGAGATTATTCCAATGGGTGACTGTCCTCACTGTGAAAAGTTTCCCTCTTGTGTCCAATTGGAATCTCCCCAAGAGCAACTTGTGTCCATTCCCCCTTGTCCTCTCCATGTGACTCCGTGTAAAAAGGGCGTCTCCATCCTCTTTGTAGCTGCCCTTATGTGCTGGTACATGGTGTTAGGATCCCCTCGAAGCCTCGTTTTCGCAAGGCTGAACAAACCCAGTTCTCCCAGCCTGTCCTTGTATGGCAGGCTTCCCAGTCCTCTGATCATCTTGGTGGCCCTTCTCTGGACCCCTTCCAGCCTGTCCACATCCTTTTTGTACAGCGGGGACCAGAACTGCACACAGTACTCCAGGTGTGGCCTGACAAGCGCTGAGTAGAGTGGGATGATGACTTCTTTTCTCTGCTGGTGATGCCCTTTCTGATGCAACCCAGCATCCTGTTGGCCTTCTTGGCTGCAGCAGCACACTGCTCGCTCATGTTGAGCTTCCTGTCCACCAGGACCCCCAGGTCCCTTTCCACAGAGCTGCTCCCCAGCCAGGTGGATCCCAACTTGTGCTGCACTCCTGAATTATGTTTTCCCAGGTGCCTGACCTTACACTTGTCCTTGTTGAATTTCATAAAGTTCTTGCTGGCCCACTCTTCCAGCCTATCCAGATCTCCGCACAGAGCAGCTCTCCCTTCTGGTGTCTACTTCCCCACTCAACTTGGTGTCATCAGCAAACTTCATCAGGCTATACTTGATGCCATTATCCAGATCACTTATGAAGAAGTTGAATAACATTGGGCCCAATATTGATCCCTGGGGGACCCCACCGGTGACAGGTTGCCAGTTGGAAAAGGAGCTATTTACCACCACCCTTTGGGTGCGGCCTGTCAGCCAGTTCCCCACTCACTGCACAGGCCACTTGCCTAGGCCATAACGCATTAATTTCTCCAGAACCAGACTGTGGGGGACCATACCAAAGGCCTTGGAGAAGTCCAAGTAGACAATGTTGTCCACCACCCGCCCCATGTCAACCAGGCAAGTCACTTTGTCATAGAAGGCCACCAGGTTTGTCAAGCACGATCTGCCTTTAGTGAAGCCATGTTGGCTTTTCCCAATCACGTGCTTCATTTGACTTGTGATGGCCCGCAGTTCTATTTTTAAAATAGAATTTTATTTTGTTTATTATTTATATGAGTACAGCTACATACTACTACTTCAGTACTGTACCTGCGCTAACACTTCCATAAACCAGGTTAGCTCCAGCGCAATGTGCATACCTCCTCCACCTCCTTCACTAACTCTGCTTATGTGGCCAGTGAACTGGCTTATGGTAAAACAGCTAGTCGGCATGATCATTGTTGGTCATTTTGAGATTCCTAGTCCTGTTCTTAAAACCTTCATTTTTTGTGTGTGGACCAATCCTTAATGCCAAAGCCTATTAGTAGCAGCACTTTACTGCCTCAAGTGTGACCCACCTCCACACAGTGGCTTCAGCCTACCTTAAAATACCCTCTCAGCACACATGCTGCAAGACAACTCATGGAAGAGTTTCTATCAATTAAGTTTTAACATCGTTTCAAATCACAGATGATCCATTCACACCTATTTCGTGGAGTACCTCTGGTGTTTGGAAGCAGACAGGAGTCCTGTAAGTAAAACCAGACTTATCATTTTAAGCAGGTCAATGAATTCTCAGGCAAACAGAGCCTAGGACCAAGTCTCTGTAAACAATTGCAGCTTTGTCATTCTCTCAAATTCTTAACTGAGATAGAAGTTACCCTATTTTCCAGAGTTATAAGTATAGCCAGCATCTCGCCAGGGCTCCTAATGTAATCCCAACCTTGCTCTCCAAATCTACATTTACATTTGCCAGGTTTCAGAAGGACAATCTGATGTACAACAGTTTTTTTTCTCCTGTTCAAAATCTTGTCAACTGTTGCAAAGCAAAACTTTGAGACATTTTCTGAAGGTAGATCTTATTCAAAAGCACTGTGGTTTGGAAAGTTCAGATAAAAATTCAAATGAGTTTTGATCTGCAGAAATGCCACTCTTCCAAAGGGTATTACAGGCAGAACTGAACTCTACCACATACATTTTAAAAGAAGAAAGGATGCAGTTTAAGTCCAGAACTAAGATGTAAAGACTGCAGAATCAAGCACTTACTTCAATAGTGAGTCAACCACAGTTCACAGAAGTAAAAATGTTCTTCCCTGTGTGAGACTCTTTAGAAATTACTGTTAGGTGCAAAATAAGTCAAGGTAATATTTCAACAAGATTTCAACAAGATTGTCAGTTAAGAAGAATGAAATCCCACCTTCCTTGTAAACAAGAAACGTGAGTGCAATGAAGGAACTTGCCATCATTATGTAACAGCGAATGCTAGCTAGCAGCATCTGCAGGGCTGTTCTCAACCACGTATTTTTAAATTTATGCAAAGTCCATACCTGGGACTCTGCAATCCAACCTGCTGCCATCTTCTGTGGCACAGAAAGCATTGGACAGAACCAGCACACAGGAGGGAAGTGTTGAAAATTGTGGAAAGAAAATGAGGAAAGCAATGACTACTACCTACACTGGGGAAGCAAAATAACTGTCTGGACTGAGAGTAAATCTGAGATGCGATCCTCCAAGAGAACCCAGCATACAATGCCATGCTCTGCATAGTAGAGCACACAGACTACTGATCTCAATTTGGCATTAAAGACTAGGCTACAAATGATCTAATTTATCTCAATTCCTACCAGCTTAGCGAATTTGGAAGAGGTTATATGAAAATAGGTAACAAGGGAGTCACAAAAGCATGGATTTTAAAGTCTTTAAGCAATAATGACTTTTCATAATGCCTGATCTTTTTAATTGATATCCCTCTGGTAAACAGCAAGGAAATCATGAAAAGCAGAATGGGATTTTTTGCTTAGGAAAGGTAAGAAATAAAAAAAGCAGGCAAACAGATTTTGTATTTCTTTAACAAAAGACAAATCTCCCCCAGTTTCACTGGAGAGGTGAAATACAGAGATACCTGTGTGCATGTTTACAGCTGAAAACTGTAATCAGTCAATCATCAGACATAAGTGATTATATACTTTGATATACAACCATTAAGCATAAAGCTAAAATGCCATAAAATAATTCTGCTGACATCATTTGGAAAAATAAAGCCCTTATGGTGGGAAGAATGATTCACACAGGCAAAAAAATTCAAAAAAATACTAGGAATTTTCATGTAAAATCATTTAAATCACAAGGGATGCAAGAAATAATAAAGAGTGTAAATAATGAATAGTGTAATGAAAGAAAATCGCTATCTTTCTTCTTTTCTCAGGATAAGACTAAAACGACATCCAGATACACTGAAAGGAAGCAAATCCAAATTTGAGTAAAGAAGAACAGATTGATTGAGTAGGCAAAACAAAAATGTGTGACCAGCCTGTGGAATGGATTGTCACAGGATGCTCTTGAGATTAATAAACCAGCAAAATTAAAGGAAGTCTACACATAATCCTATTAATAAAATCGTCCAGCTATAATGTCAAGCAACAAAACCAAACAAAAATAAAATGGTGGAATTTAGAGTTTCAGGGCTGACATGTAAGGAGAAGACACGTTAGGAATCATATGACATCCTACCAGCATTTGGTATCCTGCAAGCAAGCAATACTAGCTGCTATGTAATGCAGACTATCCTCTAAACACAGACACACAGATGTCCAAAATCAATCAGTGTCAATACCCTCAATTCCTTAATTAGTATTCTGTGTCTACATTCCATTACAGTTTACAATTTACTGCTCTTGATAGTTAAAACAACAGAAGAATGTAATTTTTCTTAAAGGTCTGTCAAAGGAAAGAGTGGGGTTTTTTAAGTAACAAGGAAACCAAAGGCGGCCCTCGTGGCAAGAATAGCATTGGCACCACATGGAGGGAGGTGATCCTTCCCTCTGTCCAGCCCTTGTGAGACGTATCTGGAGCGCTGGGTCTAGTGCTGGGCTCCCCAGTACAAGACTGATGTAGGCATGCTGGAGTGAGTCCAGTGAAGGGCCATGGAGGTACTGGAGCATCTGCCATATGAGGAGAGGCTGAGAGAGGTGAGGATGATCAGCCTGGAGAAGAGAAGGCTCAGGGCAAAACTTAAAGCAAAATAAATCTCACACAAATTATTGATATGGACTGTTGAAATATTAATAAGTCATTTTATAAACTAGTGTTGGTTTAGGATACACAACTGCCATAAAAAACTTAACAGGTACCAGTAGTTACAAACCACTGTCTGGGATACTGAAGATATTATTATTTCAATAGTCTATATCAATAATTTGTGTGAGATTTGTTTTATTTATAGTCTCCATTGGCATTAGATTTCCTACTATATGCTGTAATTTTAAGGAAATTACCCCATTTCATTACTTCTAATGGAGACAAAAAGAGTGCATAGACTTTCATTAATCTCCTAGGAAAAAAGGAGTGCAGAAATTACAAACTGCACACACACAGAGGTGCCTACTCAAACCCATGTGTCTGAGTTATTCCCAAAGCAGTGCATCCCAGGGAGCTCATTCATTAAATGGTTCCTCATTATGCCAACATTTCTACTGCAGCCTCACTACTTCCACAGTATGAAACTCCAAGAGGTCCATAAAGATGTTTCAGAATTAGAATCTGGTCCAGAACACAGAAAAAAAAGGTTATGCTGTTATTTATATGCTCAACTGTAAATCAATTGAAGCTGTATCAGAAAGGGACTTGAATAAGAAAAGACACAGGCCTACAGGAGTAACTACCTTAAGCCTAAACCAAAGATCAGAGGGTGTTTGGGGCTTTTTTTTAATCTGTTTTTTCTTTTTTTTTTCCCCCACATGTGGTGAAATGCAGTGTGTGGCCTTGGACTGCCAGTCACTTCTTTTTATTATCTTTGGATTTATTGCTTGTTTTGCACTTAGACACTTCTCTCATTTTTCTGTCTGAGTATGTTTGTAGTACGGCTAAAGTTGTATGAGGAAATTCTCATCTTGTCCTTTTTCCTGAACACTTTCTCTCTAAATAGCAACTCATATCCTGCCTTTCATCATTCATTACTGTTAGATAGTAGATAACTGGCCTATGTGAACTGAGTTACTGATCTTGGTCCCATCCTAGCAAAGTGCAGAAATGCTGTCACAACTGTCATTCCTTGGCACCTTATTTATAGACTCAGTAGCATATTAATCAGCATCGCATGGAAAACACACCACAACATTCCCTTTAAAAAATGTCAGTAGTTTTTCGGTAATGTGGTGGCATCACATAATGTGTTGTCTAAGAGTCATCTGGTATTGCTTCAGTGGTTTTATGTTGTATTTCATATAATATAAAAGGTACATCTCAGGTCATTCCCCTACCCCTGAATAAGATTTTAATTACCTCCAAGCTAATCAGATCTCTTATTCTGAGCTTTTCTGTAAACAAATGCCGATTTGTGGTATGCAAGCAAAAAATCAGTATTATATGCTTCCAGAAAAAGAAAACTTCTTCCCTCTCTTGACAAATCTAAGTTGTGTCCACATTGCCCCCATGCTCTTTTAACCATATCTTCCCAAAGCTATGACAAACCGTCAACCAATATATACTGTAACTTAGAAACACATGCAACCATTTGCAGTACCCGGCCAGCCCCAGTGCACCCTGTGAGCAATGTGAGCATCACAGGAAGCATAAACCACACTAGCTGAGTGGGTTGAAAGTGTGCCCACCTCGTTCCCCACCTGTAGCTGTTCCCTCTGAGCTTAACAGTGCACTCTGTCTCCTTCTTCGTAATGCCAAAGTGAGTCTGAGTGCCCATGCTGAGTCAGGAGACCACCGGCTGAGATTTAAAGAAGCTCCCAGTGCAGGCTGGTTGGTTTCTTTTCAGCCTGATGGTTTTGCTGCTCCAGGTTAGAGTGCAGCCACTGTAAAAGTAATGTTTGCAAAACTGATGGGCTACTAAGCTGTAGAAGGATTGCCTGGGGACAGAGATTTCTTCAGCTGTCTTTGTTACCGGCTAAAAATGGTCACTGAACAACACTGAGCATCGCAGTGTTTGGGAGAGCTTCTCTTTGGACTGTTTCCATCTTTCTTCCATGTAGTCAGTGACCAGGCCACTCTTTCAAAACATGAAACCCAAAATAGATCACTGGCCAGACATTCCCATTTCTCCACTCTGGTAGCATGACAAGTGCATCTGGCATCTGTGAACCTTTCTTCCTTCAGGGATCTGTGACTGCGGAGCTGATTGAAGCTCTTTCAGAATGGCTTTCTTAGAGCAACGCACTCCCTTTTTCAAAGGTGCACACATGCAGAGTAGAGTTAAAAATAAAATAACCTTCTTTGGATATTCCTTTCCTCCTTCAAAGTAAATTTTCTTTGAAACTTGGATATATTCCAGTTGGCCCAGTACATGCAATCTGCTTCCTTCTTTGTCAGACTCTTATCCAACTGCTGGTAACAACTTATTGTTCATCTTCATCCCCAGTAAACCCTGCCATCTTTAAGGCTTCATTATCATCTCCAAAACTAGGTGTAACCTGGAAGACTAAGATTTCCCAGCCTAACTAAACCACTCCTCAATAACTAACTTCTCCAGAGAGAAACCCCATAGCGTAATACTGTATCTTTTCCATCTCCCATAGATCTCCCTATTCTCCTAGTTTTACCTCTTAAAACCTTTAACTCTGTCTAGGCAGGCAAGATAATCTCTACCTGTAAATGGAGGTGTACAGGATACTGATAAACAATCAGATTGGTATCGTTCCATTCTCTGCCAAGTGACACTAATATAAAATGTTGTTCAGATAAATTTTTGAAGTAAATGGGAACAGAGCTCCAATTTACTCACAGGGCTCCAGTTACTACTAATTTAGCATCTGTGCTGTGTGAAAAGAAATCATGAGGAAGTATCCAGAAGAATGCAATTTCCTATGTTCTCAGGAGAGCTCGATGACAATAACTATGAGCACATAATCCCCTTTTACTTCGTACCTCAGTGGGGAGCACACTTATTTAGGATGTGGTTAGGCTTGGGTTAAATTTCTTAATTTCTTTGAAGGAGTTTGAAGCCAGTGCTGGTACCTTACAAAAAAAATTGTTCGTTAAGGAAAAGCACAAGATTATGAAAACAGAGAGTAAGACACCTCAGCATGTGAATGCTTGCATCTAAGTCTGTTCCAGTTCATGCTCAGTTAACAACAAATGCAAAAACAGACATTTTTGGGAAATGAGCGTTCAAGTCCCTTCAAGGAAAGGAAGGAACTGAGCCAGGATTTTGCATTTCGAGAATGTTCTCTAACTACTGCTTTACCGGGGAAGAAGCTGTTGGTTACTTTCAGCTTTATGAATATCAGCTGCTGGAAAACCAATTACCAGCACATCCCTGTGTGTAAATCAGTGATCAAGATGGGCCATAGTGCTGAGATGTGGATTTTATTTTGCCAAAGTTCACCATGCATAAGGAAGGTGATTTCTCCATAGCAGGAATGCAAAGTTCAGTTTTAACTCATTAATAGTGGATGTATTCCTGAACAGGACTGTGGAATTTGGCTTTATACATAATGATGACTTTTGTCTTGCAATGCCGGTAGTAAATCTGCTGCTGATGGTAATTTACAGATTCCATATGAATTCTATTTTTTAAAAGAATTCTTCAAATCTAAAACTAAATGAGAGTATTTACTGATCTCATTGATAAGTTTTCATTCAGAACCCTCATGTGAGTCACACTACATAAACAATGGCCTTTTGTTGGTAATATATTAATATATGGGAATTACATTTAGAAAGTGCGTATCTTTTAACATGATCAAACACAGAGCTTAGTCACATTAATATAAATGAAAACCTGATTGTATTACTGTTTGCAGTCGCATAGTGCACTGCACTGATAACAGACACGCTAGTGCACACACTATAGGTTATGCAGGACAAAGAAGGATTTTGCTTGGTGAGTCTTTGTTGCTGAATTTGTTATGAAAAACAGAGACTTTGGTTGGCAATGATTTTTTTTTCGGTGAAACTTCTCAAAAACTTGGGGAAAATGTTGAGAAGTATACAGAAAAGATGAAGAGACATATCTCTTTCCCATATTTATCTGGAGTCTTTGAGTTAAAAGAAAAGAATAAAAAGCAGGCTATTTTTCCTTTAAAAAGTCCTCTCTGCAGCGGATGGTGAATTGTTATTTGCATAGATCCTGGGTGGGCATCATTTTGATAACTGTAGCAAAGACATACATACAGCAGAAAAAGTGCTCAGAAGTAATTGCTGATAAACATTTTCAGTAACATGATTTTTTCCCTTTCAACATTTAAGGGTCCTAAGCATTGGTTATTATTTACTTGATGAGCACTTTATGTTCTTTTTTTTAAAAAAAGTAATCTTTTCCACAAACAGCTGTAAGAAAAACTAAAATGTTTTTGGATATTTACCAACGTGTATACATATTTATCAATACATTTATCTTGTAGTCTTTAAAATCTGGTCTTTCTCCAAAAATGCCTTGTAGTCTGTTTTGCCTAGTTTAGATTTCCAAAAAGTAACATGTTTAGGAACTAAAGCCCATTTCCAAACAGGGCAGACATTCTGAATCTCAAGTCTCCTTGAGAGCTAATGTTGTTTTGCTCTTAAATGACTTTTGAGAACAGGATTTATAAATAAAAATCAATGAGATTGTTATAAGGATATTTTTTCCTATGAGGGAAAAAAAATTGCAAGAGCAAACTAAAAAGCTTGAAAAGAAATGTAAATACTAACTAACCTATTCTACTTGCTCGCAAGAAACTATGGATTTTATCAGTCAACATGCTTGGTTCAAGACTTCTCATATCTGTAGGCAAAGCTGAATTTTGCCACCTTGGGGATCTCAAAAAAATTACTTTAAAAAGTGTTTCTGGGAAAGACCATTACCTAAGATGCTACAGTCTAGCCCTCCCTTCCTTCTTCCCAGGAGCGGACACAAAAGTTCCAGCAAACGGACTCAAATAAAAATAGAGGAATAAAAAGATGTCCAAGGAGCAAGGCACAGGAGCGGGCCCCTCATCAGCCCACTCTTGGTTCATGCCACGCTTCTGCCTTATACTTTTTCAGCTAGGTCTCACCAAGACAACCCTGTGATGCAAAGGGCTAGGGACCCCATCTGTGGTACTTAACCTCAGGGTCAGCACTAGGTTCTTAGATACTGAAAGAAAGAGCAAGGGAGCGAGAGCCAGCCTCTGCGCATCTCATTTTGCCGCACCACCTTTGTTGCACTGCACACCTTAGGGCTGGCAGGGTGAGTGGGGGAGGTGGGCAGAGGACTGGGCTTGGTACAAGAAAGCTCATGTGGTCCCATCGTAAGGAGAGCAGACTGATGAGAGATGGATGTGGCAACTCCCAGGTCCATTAGGGTAGTCCATGTCATCTCCCAGGGCTGCCAGATGGGACAACCACCTACATAGCTATAGCCTAGCCTAATAACTCTAAAAGCAATGCAGACTTGGACAGCAAGTGCAGAGCTCACGCATTTAGGCAGGAGCCTGGACACCCTGCATGTCGTGATAAACCAGCGAACAGCAACTTGAAAACTGAAGCTCTGTCCTGAAGCAGAAAATTAATCTTCGTTACCTGAAAAATACCTGAATACCTGTGTTTGATAATGCACATTGAAATCTGAAGGCATGCTGGAATGCAGCCACTTTTGCCAGCCACTGACAGCAAAATATAACTATCTCCTTTTAATTTGTGTGTCCAGATTCATTAAAATTTGCTGCCTTCAGTCAAGCAATGCTCTATACAGGTAAATTATGATGGAGCCTGACTAACTTCACCTAATAACAGCAAACATAAGTCCTTGGATATCAACCTCTATTTTTATTTCTAGATCATTTTTTATCTTAGGGTCACTTAAATCAGGGGATATTAATTCTTGAAAAATGAAAGCTTACTGGTAAACTTGGATGTATTCTCCCACTTTTCTCTCTAAAGCAGGTAAACTGACCATTTCATAGCAGTCGTTTTTACTTGTCACGGCAGATACCAGGATAAAATAATGTTTAATATAAAAAAAAAAATTACCAAATGTTCTGGGTATTAAAGTAAATTAAAACTTCTGCTTAAAAATGGAATTGGCTAAGGAAAAAACATTCAAAATAAGTAACTTGGTAGATTCCCATATTGATGAGAATATGCTGTGAGCTACGCTGCTCAGCATTTGTCAATAAATGAGAAGTTATGACTACCCCTGCCCTTCTTCCTAAGGACTGGACTTAGGTGTTTATTCAGCAGAGGAATCTGCCCTGATTTTACTTACAGAAGGACTGCATTTTTGAGGGCCATGTATCTTAGAACAGCACTTGGATCTGTCTGGAAGAAATGTCTAACAAAGAGGCAATATCTCAATAATTATATACGTTACAAGACTGATTTTGAGTCTACTGGTTGGAAATGAAATGTGAAATCTATCCTTTGCTGTCAGGAAGCTTAACCCTGAGGATAAATGGTGTTGTTTAGCACCAGTCACCGAGAGATTTGGTTCTGCCCTCAGGTTTTGGACTAGCAGAAGTAGCCTTGTTCTCAACTTATCACAGATACATACTGGACTGGAAATAGCATTAGTGTATTCACCTCTAAGGATATACTCATATGATATGGAGCTATCAGGCAGAAGGTAGAAATGATACTCAACTAAAGCTTTATAAATGCAAATTTTGTCTCCGGTTACATCACTTTCAAGTTCAGAAGAGCATGGCATTTTTACTAGAGAATATATGAGCAAAATCAAGTTGTCCCTTAAAAACTGAGCTAAATTCCCTTTTTAGATAGATGAATTTCAGCATCCTGCAATCCTTGTAACCTTTTGCTGATGTATTAGAGGGAAATCTAGTCATGTAAGAGCTTGGTAAAAATAAAAATCAGGTAGCATTCTTTCTTAACACTTTCAGGGGCTGGTAAGGAAGCACTGAAGGACTGTGCTTATTGCCTGAAGATAGAAGTCCTCAAGGAAATCCTTGTAACTGAACAGTATAACTAAACATAAAATCCTACAAATCCCAGAAAGATATCAGAATACACCACTGAAATAGATATCTCACTAACCCAAAATAAGAAATCCCCCTACTCACTAGAGTTACAAGAATAGCTGAGATCATTTTAAAGCAGGACATTAAAAAAAAAAACCCTACAAAAATCATGTGAAAATCATGGGTGATTTAAAATTAGTATCTGTAAACAACTCATTTACATGGAAAGAAGAAGCAGGTTTTACTAATCCTGAGACAGATGGAGATATTTCTTAAAGCTAGGCTGAAGATTACAATTTTTTTTGATTAATCATTATTATTTACTGTGCTTTATCAGATATAAGACTGAATTTTTTGTTTAACTCCGAAGATAAATACCAAGGTACTTTACAGACAAATGCAAAATGACAGGAACCCTGCTCTAAAGAACTTGCATCTGGTTTATTTATATATAGTTAGAAACACGAAAGCCCAAGAGAGCGTATCGCTGCATTTAAGTTATTCACAGGGTGGGGGGTGGGGGAGAAAAATATGTTTCTTCTGTTAAGCCCAAGAGAGCTGTCAGCTGTTAAGACTCTAAGATATGTATTTGCTTTGAAGGTGCAGCAAATAGAGAAAGAAATCCAGACAAGGGACAATCTAAATAGCTAGAACAAATGAAACAACTGAAATAAACATCCCCTAGAGGACTCAACAGTTTCCACAGCTACTCCAGACACACTGACACTTGTGATTATAATGAATTCCGTAACAGTGCTGACTTTTCCTACTAGAGTTTGCAAAAGCAAAATAGAATAACAACTGGGTCTTATACTTTTTGCCTTTGAACAAGGCCTGGAAAAATAGGAATACTTGACCAAATCTTCTATTCTGTGGCATTGTGTGTTCTCAAGGCAAGGAAGGACAATGGAAGGTGGAAGCTCTTCCTATCTTCACACCAACTTAAAGCTTTTCAGCAGAGATTGCAAGAAACCTGTTAGGCATATTCCCATCAAAACAACCTCATTGTTTTAGAACACACTGTGAATGCTGCAGGTTTGATTTTTAGCCTGGATTCCTTAGGTTGTGGGGTGTTTAGAATCAAAATGTGTGCAAATATAAGTATGCACACACATCTTTCTGTTCTTCCCCTTGCAGTTTTGAATATAAGGATCTATTTCAGCAAAATCGTACTTACAAAAGTACAAAAGTGACTAAGTAAAGAATTATCTCAATTAGTCTCCCCTCTCCTCCAAGGAAAAAGCTGCAGATATTATTCAACAACAACAAATTTCTGCAGTGAAAAAAGCACTTTAGGAATGTTCCAACTATAAAAAAGCTTCAGTTTAATTAGATCAAATAATTCAGTAAGAAGACCAATTTCCTTTGCATACCAGGCTTCCTTATCTCTGCTGCTGATAAAGCTACTTTTTTCCTTGCTTGCTTTGAAATACAGTGGTCTTCAAGTGTTCTTGGCCCCCTAGCCTGCCTCATTTTTAGAGGTTAAGGCAGACTCCTGAGAACTGAATACTTTCCTGATAAATTCTAGGGGTAGAAAGGTAGAAAAGTGAAAGGTTTTATGATACTTAATAGGAAATCACTAGTTGCATTACATGAGACATTGCTAACTGACAGTAATTATTATAGACAGTGATATTTAATCAACACTTTAAAGTTAATACTGTAAATATTGCTTATCGCCTTTCAAATATGACAGTGAAAAGTCAATATGACCAGTGAACTTGAGGGTTGGCCTGCTGACTTATTCCTACAGGGTGCTCACCTCCGGCTAGAAAGCACAAGAAGTCCACATAGCTGAACTCATCCCTGCAGAAGCTATAAGCCAGTTTGGTTTATAGCTAGAAGACTGTATGGGTACACACAAGCATGCACACTTATATGGTCGTCACTGTGGATTGTCGGAAAAGGTTTTGGTTAATAAATTAGATATTTTTTTCTTCAAAGTAATGCACCTAAATCAAAAGTAACTTTTCAAAAATAGAGACGGTACAGTGAAAATAATGCAAGATTAATAGCTTCCCCCAGTTGCCAACCTCTCCCAACGTCATGCAGATATGATGAAAAAGTCTCTGATAAAACAGGCTAAGACTAATTTACATATCTTCTGCCCCGATGTGAAATCCCTTTTGGTTGATAAAGTCTCTTCTCCCTCTAATGCTGTGTAAACTCTAAAAATAAAGAGTTCATTCATGAAGCCTAATGAAGACCTTCCCCTTAAAGTATTTTTTTTTATTTTTCCATGAATTACTATAAGTATTTATTTTCATTTGTGTTGGGGTAGTGCCAGGGGAATCTACCCATGAAACAGAAGCTAATATAAGGACAGAGGATAATGTGAAGTCTCTAACTACCAAGCACCCTGACACACCTCTGGTATCCCTGCAGTGTGTGTGCAGAGCTGCAAACAGCAAGCTAAACTTACCATGGCCAAACTGAAAAGAGCGAATCACTGAACATCTTCCTCCCTAAACCTCCCTTGTGAAGGGAGAAAGAGGATCCCACCCACCAAAGGTGATAGGTGATGCCTGAGAAAGGGGATGGCTCAGGAGGGACAAAGATACCTTAACTGTACGTCTTGAGGTCATCTTTACAAACAATGACTTTTGACTGAAGTATAGCTAGGTATAGACTTATCATACTCAGTGTTCTAAACACTTGAGCTTAAACATTAACTAGTTGACCCTAAACAGATGAAATTTACCGCCATGTGGCAAAGTTACCTCAATAACACCAATACTTTACCCAGACTACTCAGGTACCATATACATTATATATCTGACTTATGGAGCTTCTTAAACACCCAATAAGAATAAATTTATTATGGGCGAAAGGAAACAAATAACTGGCTTCCTAGCAAAACAAGGTGCTCTTTCCAAAAATGAAATGAAACAGAACATTAGCCAGTGCTGCCAGACAGGCTTTCACAAAAAATAGGTTAAAAGACCAGCAGCTGCTGACACCAAAATAGGAACAGGGCACTTCCATCTCAGCCACGCTTACCTCTGCAATTTGCACTTCCAGAGACCTCCAAGCACCTGACAAACATTAAGTTTGTCAGTCAGAAACTTCCAACATATTATCTTCCTGGTACCTGATAGGAAACTGAGGCACAATATGATTAATCAAAGTTTTCACAGAAATAATAAATAAATTTTAAAAAGCATAGGAAAACCCCGAACACTACAGAGGTGGAAACATGATCTTCAGTAACTGACTTTCAGCGCTGTTCTTTAATCATCAGCCAGGAAGTTCTTTTGTAAATGAGATATATCTGACAAAGTGCAGCAATTCTGATTATCACAGCACAACAATTACTTTTGAGTTACGTTGGCATTTCTGCATAGCTGCTAAGACTAAAAGATATACAGGAAGCCAAGCTAACACTGTAGCAACCTCTTTAGCACCCTGCTATCACACATTAGAGACTAAGCAAATTGTTGAGCTAATGGGGCCTATGGAGATTAACATCAGTTTCTCCTACTATTACTTTATTTCTGAACTCCAAAATTCCAACTGTGAGAGACTTATATATCCAAGGAGGAACAATAGAGGAGGCTGATGCTGTCAAAAGTCTCTGTACCCACTTTCCTCAGGGAACCTTCTTAGAAAATATCTTCATGAGGGTTTTGCAGTCCTGGACCAGTTTGGGCAGAATAGCAACACTAGCAGGTATGAGTGCCATGTGAGTCCTTCTGCACTGTGGGTGAAATGTCTCTGTAACAAGCTGCTGCTGGGAGAAAAGGGTTAGTTAGCACGTTCCTGTGAACTGAGCACTTGTATACCCTTGAAGCAAGCAAAGCATCTCTGACAGGCTCCCACACCCGGGTGGGATCATCTATTGCCCTCTTCCTGGGTACAATCCTTTATCATTAGGTTGAGCCCAAAAAGACTGGAATAATATTTAATTATCTGGGCAAAAATGAAGGAGCTTGTCACCATACTGCCATGATCAGAGAGTAGACAGATTCGTGTGAAGATTTAAGGTCACAGATGTCCTGTGTGTTTTCTTTACTCCTTTCAGAAAACTATTTTAAAATGCAGACATTTTAGGGTTTTTGAAAAATCCTAGAGTCTGACTGCTGTGAAGCTACATCACTGAGATAGTGTAATTCTCTATTACATTCTATTATTTTTAGATTAATTTAATCTCTGTTGAATCCTGAAATACTTCAGAAAGTATCTTGCTGAGGAAAAGCACAGAAATCAACATTGTTGTTAGGAAATGATAAATTCTTGATGGTAACACTGTCTCTCTGACTTCAAGGAGGTGTGCTCAGGATCTGTCCCCATTCCAGAAAATATCGTAGCTAATATGTACTTTACATCAGAATGTACTGGTATAGAGGGGCCTGTGAATATCTAATTTTATGTGAAAACTGAGACTGGAATCAACATCTCTGTAAAGAGTTTTGATCTGTGCCTTTGAGTCACTAGTTTTGACATGCACAGGGATGGGTAAACAGAAAATATGAGGCTGGCAGAATGTGAATGGGTGTCCAGCTGTATAACTGATAATATGCTTTGCTTCCAAAAGACTTACAACTCCCTTTGCCTCCCCACCAACAGTGAAATCAGGCACGAAGTAACAAAAAAGTGAGATTTGTTCTCACCCAGTTCGGATCCAGTTTTTCAAACCTGGCCCTTCATCTGCTTCCTCCCAGACCCACTCAGGTTTTCAGCAAAGCCTTTCAAATGTAAAGCACTCGGAGCAATTTTTCATACCCAGCTCCTTCCCCACCTCCTCTTCCCGCAGCAGTGCCTCCCCTGCAGGGAGGTAGAGAGGGTCAGGGGTCCTCACTCCTCATCTGCATTTGAGGCCACGTCAGGGAGACATAAGTTTCATGGCACGTTCCCCAGCTGCAGGAGACTAAGGGGCAGTCTGGCTCTCAGTGGCTGTTTTGGCAGAGAAGAAGAACAACTCGTCCTTACTAACTGAGAGAGAAGGGAGCTCTGTTTAGCCCTGGTCTCAAGTTTGATGATCTCAGGCTTTAAAAAAGTAAGACTAATCTGGAAGCTTTCCAAGCAAACACTGTCTCAGGATTACTGCACCTCACTCGACATCTGTCATTCCCTACATCTTCGCCTGCCCAGAAGTCCTGGTGTGAGACAAAATAGCCCCTCTCTGGCTTAAAATGTCTGGTATAACATAAGAGAGAGAAAAATTACCTATCAATATATTGTAGATTTCAACTATTCAGAAACTTTTATACTGTATCTCTCAGTACTTCAAAGGGAACCAATTCCAGTAATAGCAGAGGGTCATTTTACCAATAATCCTAGTAATATAAGAAAGCCCTTTTTCATCCTAGTCAATAGAGCCATGTTTGTGATAACTGAGCACTGGCAGAAAGGGACACTGGAGGTTTAGCTGTATCCAAATGTGAATGACATTTTTAATCTAAATAGTATCAGAATGTATTAAGAGAGATTTCAGAAGGGAACAGAGAGCTGCAGTGTTAAGAAGTCAGGTGAAAATCTGAACTGAACCTTTCTTTTCCTTCATCCTGAAATTCAGAGATGACCTGCCTGTCAGTACACAGTCTGCATTTGTCCACCACTGTCCAGGCAAGAACGACCCTAACGCCTGCTGATCAAATCAGCTCCATTACCTCTTGCTCATCTTTGCCCTCATTAGGCTAATGAGATGATTTCAGACTGATGAAGGGGGAATGACAAAGAGCCTTCCTTGGTCAGAGCCAGTGTTTGTACAAGCAACAATAAAAAGTCAGACTGGCAGTCTCACAAAGAGAATATTTTCAGTTCATTTTTCAGGGAGGATGTTGAAGTCAGAGCAATATTCGCTATTTCTGTCACTGCTGTATGGATGTAGGCACTTGCATAATACTCTTCTTCCAAGAAAAGAGGACAGGAAAGGAAGTGTTCTGAACAAGTATTTATCAGAAAAATAAAAAATGTGCTGTTATACAGGTTGTGAAATGTTAGACTTTAATAGTGGGAGAGCTGTCTGAGCAGATGTAAATAAAAGTGTGTGTATGAAATACAGGTGTGTTAAATCAATAGGCCAAGCATTCAACTAATGTAGGCCCAGACGAACAGCATGTGGGTTTCTTTGAAATTTGAGAAACTGGGATGAGAAACTTGCTTTCTCTATGTGTGGCACTGGTATACATTCAGTGTTACAGCTGGTGGAAAATATTGATACTCCAGAAGCATAACAGCTTTTTTAATATTTTCAGTGAGTTAATTACATTTTTCATTATCACAGTTGTCTCAGGATTTTTTTTTTTTTGCCTTTTTTTGTCTTTCATATCAGCTCCTTTATTATATTACCACATTTTGTACTGTATTGTATTATAAACAAAAAATGGCCTACAAAATGGCACTTAAGACACCAAAAGAGCAGAGTAGGATAAACTGACCTATTTAAAAAGCAACCATTTTACTTCACAGAACAGCTACAATTGATATTGTGGCAGCACTCTCATGTTGAAAAATGCTCCACTCTCCCAGGTACAATGAAAATACAGCACTGCTTCTGGCCCAAAGATCTGATGAGAAAGCTTAAATAACATATTAGAAACACATATTTTAAATTAAAACATTTCAGAAATCAAATGGCAAAAAAGCGCTATTTTCTATAGCAAAAAAATCCAATTTGCTTTCTAATTCAACAGTTAAGCTTCCAAAGCCAACAGCATTATGTGACTGTACAAGTGCATGAGATTAGAATTTCAAGAACTTCAGACTCTGAAAGTTATTGAACATTGCTTGGTTTATGCCAAGCCAAGTAACTTAAAACAATACCATGAAAAAGTGAAAAATGAGTCTTCTGTAAATATCTGATATGCTTTTCATATCGAAGTCTGTTTTAATATACTTGAGCCAGATTAATACCCAAATGAATCCAGCTTTCCATTAGCAGGCATGAGATGCAAAAGATACCAGGTTTGCAGAACTGCTCTGTGGAAAATGAAATAAATCAGAAATTAACTTTAAGAAAAAACATCATTTTGACAAAAGTGCATTACAATTAACATTAACTGTATTGATTGGTCTATAACACTGCACCATTTACCAATGCAATTTAAAAACATCTGCTGTTCTCTAACTGCTTATTTAGGTGGAAGTTTATGAGTTTTCTATGCTAAGTGTCTCTCTTTAAATCACTTTTTCTTGCAAGTTATTGAATGAAGGAAGAATACCTCTATCTCATAATTAGTGCCATGACCAGAAAACATCAACAAGATGGCAATTATAAGGCTTTAAAGGAAACTATGTCACGGTAAAAAGGGAAGGAATTACTATTAAAATTGCTGATTGTAACCAAATAATAAGACTATTTTAAGAAATTTCAAAAATGTCTCAGAAGTTGTTAAGTGGCTTATATTAGCTGTTATGTTCAAGCCTGACTGGAAAATTTCATACCATATACACTGCTCTGTATCATTGAGCTTCATGAGGTGGAGGTCTGTAGTTACATGCAGATCCATTTTCTCTATTTGATGGTCTCTGCTTGAAAAAAAGAGCAGAGGTAAAAAAATATCATTATCTAAACAGCAGATAGCCTTTTTTTCTTCTGAAGAGAACAAACTACAGGTAATAGGTGTGAGGAAATGATGGAGACTGCATTTTGCACAGCCATATCTGTCAAGACATATTTTCAAAGTAATCACTTGATTTCAGTTCTTGTAAAAGCATAAATTGAGCAATCACCCCCAAAGAAATCAGAGACTCCGTCATAAAAATCAAATGGAATACAACATCCTTACATTCCTCTAATTTTTGTTCTTGCCCTTTGCTCTGGAGTAAGCCATTTTTATTTCTTATCATTAAAGAGGAAATTCACTACAACTGAGTGGACAGACAATGGGCAAGAAAAAAGAGCTATCTAAATGAACACGAAAGTTTGCACAAAGTCAAAACGGGTAAGAAATGGTCAGGATAATTCTTTATTCAATGTGGAAACAAATTAATTGCATTTTAAAGCATTTGATTAACAATCAGTTTCTAAAGCAACAGTGGTTAGTGTCCAGCTTTGTCCAAGGCAAAGAACAGTGACTGCCTGAAGGACCCTTGGATAAAAACAACAAAGGAACACATTTATATCTAGAAATATCATAAAGAAATATTGATGAAGACAGACCTGAATGTCACCTTTTTCCAATATTTTTACATATATTATCCAGGAAAAACAGCTACTTCATAAAGGACTGTGGCCACCTAAATGTGAGCAGAGATGAACAACAAATAAGAAAATGAATCTACTTCTGAGTAAATATACTCACAAGTGAAAAGTGTCAAAATGTTCACAATGGAAATTTAAACAACTAAAACCAATATATAAAATCAGAGAGGCAATTTTGAAACACAATGTCAAATCTAGCTCACATATGAGCATAACTGAGGAAGTTTACCAAACAATAAGGACAGTTTGAACAGCAGGAGGATACTGTGGACATTAGGATGGCTGGATTAATATTTGTGTTTCAAAATCGTTTGGACTGGCGACATTTTGTAAATTGACTTTCTTCACAACCCTTGCTTCTGATGACAGTAATTTTAAAAAAACTGACTACTTTTCCACTTTTTTATCTATTTTTATTTTAAAATGTAATTTTTAATTGCTATATCTTTGGAATTTCCTTAATCCTGATTCAACATCCAATAATGTGATCTGACCAGAGTAATGCTTGTATCTTCCCAATGTACCCAAACAGAAGCAGAAAACCAATCTTTCTCTTCTTGTAAGTGAGAAGAAGAAGAAAAAAAATGCATCTGTATTTTAATGGGTGTGCTTGTGTCCACAGCTCTTCCTATGACCTTTTGCATTTAGGCTTGAGTGGCAAAGCAATGGCCAGTTCATCAAAACTTGTGCTGGTTTTTATACCTTAGAGTATGAACTCCTGCCAAACAAATATCCCATTCTCATATCTAGACAGGGCTCAGAGAATACATGTTTTATCTAAGGGGACTTTACAGAAAGCTGCACACACCAGTCCACCAAACCGGAACCAGGCTGTGTACACGGACTGTGCTTCAATTGAGAGCAAGAATGCAACAAGAGCAGAGTTACTCCCATGTTTATGGTAAATTGGCTTGCTAGGCATTAACCATTGGCAGCTGAAGCTTTAATGAGGGCTATAAAAATTGGGAGCTGTCCTGTGATGCACATATCTAACAGGGTCTAACACATAGGTCTAACAGGGACATGTCTATTAGGGGAGGACTCCATTTTTTATTTAGTCACTAAAAGAAGTGAACCTCAGTGGACATAGGGGCTAAGCAATCTGGAAATACTCCACACTTGCAAAGCCTCTTAATCTGAGATTGGGCACTTAAAAATCACGTACACTGAAAGATGCCACTGGGACAAGATGCTGATCTTTGTCTTAATGTAACGAGAAGTAAAAATGGACATCCATCTACTTCTAAAGCCCACACAGCACAGGTACCCTCTTTTATGATCACACGTTGAATGTGAAATAAAATTTTTGTTTTCTAGGCCTCTGTGGTTTGAAACCTGAAGAAGAATATGCAGAGGAGCACAACAGCAATCATCTCAGAGAAAGAGCCTGAATGATTTATATTTTTGCTTGCGTAACCTCAGAAACAGAGCAGTTTGGAAGCATGAATATAAATGAAACAGGGGGAGAGGGGGCCAAATACCCAGAGAAAGAAAAGAGGGCAAAAAGAACAGATCAGTACAAATGAACATGTATAAAGAAGAGGTGTTGGTGTCCTCTGAATACATATGCGAAGAGGAGTGCTGGTAATAAGAGCTGAGTCTGTAATGAGGGATCAGTCGGAAGGGCAGCACTGAATTTGTTTGACAGTCCTTCATGAGGCAGGAGTGGAAGGAAGGACTGGAAAATGAAAGTTCCAACACAGTTTTGTAAAAGTCTGAATTCAATCTCTGTTTGCGTGTGGAAGCAATTTTACTTCCATTATTATTAGTTCCAGAGGATCGAATCTTACTTAACCCAAACTCTATCTAGGCAAAACAGACTTCAAAGAGCAATTAGCTTCAGTAAAAACTGAGTGAGGGAATAATGATGCGATCTTATGTTTATTTACATTCTATGACTAGTTACTAGTTAGTAGTGTCTAATTGACAGAAGGAAGGCAATGGAACAGAACAGCCGTACATTAGCAGAAATGTGTGGGGATGTTTTCATAGTATCTATTTGCCCCATGTCTGGCACAGAGAAGTATCAGTAGCTCTTCACATTTGTGAGCACTGAATTAATCCAAAAGTTAGAGAGGAGAAGGAAAGAACAACAGTGAGAGGTTCTGGGATAATTAAGAAATAAGAAGTTTAATGGAATGGAAAGATGATTTTTGCTGAGCAATGCATGCACAAAACTGACTAATGGTGACAGGACAGGGCACCACCTGATATTTCAGATCAGGAAGACTAAGGATGAGAATGTTTTCTCTCCAGATGAATGCTGAACCTGCTGAGACCGCAATCAATAATTTTTTCACTAAGCCCAGGTAGACTCCTACAATGGATTCTCTTTCATCCCAGAAAAATAAATGGACAGACAGCATTTACAAAGATAACAAAGAAATAATTGGCATGTCCTCCTATTTCTTCTTCCATCTGAAGGATCCTTCGGTATTACTCAACCCTTTTTCTATATAATATTATATCTTTCTATACTTACCCCCATAGGTCAGATAACAAGCATCCATTACCCCTTTTTAAAGCAAAATTTCCAGAGTTAAGAAAGAAATTTAAATACTAGGATATCTGGATAAAAAGTCATATCGCTTTATCAATGCCCACCTTCTAAAAACGTTAATCTGTTATCAGTAGAAAAGAAACCTGAATACAAAAGCAGGAAAACTAATGTCATACCCAGCTGAGAACCTTAGGAGTAGAGTTATACATGTTCTGTCTCTGTTTTAGAAACCTTACTTTGAGAGGAAAAAAAAAGTTTATATGTTTTTTCCATAATTCATTTCTATCCTCTCCTCACGCTTTGGTTCTCACTCATTCTCCTGATACCACACTGAAGCTAAGGCAGACTAACATTTTCAATAGTTTGTTTTCACAAAGACTAGAGACATTATTTGTTTGCTGACAGAATAACTTCGAAACCTGTAGGAAGGCACCATTTGCCAGGATGGTCTGTGGCATTCCCAGTAGGGTACATTCCCATTTCAGAATGGGTTTTAAATTTCTTAGGTGCTCATGTTCCACTGACTTGGAATTGTATCCCTACCAAAATTACATTATGAGACTGAAACAATACAGCCCTTTTGGATTGTGAAGGTACAACACAGGAGAAGGCAATGCTAATAGGAAATGTCAAGTGGGTTATATGTTTACTGGCTGAGTATCTGGGTTTCTTCCTTATCCTTCAAACCCTGTGAAGGATTTCACTCTTCAAATAGATGTCCATACTTTACTTATTAGATTAATGAGTAGAAAAGAAATGTAACTGAGGAAAAGCCTAAGGTTCTACTAACAATTTTGAAAATGGAGAAAAAAAATCCTCACCTAGGTTCACCTAGAGCCTTTACAATGAAGAATCAAGTTAAAGACTGGGAAAAACAGGTAGAAACCCCAAAAGTTAAAAAATATTATGATTGTGGTGGGCTGACCCTGGCTGTCCACCAGGTGCCTGCCAGAGCTCCTCTGTCACTCCCCTCCTAGATGGATAGGGGAGAGAAAATATAATGTAAGGCTCATGGGTTGAGATAAGGACAGGGAGAGATCACTCACCAATTCCTGTCACAGGCAAATCAGACTCGGCTTGGGGAAATCAGTTTCATCTATTACTAGTCAAAATCAGAGTAAGATAATGACAAAAACAAAAACTAAATCTTAAAAAACCTTCCCCCCACCCCTCCCTTCTTCCCGGGCTTAACTTTACTCCCGAGTTCTTCACCTCCTCTCCTGCCAGCGGCACAGGGAGATGGGGAATGGGGGTTGCGGTCAGTTCAGCACACATTGTCTCTGCTGCTCCTTCAGCCTCAGGGGGAGGACTCCTTTCAATCTTCCCCTGCTCCAGCGTGGGGTCCCTCCCACGGGAGACAGTTCTCCATGAATTTCTCCAATGTGAGTCCTCTCCACGGGCTGCAGTTCTTCTCAAACTGCTCCTGGTGGGCTCCTTCCACAGGGTGTAATCCTTTAGGACCAGACTGCTCCAGTGTGGGTCCCTCACGGGGTCACAAGTCCTGCCGGCAAACCTCCTCCAGCGTGGGCTCCTCTCTCCATGGGTGCAAAGGTCCTGCCAGGAGCCTGCTCCAGTGTGGGCTTCCCATGGGGTCCACAGCCTCCTTCAGGTGCATCCACCTGCTCTGGTGCAGGGTCCTCCATGGGCTGCAGGTGGATATCTGCTCCACCATGGACCTCCATGAGCTGCAGAGTGACAGCCTGCCTCACCATGGTCTTTGCCGTGGGTCAGAGGGGAACCTGGAGCACCTCCTCCCTTTCCTTCTTCACTGACCTTGGTGTCTGCAGGGGTGTTTCTTTCACATATTCTTACTTCCCTCTGTAGCTGCAATTGCTCTTCCTGCCCCCCGCCCCCCCGACACAGAGGCACTATCATCATCACTGATGGACTTGGCCTTGGCCAGTGGTGGGTCCATCTTGGAACTGGCTGTCATTGGCTCTGTCAGGCATGGGAGAAGCTTCTAGGAGGTTCTCACAGAAACCTCCCCTGTAGCCCCACCCCCCCCAAATCTTGCCATGCAAACCCAAGTAGTATCAGGTTATAAAATGGGTAAAGCAGGCAGAAATCCCCAAAGTTTAGAAACATTATGACATTTTTAATGTCTCTATTTAAAAAAACAAACAAAAAATCAGATTTGAAAGAAAAGCACCCGAACATTAAAAAATTTTATTCACTCTGACATCTTCAGGTGGAAAAACGTCTAAAAAAGACATATTAATATCTTATGAAATATGTATTGAATGTAACGTGCTGGGCCACTGATCCATGTGGTATTGCTGAAAATTACATCATATAGCTCCCTCTGTGAAAGGATTGTATCATCTCTGTTGGAGGCTTATGAAATATGACATCATCCTCAGAAAATATATCATGCATAACCCTGATTATCAGACTAATACAATGACATTATATGCAAAAAAGTATCGAAAATAACCACCCTTCACTTAATCTATTCATCTCCCCCCAAAATACACCAAGACCAGAATGAAAATATATGCTTCAAGTGATTAAAAAAAAGCATAGTGGATCATACTCAGCCTCTATGCAAATTGTTCTAAATCACCCTAAAATACTCCTCAAGCTTGTCTTCCTGCCCCCCCCCCCCCCAGCTATATCAGTAAGTTTAATCAAACTTGCCACATCTCCCTGCAAAACTTACCTCATTTATAACCCGTGAATCATCACAGCTACAACGTTATTTCTACATGCAAGCCAGGCATTTTTGCTCATCCTGGATAAAAGATAGCAGACAGCTGGTATGTCCTTCCTACTACATCTCTATTTTGTTTTGAAGTTCTATTTGATGAAGTAAAAAGCCCAGTTACAACACTTTAAATTAAGTTAAATGACTCTGTGTTCAACTATGTTCATGCTAGCAAGGAGTTCTATGATCTTTATTGAGGCTTGATTAAGATTATGCTTAATTCTGGATTGGTATGCGCAGTACATGTAGAAAATTATTTTTGTTGTGATACAGCCGTTACATAAGTATTTAGATTTCTTACCTGCTTAAGTGGACAAAAAGCACAGCAACAGCACAACGAGCATTCACTAAGGAATATTCAAGGACTAAATTCTGCACTAGTATAAATGCCATTGAACTATCTAGTCCAAAGGAAGCTTAGTTTAGAACATCTGAAGACATTATATCCAGGATTTTGATCTATTAACAATAAATTGGGTTGCATCCTTGTGTGCCAGATAGTTCTAACCCATCTCTCCCTGATTGTATAAGGCTAAAGTCCTTCTGACCCAAGTCATCAATTCACTTTGTTCTGGAAGTATCAGCTTGCAAAACTCTGTAGAGTGAGGAGCTGATTAAATGAGTTGGAGAAAGAAAAGAGTGAAAGACAGAGAGGAGAAAAGAATCAAACAGGAAAAAGTCAATAAATACATTAAAGCATATTATTTAAATACAGCGAAGAGGGCAAATAAGGACAAAAGAATTAAACAAGAATTAACAAGAATAATTAAATGGTAAGAGGAAAATAAGCAGATGAAAGATGAAAGAACGCACAGTAGGGCAGGGGTTGGAAGCATTTTGCATTTGCCAATTCATCCTCACAAAGCAGAGCTTGAAGAAAGGGTTGATAAGCAACTGATTAAATTAACTGAATAGTTACGTTGCAAATTCCATGTACTGTTCAGGCTCATAAGAGCACAGAGTTAACTAGTCAGGGGACACAAACAGAATTAGGTACGAGAGGCTGGAGGGCTAACACTCACAAAGTTGATGTTAAGCAATGGAAATCCTTTTCAAACATTAACGGTTCACTCTTAGCATATGTCATGTATCTAATGTATGTGTCTCAAGACTCCAAGACAGCAAGAGTGACATGCAGCAACCAACATATGCCTGGCACTTTTCAAGTACTGACATACTGAGTGAAACAGCAAGTACAAGGTGAAGAACAGCATGAGTGTATTAGCATCTTCCATTCTCCTGGAAGCTGAGAGTGAGAGACATTCTGTAGTTGCCAAAGGCATTATCAGCTTTACACAGAGACTCTAAGGCATGCAGGAAGTTCTCTATGTGTGTTACTGGAGAAACACACTTAATGTGAAAAGCTGGATGTCTAGCCAGGTACCAAAATACTTAATCGACCCCCACCAGTACATATTTTATTTGTTCAAATGTGAAATTGTAGAGATGCTGGCCAAGTCATGAAGCCTATTTTTACAGTCATTGTGCTAACATACAGGTAGATGAACAATGTAAACCCCACCTACAGAAATGGCACTAGAGGAGATCCTGAGAGCTACAGACCGGACTGGTAATTCTGGCTTACATTGCTGTTAAGACAGTAGTGTTTATAATAGCTAATAAGATCACTGAGAGCCCAAACAAACATGGGCTGCTGTGAAAAGAGTCAGCACAGCATCTGTAAAGTGGAATACTTGCAACGCTTACCTGCTGCTACTTGAGCAGAGTGTCAGGAGGTACCTGGACAAAAGGAATCTGTCTACATAATACAATTGGTTTTTTTAAAAAAGTTTTTGATAAGGTTCTATATCAAGGATTATGAAAGAAACTATGTTGCCACTGGAAGTGGTGGAAAGGCTCTTCTGTGGACTGAAAGCTGGTTAGAGAGTAGGTGTTACACGGAGAAGTTAATGGTCACTTTTCTAAATGAAGAATCGTCATCAGTGGAGTCTCCCAGAGATCAGCATGGGAACTGTTTTTATGAATATTTTCAGCAGTGTCCTGGAGAGGGAATAAACAGTGACATTTCCTGGTCTGCAGAAAGCAAAGCCACCTAAGGCAAAAAGATTGGCAGGTGATCTTCAGTGTAGACAGGCATGAAGTAATGCATCTAGGAAAAAAAGAATCTAAACCCTGTCTACATGGTGCTGACTTCAGAACAGATATTAAAGCTAATGAAAGAGATTTTAAAGTAACAGAGTTGACAGTTCTCTGAATCATTGGCTCAGCGTGCAGTGGCAGCCAAAAAAGCCTGCGAAATCTTGGTCATGACCAGGATGGGTGCTGCAGACAAGGCAGAAAGGATCTCAGTTTGTTATGTGTGTTACTGGAGAAACACACTTAATGTGAAAAGCTGGAAGTCTAGCCAGGTACCAAAATACTTAACTGACACTCCACCAGTACATATCTTCTTTGTTCAAATGCAAAATTGTAGAGATGCTGGCCAAGTCATGAAGCCTATTTTACAAACGGTCATTGTGCCAATGTACAGGTGGATGAAAAACGTTCACCTACAAAAATGGCACTAGACATTTTGTATAGGCAAAAGGTCTGCCATACACACTGAGTCCTGTGTGTCATTCTGTTCTCTGGATCTCAAATAAGGGTGTAGTGGAGTTGGAGACAGTACAAAAAGGACAGTTAAAATGGTCTAAAGTGAGGAGCAGCTGCTTTATAAGGAGTAGAGCCTGAGACTCTTCAGGTTGGAGAGGATAGGCAGGAGAGGGGATATGACTAAGGTTTGCAAAATAATTAAGACAATAGGTAAGCTGAATGCAGAACTGTTATTTACCAGATCTCACATACTAAACCTGGATTGAACTGTAGGAGTTAAGTTTAAACTGAATAAAAGAAGGTATTTCTTTTACGCAGCAGGTAGTGTTCTGACCACAGAGGCTGTGAAAGCAGACAGTATCAGCAGGATTTGAAAAAGGTTAGATAAACTCATGGACAGCACATCTGCTAAGGGGTACTAAAAGGACTAGACAGGGATGCACTCTTTAACAACTGTAATACAACTGTTGGAGATGCAAGGGGAGTAAAAGTGGAAGGATCATAGAAAAAGGCCAGGTGCATATGGTCTCCCTAGAAAGCATCTTCTTTTGCTACTGTTGGAAACAGAATACTGGTCCTTCTACGCATTCTTTTGGCACCTAAAAGTTAGATGCAGCTTGGAGGTACTCTGCCTTTGGAGACAGGTACCCATCTCTTGACAAAGTCCCAAAGTCCCAGGCAGAGATGGTTAGGTTTCATATACACTTATAGATGCCCAAGCTGAAAAATGTCTAACAGATGCTGACAGAATTGAGTTAATTAAAAACAAACACAGCTAATGCCGGTGACGTTGAGTGGTACCAGCACAAAACTGAGTTAAAGCACAGCATGGCTTCTATACTGAGACTGGCCCATGCTTATCTGCCTTGGACTACATAGCATCTGTTTACAAATGATCTTGTAAAGTCCATCTTGCAGAGAACTAGTAGAAGCAGTCCAAATGCAGAAAAGGACAAAGCCAATAATTACACAATGATAATCAAGGTCCAGTGGTCAAGCAGCTTGCTCCTTGGCCCACTTTTGTATATCAACAGACATGCATCCACTGGTGCTGTATTGTTTCATTGGACCCACTGAAATGGGGCCAGACCAAGGACGACTTTGCCCTAGTCACTATACTCTTAACTACAAAATTATGAGTGGCCCATACTGGTATATGAGAGACTGCTTTACCACTAGCTAAGCTGGGTCCTGCTAGCAGTGTCATGAGGGCAGATGGGAGCTCAGCATGATTATACCTCCTAGTTATATACTTGCAGTCTGCGTAGGTTTCTTCTGCAAGCTCTAATCTCTCTGTTGTTTTTTTACTACATTTTGTTGTAGCAGAGCTGTTAGCCTACAGGAGTTGCACTGCATTTTTGGCTGCAGCAGAGGCACATCATAAAAACTGAAACAGAAAAGCAGGTAAAAGCCACTGAGATCACTCACTATGTCTGTAAGTTATTGTGCACAAGTCGCCTTTTCCCTGCACATACTTTAAAATGTAGATAAGAAAGGGGAAATATCACTTTGTCATTTCAGCCAGGAGAGAAACTTTTCCCTGAAGTTCTTTGTCGGTGCTTTTCCTGGCACAAATTTGTGTCACATTTGCTGGCAACTGATTTGCCAACAACTAGGAGCAGTCACATTTAGCAGAAATAGACTCACTCCACCTCAAGACTAATAGGCATTGATTGCCA
Source organism: Phalacrocorax aristotelis (assembly GCF_949628215.1). Taxonomy (NCBI): domain Eukaryota; kingdom Metazoa; phylum Chordata; class Aves; order Suliformes; family Phalacrocoracidae; genus Phalacrocorax; species Phalacrocorax aristotelis. The sequence continues at coordinate 38,195,731 of NC_134276.1, read as the reverse complement.
GCTTCATTAAAAATCTTTCTCATCTTATAGAACTGTAGCAGTGAACAGTAACTGGCTTAAGTTCATGTCAGTGCCTAACTATTCAAAAGGACGTGTTCCATTATGCTTCTATATATTTTAAATTCCCTCCCTTGACTTGGTAACTGCATAAATTTACAAACTGCAGAGCTCTATGATGTTCAGAGAAAACGTTCTATTTAATAGAAAAACAAAGAAAACTTAACAAGCTGCTGTATATGGAAGACAAAACATTTTTTTGGCAAGGAAAATCTTGCTATGTGCAGGGAAATCAGAAGAGTTTACGAGACATCCCCAAATTAATCAAGCTGCACAGAATAAGCCCATAGACAGGGGGCTCTGCAGGACAGGAGATAAAAGAGTTTCATTTTCTAGCAGACTTTCATAAATCTAACACGATCTTTTTGTGCTCATCTCGTAAGTACAGTAGACCTTGTCATCCTGTTCAGACAATAAATGGTGACAGATATTCTCCTTAATGCATTTATGGATATTTTTTCCTTAAAATACAGGATAATTTACCTATAGGTAGTGTAAATAAAACTATAGTTTAACAGATTAACAAAACAACTATACTATATGACCAACAATCTTATTTTTACCATAGTTTGTAGCAGAAGAGCCCTTCAGTTTGCTTATAATCCTTTTTTTTTTTTTAAATAATAAACTTTGCAACCTCTTGTACATGCAGTTCTACTGTTCTGTATTTTACAGTGTGATGTCACAAGCCTTAATGATGCTCTGTACTGTTGCAGAGGGTAACTGCAAATCTAGGACACTAAATGTTTAAAATCACTTTACTTCTCAGACTGCTGCAAACGGTCTTTAAATTTGTTTAGCTAAAGCTGGTATGGCACAACAACAACAAAAAAGAGCAGCAGACAGGATCTCCCTGTTTGACTCCTGTTAGTGAATTTCCTTCTCTAACATTCAGAGGTTTAAGCATGCTGGCAGCGAGACTCTCAGTGGCCATAAGACAGCAGCATCAAGTCAACCTCAGTTGAGGACCCCCACTGCATGCACCCCACTCAATACCGTCATTTTGTCTTGCAAGTCACCTGATACCTGAACTGGATTATTCCATAAATCCTTCACTCACTTCTGTGCCAGATACCACCTCACCCCATTTTTCCTGACTTGTACCTGTCCTATGTAATTTCTGTCCACAAAAAGCATCACTTCGTTATCCTCCACTGATATTTATGACTGCTTCCTGCCTCTCCCCTTTCCTTCTTTTATCCACCATCAGTGCACCTATCTTTCTGAAGACATTCTAACAGCCTGCTTTCTGCCTGCCCACTGAATGAACTACCTTTTTGATTATGTACAATGCCCCCATCTCATTCTCTTTTGCCATAAATATTTGGTATTGCTCTCACCCAACCCTCTTCTTAGCATATTAACCTTTCTTATATACTTAAAGCATTCTCCTCTGCCATCCCCTCACTGATGGCTATCCACACATTTCCTACGCGTACTTTTCCTGTATGGTTCCCACCATGTCAAATCAAATTCTTAAGGCCATGCTGTCTTTATCTCCTTTCATTAATATTTCCTCTCCAGCATACCTTCTAGCAAATGTTTAAGCTCCCTGTTAATCTGCCTGATGGGCATCTCCTTCCCTCTCCACTCTCAAAACATAATAAATCTTATCAGCTCTGTAGGATCCAGGAAGATTCAAAGTATCCAGCAGGGTTGTTTGAATGGCTCATCAGGTACGACCGTGTCACACCTACCTGAGCTGCAACCTGATATGCTCTGTGGCTGTCAAACTCTCACTGATGTCATGCACAAGCAGAGTTTCTGGGCAACAGACCAAGATTCCCCATCTGGATATCCTTCCCACTAGTACTGTCTTCTGATGAAGCAGCAAGAAATTCCTTCATTCCCTAACTCAAGCACTTGACTCTGCCTCAGTCTTTCCGCTGAAGATAAAAACCACACCAGAAAGACACAGAAAGGTCTGAGGAGAAAGAAACATTAGTCAACTCTAGTAGTAAAAACTCAGTTCATGATACAAGACTATTTTGTAATTGAGCTTAAAATAACCAATTGGTATACTTTTTACTTATAATATGCACTTTTAAAAGGACAAATGACTTGTGTGGCAAGTTTATTTAAATATATATAATCTGGTGTGATACTCTTTCTTCCCTCTACGTAGTGTGTGCATGTCTCTCATAACATTCCATGGTAATTCTGTTCTTATCTTGAAATCTGAGCACTTTATCACATAGAAATTAATCCAACTTGTTTGCCTCCTGGTAATAGCTTTCCAATCCCTTTGTCTTCTAGGAAAAATGTACTTTAAATAACACAAGTGAAACATCAGATGATAGATAAGACAACAAAGAGCGCCCACTGAAAGGAGGGAAAAAACCCACCCAAAAACCTGAGAGATAAGCAATCGAATAGTCAAACAGGAATGAAATCTTTGAGTACCTGGAATACTGAGAAGAACCAGGTCCACTTCACTACCTACAGCTTGGAGATGACTCCTTATATATTACTCTGTGCAGCAATTTATTTGTTAAATGGCTGGGTCGTAGAGTAGGGAGACATCTTAGTAAGAACTTAATGAGGTAGAAAGATTGCTTAATACAGTCAAATAAATGTTTATTCAAAGGGAAAAGACAAGAGAAATCCATTTCTGGGCTAAGAAGTAATTGGCCACCTAGAGACAGGAAACAGAGATATTAGGAGGGGATGAATGTTGCTAGGACTTTTCTACCTAAAATGCACAACATGCAATGAATTGTTTTGATGGTATCCTATGTTTGTGGAAACTTTTGACTTGACATTGCCCTTAGAGACAGATTTGTCCAACCACCGATTAGTTGCCACTTATTTCTCGGTCTATCAAGCATTACCTTGAAATATCTCCTCTTTGTTTGATGAAAAATCCAATTTCCCACCAATATAAAAACAGTGCTCCTTTAAAACCACTTCACATTTAAACCTGTCCTTTTAAAGTATGACTTGAACAGCCAGCTACTGTTTTTTTGAGGTGTGCAATGTATTTGAGAAAATCCATCCGTTTGTTGAACAGACTTCTGAAAACTGCCCTTGATCACAGATTACTGAGCTGACTGCCTAAAGTGTGAACTATTTTAGAATTTACTGTAAGAAGTAGTAGTTACAATTGTTTTTGCCATCCAGTGTAACAAGGTGCTTTCTAGCCTTATCTCAGTGAACTGCTGCATTTCTGCTATTGTTGCAAACAGATAGTGCAGGCAGAATTCTGGATAGAATTACATCTGCTAGTAAGACCTGTACTGTTCCCTGTACAAATGTGTCTCATCTCAAAATAAAGAGAGAGGAAGGAGCTTTTCAGATGCACATTAATTAAGCCTTGTTATCAGTCAAGCAGACTATACTACCTGGAAAGTAGAAGCTGATTTGCAACTCATGATACAGTTCAACAGAAATCAAATATCCATTCGGATGAGTTGATACGCACATTCACTCTAGTGGAAAGACCTCTCTCCTCTGGCTTACTATGGATGTGACTTACATACGCTCAGGAATCAGCTTTTTTATATCTACTTGCTGTACAACACAGGCAAGCACAGCTATGAAAAGCACCGTGAAACTTTATTTCTGATTACACTGTCTCCCTTCCCTATAGTCTTGGGTAATACAAAATTGATCTGAAGAACAGATCAGACAGTGGTGTCTGGATGAGCAGTAGGAAAAGGAAGCGTGTACAATTTCTATTATGTTTCTGATCTCTATTATACCGTTTTGACCTCATATAAGAAGACTCGGATTAGTTAATTACAGAAATTTCCTAGGAAACACTAATGGCAAAACCAGTAAGGAACTACTCTTTTCTCATATCTGGCTGCTCCAAACTGGTACGTCAGAGCAGGTATCACTGGTGTCTGTCAAAGGTTATACTGGTCTACCTATCACTGGCATCTTTCAACCTTCACCTTGATTATGCAGGAGACAAATGAAATCAACTTTTTTTCAAGTCTGAAAGAAAAGATGACATATATGATGAAATTGGAACAATTGGTTTACAAGGTAAAACTGCACACATATCAATAGATTTGAGACTTGGGCATTCTTTGGGAAGCTTGTGCAGTCAACTCAGTAATCCATGTTAACATCTCATCTCTGAAATATTGACCCTGGTTTGAATCAAAGTTTCTAGAAAAAGGATTCACTCCTCCTTAGTTTTAATCTGATTATTTGGCTTAGAAAACAACTGCTTTAAACAGAAGACTTTATACTTGTCTGGGTAAATTTTGTTCCAATTTTTATTTTGGCCACAAGTCAAAGATAACAGCTGTACACTTGTGGGTTCACTGAACTTTACGTGCTTGTTGGCTGCATCACCAACTAGAGGGAATAACCAATAATTAGAACATTTCAGGTCATCTTGAGAAGAACTGAGTTTTCCCGTGTTTGGAAAGGTCATGTGAACTCTTTTTCAGATGTTCCCAAATGTGGAACTGTCAACCATAGAGCACAGAGCTGCATAAACAAATAAAACAGCCATTATTGTTGTGAGACCAAGAAAAAACAACTCTAGGACCTATGTCTGATGATGAATATTGTGCAGAGATTTTTAACCACATATAACAATTTTAATTTTTAACTGTCTAAGTTCATAGTAGACATAAGCAATATCAGCAGAACTCATTCATGTATTCTTTGCACATAGGCAGCCCTGGTCATAATGATTTGCAGCACAGCATTGAAAGCCTTAGTTTCTTTTTCCCCTTTTTTTTTTTAAAGTTGAATCAATACCAGTTTACATAAATATATGTTCCTGTTTTCCAGTTGTTCCTGCAACAGCATTATGTCTATCCACTGACAAGAAAAACAACAATAAATGGAGCAGAATGAAAGCAGAAAGGAGCAGAAAATAGAGATGATTCAGATTAAATGGCTTTAGGTGTGTGCAAATTTTTTCTTTCTGTTAGAAGTGTAAATCTTTTTCATCACTTTGAGATTATTATAAAGAAAAATAAAAGGTAGCAATCTTTGGAAAACTTAACTGACAAAACTATGCTTTTCTTGTTACTAACAGCATAGACCCCTCCTAATATGGAAAGGAATCAAAATCGGTTTTGTGTCACATCTTTTAATCCCCAGGTTTCCTAAAGCTGTTTGTAAAAGTGATATCTAGTAGCTTACGCTCTAGATGGGTAATTTATTTGACAATACTGGAGAACTTATGGATATTAAAGCACATATGTATGTCTGAAGAATTGAATAAGAGGTGAATTCTTGCAAGGCTACTACAGTTATCTGCTTTTCACTACAAAATATGCCCTGGGAGCTGTCAGTTACAATTGGTGTACCATTAGAGAAAGGGAATTGCTTGAACATCACTTGATACAGCCAAATGATGGTACCACAGAGAAGGAAACCCATTCTACCTGGCTATTGATAGGTACCGTGTGTTTAAACGCCAGAGTGAGGATTTGCAAAATGCAGAGTTCTGTGGCTTCCTTATGCTCCATGAAATTTCCCAGTACATATGAGATGGACACTAAGACCAGAAAACATGGAGAACCTCACACACTTGCATTTGTGAGTTTACCTAAGATAAGAAAGACTAAAATTCAAGTGCTTGTTCTAGGTGATCCAGTCCAGCAACTGAAACTTCAGTCTCTGACATCCCAGCTGAATGTCTACTAGGCTACTAAGCAGCTGAGGAAATTGAGGGGTTTTCTAGTATCTTTTGTTGGAGCTGCTATTTGCTGTATAAATAAATATCCTTCAGAACAGGTATCTGACTTTCATCTCCTGTACCTAAAAGCAATGCTGAAACTAGCCTCTTTCATTCTCCCTCACTGCATTATTAATACAAAGCAGAACATCTCCAAAAGGAAAGATACATCCAGAGTAGTTGAAATGTGTGACGATCAGGCCACTCATCTAAGAATGGAAAGTCTGCAGAATAAATCCTTCTTCTGAATCACACAGAACAGCATCTTCATATTGATCTCCCACCTCATCCTCAAGAGCTCAGGGCTACCAGCTGTGCTGGTGGATAAAGGTCTTTCCTGTTTTGATTGTAAATTCCCCACAGTCGAAATTCACATATATATTCCTGCATTTTTAAAATTATTACCTAGACAGTGAAGAACTGACCTGGTAGTCTACAGAAAACTTGAGCAATGCAATTCCTCCTAATGCCTCTGAGGTGAGCTTTCATCTTCTCTGCTGGTTTATTTTTCAACCAACTGAAAGTGAATAACTATTCATTAAGATGCCAGGGGAAGAGAGGAGGCAGAATGAATCTGGACAAGAATAAGCCAAGTAACAAATAAATACACCTAAGGCAGCCAATGCCATTTAGAACCATAGCCTGCACAGTCCAGCTTTTAAACAGCAGTTTCTAGGTGCCTGCTTGTCTACAAATCCTTGATAAGAGGATGAGAAAATTAGTTTTGCAGAAGTCTGTCAGTCTTTCAATAATATTTATGCCTAAGACTACAGCTCTTTTGAAAGCCCACTTGAACAGCAAGGAAAGGGGACAGTTGTTCACTAACCTCTGCACAGAGCAGAACGAGGAGAGCATGAGATTTACGGGAATTAAATTTATGTCCTGAGACAAGTCTAAAAAGCTCAACCTACATAATTAAATTTGATACTGAGGTTACTGAAGAAAAGACATACAACAGGATGCCATCAGGATGTAATGCTAATTTTTATCAGATCCTGGAGTCTGTGTCTCAAGACAGTTCTTTATTACTCATGCCAGCAGCCTGTTAGTAAAACAAGTAAGAGAAAGGTTACCACTGTGCTGGAGGTACAACAGCTCTGTTGAGATGCTACGGACTGGTACTTACAATGCAACAGCTGAAAATACTGGAATGGATGCAAAGATAAACTTGAACTTGCTATACGGCAAATAAGAGTCACCTTTGATTCAGTCTAGATCAACACTATAAACCACTAATTACTACGTGATCCACATATGTAGCTGCACACAGCCCTTCTTAGTCCAAACTGCCTGCTTAGTGGGTGCATGAAAAAGAAGAAACAACTATAAAACCAGATAGCTCCCCTAGTTGCTGGAGGTAGTGGAAAGGAAGAACTATAAATATAACTCCACTATCACTTTTATCAAGAAAGCAACATTATTTCCCAGTCCATCTCTTCTGCAGTTTAAATATATTTTTTTTCTGAGTGTTGCCTCATTTCCCAGTTGTGTAATATCCATAGAACATTTGTGGAGCTTTAACATTTTGTTATAATTACAGGGATTTATTTTACTCACAAAATGTTGAGATGTGTCTGTGACTCCTAAATCTGCTGAAAAGGATAGCTGAAATACTGGCCTCACTGAAATCAGCACCCGAACTAATACGAAAAGGACCACATTTCCTCCTAATGAGAGTGGAGCACTTTTTGCATCCTCTAAAGGGGCAAGGTACTGTATTACCAAAACAAAATATACTTCATTAGTGATTTTTATTTTCTTATGATCTACAAGTTACTGTCTAGAACACAGTATATTGTTTTTGTCATTTGTAATCAAGAAAAACTGTAGCTGGTTTAGACATAAGGTGTTAGGATAAGGACTGAAAATGCAAACTTTTCCAATGAAGGCTGGCTTTCTTTAGCCCGGCAAGATGAAACCTGTGAGGCAACATCACCTGTTTCTAAAAGTGCATTGCAAAAATGGGAAGGAAAAGCTATTTAAATTAAAGGATGAGGCTGGCACAAAAACTGTGTTAACATAATTAAGCTGTGAATTAGGCAAGAGTTTCTAACCTTTACAGAAATGAGGTTTTGAACAGCCATCCGGTAGTAGCAATGAGATTAAAATCCCAGTCTCTAATATGGCACTTGATAAATTTATGAAGTCATGTATGTAGTTGCTTGCAAAAGGAGAACTCTTTTAATGACCTAAGAGATTCTTCTCAGACCTATGTAAAACACTAGTGTCTCATGCCTATAAAAATATGTCTCTGAGGGACAGATTTCCTTGGTTTTTAATATTCTTGTGAATTTGTGCGTATATTTATCAATTCAGGAAGTGGGACAGATTTAATAGTCCAGTAAGTATCAAAAAAAGTATAGCAGTTCTGAAACTAGTATTTTTATGGCAAGATAATAAAAAAAAAAGCAAGAAAGGTGCAAGATGCATGATTGTTTTGTGAGCACCGAAATACATTTCATGTTTTAACCACCAAGCAAACATTCAGTATAGTAAAGGTGCCACTCCAGTTCAAATCTACTGTATGTCCCCTCATATAATGCTTGAGTATACGTAATGAATTTTAAATGTGTTGCTGGTTTTGACCAAATAAAGGTTTAGTGTAAGGCTTTTCTCAGTCAAATGACAAACATCTGCAAACCAGGAAGGCTTCATTTCAGTGATCGTACCAGTGAAGACTCATTAGACTGTAGAAAATCTCCTCATAGAAGTCATGGAAACAGGCACTAGACCACTTAAAACTGAAGACTGATCAACTCATAGCAAATTTAAGAATTCAGCTCCTTATGTCTCAGGCTTTCAAAATCAGGGGTGCGGCAAGGGCCTGTGGCCTGCTAAGGGACAGGGAGATGCAGGGACTCCCTATGAGCTCATCCCACCGGCCAGAAGCAGGGCACCCGGGGGGCACCAGGGCAGCCCCAGGCATTGTGCACCTCCCTGGGATCAGGGACAAGTCAAGGTTGGGTTGGGACATGGGCCCATGGGTGGGCCCAGATTGCGGGTGTCCATAGCTGAGCAGGGCAGGGCTGTGGGGAGCTGGAGACTGACCCTGCTGTGGCATCTCTGGGGCGGGGGTTGATGGCCCGGGGGGCTGAACTGGGGTTCTGAGACATGGGCAGGGTGGGGGGAGCCCCGTGGGGTAGGCAGGGATGGGCAGGCCCCCAGGACCCTGGCATTGTGTAACTCCCAGCATTTTTTCCGCCCACATACATCTGAACGCAAGTGAATTAAGAGAAAACAGAAAGCTATGGCTCAAATTCTTTTTGTGCATTGGTCTGAGTAATCAAGATAGAGAAATTACTGGAAAAAGTATTTTTTCTCTCTCTCTTTTGTTTACATACAGCAGCACTGAATGCCAATCATCTGATGTAGTGTTTGTCACTTGTTATATTTCAGCTTCTAGTTCCATCTCTCTGCCCTCACTGGAAAGTGTATTTTAATCCATAACCTTCGTGGTCTGGACTACTAGGACCCTCCCAGCTAGATAAAATACTCAGATTCTCCTGATCACCAGAAGAACAATCCTTGTTTAGCTTGAACCAGACAGGTATTTCCTATTTGTTTCTTGAAGAAAAAGAAGAATCTCACCTGGGCCTCCTCGCCAATTATGAACCACTCCTTTTCTAAAATTCCCTACTGGTTTTTATTCAGAAAAGGTTTTCAGAAACAGGTGATGAAAACTTCTCTGCACTTCAGCAGGGATTCTCTTTTGTTTACCCGCTCCTCTTGTATTGTCAGATTCCCTATCCTGTCTTCATATGCAGGGCATTAAGCAGCAGATCACATTTAATGGATTTTGACAGGCCTCAGTAGCTGGTACCTCCTATAGTGACAACCCCAGAGACAAACACAAGGCTATGACAAGGTTTAACATCTCTGTGTTTAATCACTAGAGCTCACATAATTCCTCTGCCTACTTGACATGAAACCACTTGTGTGATAAATAATACGCTTAGTTAAAAACTGAAAAGAAAAATATAAACCCCTTTCACAGTAATTTTTGAGAATGTTTTTGCATATTATATCCTATATATTTTACTTGTTCATCACATATGAAGCCTTTCATCCACACCTTACTTGAACTTTGGCATTGTACGTCTCTGGATTCAAAGAAGCTAGCCAAGGATTTCTGCATGTTTTAAGTCCAGCTTCCACAGTCCCACCTCACACCAGTGCTGTACAGCAGTGCAACAGGAATAAAAGTAAACCTTTCTGAGATGCTTTATTTATAAGGCTTTGAAATCCAACAGTAAAACTAAAACTTCAGAACTAATTTCTGGTTTTTGAGGAGCTTCACTGGGGAAAAGCCAATTTTCCTGCCATTTTCAAGAGCTCATGCCACCCAGTGGCACTAGCCAGTAGGTCGAGAAGTTGCACACTACATTATCTCTTAACAGAGCAAAGACACAGAGTTCAATTCCTAAAGATCTGGGAAAGATCTGTGAAGCATTGAAGCTGATTACATGTCAACAAAATACTATAGCATTTCTTTTTCTTTAATTGAAAAAAGCTCTCTCACTCATTCAGGATATAACCTCAAAATACGACATTTACTTTTACATAGCTAAAAGCTTTGTTCAGTGTCAACACTGAACATCCCTCTACTACTGTCTTTAAGTCAGCAGTAAAAGATTTGTCTTTTGAAAGAAATTAAAAATCCCGCTATTAGAATTTATGGTTTCCAGTTGTTTAAAATGCATTATTTAACACTAACACTAACACTCTTCTGGAAGTAAAATGTAGTAGTAAAAAAAAAATCATACCTCTAGATATATATGATAGCTGGAAAAAAACTATTTATAAGTTTGGCACTTTTAAGAAGCTGTAGTCACCTATATAGGCAATTGCAGTGTCCAGTGAAAAGAAATGCACACCTTTCCATATAAGAGAGAGCAGAATTAAAGTCCCCCAGGTTGGGGGCTGCACAGTAAAAGAAATCAGTGCAGCTGTTCAAGCAACGTTATGATTCTTCAAAGATTTTATTAATATATTTGTCATTAACATAATACTTTTTTTACTGCTAGGTGAAAATTATATTTCTGAACAAGTTACAGCACTATTTTAAAAGAGACAGGGAGATATGCAAAGTTTCAGGAGTAAAAAGTCCACCCGAGCTGGCTGCAAATAAAAGCTTTCTGCAGATCATTCATAAAAGTAATAGTTGTTAATACATGATTGCCTCATTATAATAGTGACATTCCAATTAATTGTTTCAGCACCTTTCAAATTGAACAAATTTCCTTTTGACATTCTTTATTGTGTCCTTCATATTCTCTTGTAAAAGAGAAAAGCTACTAATCTGCTTGAAAAGCAAACAAGTAGGAACTTTGTAGGTCTTATTTTTTCAAGCAAGTTAGTAGGTTTCCTCTGTTAGAAGAAACCATAGTAGTATAAATCATATTTTCACTCAACTAAGAGTAGCCATGTATTTTTTAGCATCTGAATGCATTCCAGATTTTTGCACTTTCCTTATCATGTGCAGTTTTTTAATAGCCATTAAGTATCTGCCAGCTAGAGGAAAATCATAAAGTATGCAGAATGCATTAGAGCTGTGCCATTAAAGGACTGTATTTTACACCTATGCAATACAATTTTCTGTTCCTTTACAGCTAGGATTTAAAAATAATTAAAAAGTAAAACAATAAATAAGCATAATAAAATACAAGTAGCAATAATTTGTTTGCCTTCCAGTTTAGGACCACTGCTTGTGTATACACGTTTGCGTGTGCAGGACACTAACACATTAGCAGTGTTTGAAAAGGAATTCTTTAAAGCATCTTAAACATAATTTCCTTCACACCATTCCCCTTGGCAGGCAGTGCAAAAAAATATTTGAGTTGTTGGTGTGCGGTATCAACAGTCCATTTCAACATCTAGATATTTATACAAAAACCAAAGGCACATTTGGTATTGGTTTCAGTAAAAGCCATGATTAAAGACAGATGCAGGTTTGAAATTTGGTCCAAATTCCTAGACAGCTAATGTGCAAAATGAAGAACATACTGATGGCGGCAGCAGTATACACACCTTGCAAGAGATGACAACTATTAATAAATTTGCAGTAGCTTAATAAATTATAGCATAACCCAATTTTGCCACAAAATATGAAAATCAGCATATCTTGCTCTCTTCTGCTGTATTATTCCTCTTTCTCTTATTCCTCAGCTTAACTGAACCTCTTCCTTCTCTCCTCTTACGATATTGTAGAAGTGAGCACCTAAAATGAAGATTGTTCAAAGCAGTAGTTTCACGTAAGATGCCAGTGGCAAGACCTGACCAAGCTGAAGGAACACATCTCCCTTCACTGGAGCTCTCTGCTCCAAGATACAGCCTTTCCATCCATCCCGAGTACACACATGCATGTCTTTGTCAAAATATTATTTTTCAGGTTGCAATGATAAGCATGCATAAAATAGGAGATATTGGATTCTGTCCCCTTGTGCACATAAATAAATGATCACTGATTATTTTTCATGATCACATGATCACTGATTATTTTTCACTGAACTCCTGGACCTTTCAACACAAAAGATAGATAATGCTCAAAGAGTAAGCAGATGATAGTTTTCTTCTTTTATCCTTAGTATTTGATGTGTGGCCTCAGGCCCTATTTGCTGCACACTATTCAGATGTCATTCTGACGATTGAATTATTACTTTCCGCATGGGTATTCCCTATGGCATCTATTATTATTGTATCTGAATGCTTCAGAAATGAACAGTTAACCATCCTCCACTTTACCTCTGCAAGCTTTTTATAAAGCTGAGCCACTAGCGACCTTCTCAATACTATTTAATGTCTTCATCAATGACTTGGGCAATGGGACAGAAAGCATCTTTGTCAAGTTCTTAGATGACACTAGACAAGGTGAAGCAGTTGATATGCTGGAGGGCAGGGCTGCAATATCTCTACAGACTGGAGGAATGAGCAAACAGGAAGCTCAGGAAACTCAGCAAAAGCAAATTAAAAGTCCTTCACCTGGGATGGAATAAGCCCATGTAGCATGGGATGGGCCTGAGTGGACAGGCAGCAGCTGTGCAGAATAGCACTGGTCGAGGAGGTGCAATACTTATGAACAAATGGAACATAAATCATCAGCGAGGCCTCCTGGAGATGAAACTAACCACATACTAGGATGCATTAGCAAAAGCCTACCCAGCAGGTCAAGGGAAAGGTAGTTACTATTTCCTTCTACTCCACCCTTCTGAGGTTTGGATCACCTCAGCTTTGAGGTTCCCAGTACAAACGAAGCATTGACAAACTGGAAAGAATCCAGTCCAGAGATACCAAGAATCCTGTCTATGTTACCTAATGACTAGGTGTGTAGAGCACTTCATATACAGAAAGAGCCACAGGAAGCTGGTTTGTTTAGCCTGGAGAAGTGAAGGCTAAGGAGGAATCCAACTACTGTTTTCTACTTCTAAAAGGACAGTTGTGGAGAAGACAGAGCTAGACTCTTCTCAGAAGTACACATAGTTGCAGACTGCAGCAAGGGGAATTCTGGCTGGATAAAACTCTTCACAGTGATGTCTGTTGATCACTGGAAAAGGTACCCATAAAAGATGTTGGAAACTCTCCTGGAAGATTTTCAAAACTGAGTTGGACAAGGCCCCAAGCAACCTGACCTTACTTTGAAGTTAACCGTGCTTTGAATAGGAATGTGGACCAGATGACCTCCTGAGTCTTCTTTCAATCTGAATTATTTTATGATTCTGTGATTTCCAAATCATCTTCCATCACTACTGTATAAAAAGGAATGTCAACTTGTGCATTAGGAAGAGAAAAAGGAAGAAGCTTGACTTATAGCCCTGTAATGAGAGCATTTCTCTGGAGGGGAAGACACCTGAGTTTACCTCTCATGAAGATTGCTCTACTATGACATTACTGGATGTTACATAAACCTTAATATTCTTGGACAGAACTTGCAGAAAATGAATGAGGAAGGTATGCAATACAAAATAAAACGGAAGTAAAGATCTATATTATAATTCCGTTATTTTGGATAGTTTTAATTTGGAGAAGAGCTGCTACCTCTGGCAAGGCAAACAGGTTATTAGCAAGTCCTCCAAAAAGTACTTTGCTTCTTTCTATTACAGGTAATTTCTCACTAGTTGAATTTTATTCATGTCAGTCTCAAAGTCATCTGTTCCAAGAAGTTCCCAAGTTGATAAAACATTTATTAGAGTTGCGCCAGAAAGATTTTTATTAACGCTAGCAGTATTTAGAGAGCAATCAGTGCAGAACTCTAAACAGTAATAAATTATTTTTTAAAGGTATGAAAGAGATGCTTTCACTACAGAAAACACAGTCAATCTTTCAATCTTTGCCAGTCTAATATGGTCTTTTAAAGTCATGCAACAATGAAATAAGATTCATTTTCTAAGATAATAGTAAAATGACCAACAAAAATACATGAAGCTTATATAGCAATATATAAAGGATGCTGAGAACTAAGCAGGGACCATATTTTAATTCTGTCATGGAGCCAGCAGTAGTCAAATATCACATTATAGGCCTCCAGAGAAGATCCTTGTAAAGGAATTCCACTGACAGGTTATCGATACCATGTCCGATAAGATCCTCAACAGAGAAAAGTGCAAAGTCCTGCACCCAGGGAGGAACAACCCCAGGCACCAATATATGCTGGGGGCTGCTCAGCTGGAAAGCTGCTTTCCAGAAAAAGACCAAGGGGTCCTGGGGAATGTCAGGTTGAACATGAGTCAGCAATGTGACCTTGCAATAAAGAAGGCTGTTGGTATCCTGGGCTGCTTTAGAAGGAGTGTTTCCAGCAGGTGAAGGGATCTTTCCCCTCTGTTCAACCCTGGTGAGGCCACACCTGGAGTACTGTGTCCAGCAAATGGTCACAAGGATGATTAAGGGACTGGAGAACCTGTCTTATGAGGAAAGGCTGAGAGAGCTGGGACTGTTTACGTTAGAGGAGAGAAGGCTCAGGGGGATCTTATCAAGGTATACAAATACCTGAGGAGACTGTAAAGAAGACAGAGTCAGGCTCTTTTCATTTGTGCCCAAGGACAGGACCAGAGACAATGGGCCCAAAATGAAACACAGGAGGCTCCATCTGAATATCAGGAAACACTTTTTTTACTGCAAGGGCGACTGGGCACTGGCACACGTTGGCCATGGATGTAGTGGAGCCTCCACCCTTGGTGATAATAAAAAAACACCTGGACATGGCCCTGGGAAGCCTGCTAAAGCCTCCTAAAGGAGGCCCTGCTTGAGTAGTGGGGCTGGACAAGATGACCTCCAGAGGTTCCTTCCATCCTCAACCATTCTGTGGTTTATTCTGTGATTCTGTGACATCATTATAATGTCCCTGCCTTATAAGCAAAATTAGAATTTATCTTATCATTAGTGTGTTGTGGAAGTCTTTATACCTTACACTAATAACTTTCCAGCCCCAGTAAAATAGTTCTGTTGCTTATCTGAAATGCAAGAATATTAATAAAGGCATATGCAAGATTTGAGTTTGTATGTGTCTAGATTTCAGCAGTCGTGTGTAACTGCTAAGGCTTAACGGGAGTCAGGGGTTGGAGTTAGACCCATGTACCATGATCAGGATAAGCTGAAAGCAGAATCTGGAAAATCCAAAACCACTGGGCAAGATCACATTGTAGCCAAAAGTCTGCTGAAGTTCAGCAGCAAGGTCTTAACGCAGAATTCATGACTCAGGAAGAAAGAGCAAGATGAGGAAGCACAGCTTCTACCGAACGGCTTTGTCAGACAACTTCAAATAGCTGATAGGTGGGTGCCCACTATGCAAGCTCACAAGCCTATCAGTCTGGAGTCTGCTTGAGCTTGTCTGCTAAGGCAAAGCCTTCCACCGTGGAAGCCAGTGGTTGGAACAGTTTTGGTACTGCTTTTGAGTTGTAAAAAGAATGTAATGTACGCTTGGGTGGACCAAGGTACCGCAGTGTTCAAAAGCTCAATTTATTGCAGTCAGTAGCTTCAGTCTCTCCAAATAAAAAATGAAACCCACTTCCAAGCTGAGTCCAACCATGCAATATCCAGTTGCCTTTCTACCTTCATTCTCCTACTTTACCACTTTTACCTAATTCATTGCGTTTACCAAATTTGTAGCATGTCTCAACAAAAGTCTATACAGAACCTCAATTTCTATTTCTTGTGGTTGTAGTAATGGGAAATACTCTGCTAAACAAACAGAAAAGTGGATCCACAGCGTCTACACTTTATAATGTGTTTATGAATTACAGGAATGCATGAAATTTGCCTCCATCATAAGGGAAAGGCAAATTCGTCCTCCAAGCTACGTGTGTTACCCAGTATATTCTGAAAATATAAAAAGAAAACATCACAAGAAAATTGGAAAAGCCCTGAAGTTTTTTCCTGATGGCATATTTTTTAAATCACCTCTGATTTTCCTTAGCTTCAAAAGGACAGTCCAACCTGGCCTTTTATTCTGCTGAGTAACTAGACATATTAGCCCTCACAATCTGACCTTTTATCTCCAGAGACCTGTTTCTTGCAAGTATAAAGGCGTTAATAGAAATCTTCAAAGAGTTCACAAATTTCTTTTGTTTTATATTTCATAGCTCCAATACAGTTCCTAATTGCTAAAATATATCTTTTTTTTCCTTTCCCTGTCTGAAGCTGTAAGCTAGCTGCATACGAGCTTTATTGCTTCTTTAGAGAAAATGTTGCTTTAGCCATTCGAAGTCTGTCAGGTTCTGCCCACATTCCCCTGAGATTAGTATTTAACTGCCCTCAAAAGGTAGCTCTATTTATAATTTTCAAAGCTGCTGTTTAAACAGGATTTTTCTAATTTCAGAGCTCTCTCTGAAGTTTATGACCAGCAGCTCCTTTCTCTCCTCCCTTCCCTCAAT
The DNA here is from genome assembly GCF_949628215.1 of Phalacrocorax aristotelis. Taxonomy (NCBI): domain Eukaryota; kingdom Metazoa; phylum Chordata; class Aves; order Suliformes; family Phalacrocoracidae; genus Phalacrocorax; species Phalacrocorax aristotelis. Next base: position 38,179,165 of record NC_134276.1, on the reverse strand, counting down.
CCGCCCCAAAGCTGTATTAGCAACTTTCATTAATGCAGTTCCAGATGTTTTCCAGGCACTATCTGATGTTCCACAACCTATCGTTTCTGCATTCTCCCTCTGTTTCCTCTCTCAAAAAGTGTGCTGCTTCATTAAGGCGCTGTTTATTCTGCAGACAGGCAGATTTGAGTGCCATCCTGCCAGGTTATCTAGACAGTGAGTGGGTTCAAGGGGAGACTTCAAGTGGAAGAGAAATCCACTGAGAGCCGTGAAGCCTTCAGCTGCTGCGGGGGACTACACAAACCTTTGGTCTGCTCCAGTATGATGGCTTTTAGGATCAGATCAAATTAAAGTCCCACATATTCAAAGTGTTTTATGTGGAGTACCATCAAAGGATGAAGAGTTCCACTGTATTTAGAGGGCTGGGGGGAGTTTAGGTTTCACCTTTGAAGATCACATAAGGAACTGAACCACAGTGATATCAGAACAAGTGTTTAATCATGGTGTATGTGAAAAGCATAATGCTCCTTCGTATAGGATAGGATGCACAGCTTCCATAGTTTCTTTTCCCTATGGAAAAATAAAAGAAAATGTGTGTTTTTAAGTTTTAGTCCTCAGCAATATCTGGAGCAATGGCACTGATGACAAAGGCATTTTGGGAGGAGGGCTGGGTGTGGCAGCAGTGCCTGGGGACACCCCATGGGGACCAGCAGCCATCTTATTCCTCCCCACCACAGCCATCCTGGGCTGGGAGGGAAACAGGGGACAGGAAACAGGGGACAGGAAAACAAAAAACTACTCCTGTCTGGCCTTTTCCCATGGGTAACCTCCAGCTCCAAGGAGAGAGACTGCTGGATGAGGGAATGGAGCTATACAGGCTGTTGAGGTGTAGAGCTAAGAGGAGGATGGGCATGCCCGGTGCGAGAGGGGTTGTAGTGAGGTTGTGGGTTGGTCTCTTCTCCCAAGTAACAAGTGATAGGAGGAGAGGAAATGGCCTCAAGCTGCGTCAGGAGAGGTTTAGATTGGATATTAGGAAAAACTTCTTCACTGAAAGGGTTGTCAGGCATTGGAACAGGCTGCCTATCGAAGTGGCTGAGTCACTTTCCCTGGAAGTATTTAAAAGATGTTTGGATGTGGTGCTTAGGGACATAGTTTAGTGGTGAACTGGCAGTGTTAGGTTTATGGTTGGACTCGATGAGCTTAAAGGTCTTTTCCAATCTATACGATTCTGTGTATCTGTGTGAGTGTGAGAGGCTTGCCTGGCAATGAGCGATTGGCTGTAGTCAGCTCAGGGTATGACACCACTGGTTGTTAGGCAGATTTGGGTCACCTGGAAACCCTGTATGGTAGGGGGTGTGTGAAGAGGCTGAGTGCTGGTAGAGGCCAAAGCCGCTGATGCTGTCGCTGTTTGGGCTACCCACGCAGATCTCGAGGCATGGTTGTGGGTCTAGGTGGGCTCGAGCTTCAGTTGTTCCGTCATGCGGTGGGTCTCCAAGGAGAGTTTCACTGAGAGGAGCTTGTGCCATGGCATGCTGCTCTGGTTTGGCCTTGAATAAAAGCAAGGCACTGAGTTCAAGGGCGATCAGACATGACAGCAAAAATTCAATCCTTGAAGCCAATCAACATTTAGGGTTTTATTATTGGTGGTTTTTTTCCTAGATTTTGAGAATCTGATGAACTGGTTTTGGTTGCTGATGAACTGTTCCCTTCCTTTCACATGATGCAGTACTCTTGCCTTTGTCACAGACTGCTGAAAGCACTAGACTGATGACACCAACAAGTAACGTTTGTCGATATTACCTTAGGAGGGATTAATTTAAGCTTCCTCATATCACTAAATCTCCTTCTATCACATCTCAATTTAGCTATAATTGATCTCTTCTGTCTCTAAAGAGCGTGCTGTAGAATAATCTATATTACATCAGTGTTAAAATATACACCTCTTTTAGCCCTAACACCCTCACCGCCCCCCCCCCCGCCCCAGCTCTCAAAATGTCTTTGTTTACTTTACTAGAGCAGGTGTTGGAAATCCTGCATTTCAGTCCAGCTATGGGACTGCTCCGTTTACCTACCAAGGCCTCAGTCCTACCATAAAACAAAACAGTGATTTGTCACATAATCAGTACCTGAGGATATATAACACTCCGCCCCCCCCCCATCCTGCCGTATTAATTTCATGACTGCCGTGGGTCAAAGTCTCGAGAGGGTTTTTTTTTTGTGCAACTCTACTAAAAGTAATAGAGGTATGCCTACTTGCACCAAGCTACATTTTATGTCTCTCAAGTTCTCTCTCGGCATGTACACACTGCAGGATATATATAACAACACGGCTAAGAGAGCAAGCATTTTATCCTGCAGAGTTATCTTCAACACTAGCCCCTAATCAAGCATACTGTGTCAGCAGTGCTGCAAATTAAAAAGACACATACTATATAGGAGGAGACATGAGACCTGGAGCTCCTGCAATGAGCTCCATTTCACTGTACAGTTGTACACATAACAGCAGTTGTAAATTGTCTGAACTACTGACATAAAATACAGTTATAAAGGTAAAGAATATTTCATAAATATCTTCAATATTATCCAGTACTGGCCCACAAGACCACCAACAATAAATATAATAGTGGTAAATCATACAACACTTCCTGAAGACTTATTGTAAAGCTGCTGCCAACCTTCAGTTCTAAGCAAAATATAATCCTGCATGTTGTGTTAATGTTTTGTTTGGTATAAGAGCCACTTTCAGGGTGTGCCACTTGGCCAGAGCTTTTCCCTCATTGCCAGGAACAGCAGCCATGCAAAGTCATCTGAAACTAGCATTGCTATCATTGAAATTTGTGTTTGAAAACATTGCTACAATCTGGATTATACTACCTGCAGATTCAGGTAATACACCACTTACACTGAAAATTTTAAGGATGCTTACTCCTCTGAAAATCACAGAATCACAGAATGACAGAATGATAGGGCCTGGAAGGGACCTCTGGAGATCATCTTGTCCAACCCCCCTGCTTGAGCAGGGACACCCAGAGCAGGGGGCACAGAACCACGTCCACGTGGGTTTTGAATGTCTCCAGGGAAGGAGACTCCACAACATCCCTGGGCAGCCTGTGCCACTGCTCTGTCTGAAAATGAGGTGGGATGGCAGGGCAGGCTTCTAAATTTAAAGAGGCAGGGAGAGAATACATTGAACCCAGAGGCTTTAACTTGTGGCTGCATGAAGAGCAAATTTACTGGTTTGAAAGAATCAGTGGAATTTGCCTTTTTAAACACATTGCATTTTAAAACTAGTTGGATATTTCATGCTAGTACAAATAGAACTAGTATCGTTGTTTAACCCTGTATCTGTAAATACTAACCTCTTAACCCCTAAAAAAAGCTTTGCATTTTCTCCTTATTTGCTAGGATTGACAATAATCCCAGGCAGAATCTTTCTGTTTTAACAGTTGGTCAAGAGCATGATAAACTTCAGCATGCTCTAAAACACTCACTAAACACATTGTATGTCACTTGTTTAAAATTTGTTTCTGTGGTGCTATTGTGAGTTACCATTTTTCATCTTGTTCTTACCAGTGCTGGCAGTCATGTGAAAATAGATATATTTTGGATTCAGTCAATCTCTATCACTGCCTTGGAAAGAAACTTTTAATGATAGAATGTTTCCGTTAATCTACTTTAGCTTTAAACTTTTATTGTCTTTCTTGCTTACTTTTTTACTATTCTTTTTCTTTCAGGAAGAAATACTATCAAAATTACATTAGGCTTAGTCCTAAAAGATTTTGAACACCTATCATTTTAATTTAATCTGGCAGGATGTGACAATGCTTGGCACCATTTATCATGCCCATCAAAGAACAGACAGAGAGGTTTGGCAGAGCAGTTGATTGAGTTCCCTTTTGTTAATGAAAACAATGCTGCCGACAATCCATTTAAAAACATCCCATTTCTTTTTAATATTCCTGGAGTAGTAAGAATAAAGCCAGAGGGAAAGCTGAAATTGGAAGAATTGTTTTAGACTTCACTTTTCTCATTTGTGTTTAGACCTATATGGCACTGGGTCCTCCTGATAATTTTTTATTCTGATCTCTGTGGCAGAAGATAAAAGGAGGAATGGAAATGCCCCAGAAACTTGCTTTTGACATTTAAAAGCAGCTGCACCAAATCCCTGCTGTCTAAACATGTACCCCCTATTAAAATAGATTTATTTTAGGTATTGTTCCTACTGAAAATCAAATCTGGGTGTCCAGGCTTATCTACCACCCAAGTTTTCAAAAGTTACATTTTAATACCTTAAAAAAAATATTTAAATGTGAATTTTAAATGCATATTTAAAAAAATAGAATACATTTAGATTTTATTGATATGATGTACTGATTTTTGAGTTGTCCTGGTACTTAATTTGTATTTTTAGGGGGATTTTTTAGTCATGAAGTATGAAACCCTTTTTTTTTCATTGAAAAACTATTTCTAGTATAGCCTGTACATGAAACTTGATAAGATCAGGTCTGGATCTGAACTTTGGAGCAAAATTACATACCTAGAAATTAGCTTGTTGATTCACATGTCCTCCATTCTCTTCACAGCATTTTAGCAAAAATAAAAGAAGCAGCAATAACTTGCTGCTCCATTTACCAAAGATATATTTTCCTAAATTTAATCAGAAAAGAAATCTTGCCTTTGATTTGCCTCAGTGTTTATCTTTTAACACACAGAAATCTAATTAAAGGCATAATACGTATGCTACAGACTAGCCTAACGTATGTCAGCCCATTTTAAAAGGAAATTTTATGTATAGATGTAATTCTTTGTCCTATTTCCTTCATCACTCCCACCTTTTGAGTCCCAGAATACACAGATATGTTCTTCTGCCTTGTCACTCTCTCTCTCTGACAGCATTTCTTGGGGTCATAATGCAGTCTTTCCATCTGTGATGGGTACCCAAACCTAACCCACAGCTGAGTTGTAACACTTGCTAGAAAAATAACCTTGAACTCCGCTAACCTGGCAAACAGTAATCAACAAAACTGTTCCAGATCCTCTCCTTTAGTTTGTATTGTCTTTGAATCTTTGCAATTGCATAATAATTGCACAAAATAGAGATAAATTAGAGGTTTCGTTAGCATAAACAAAATCTATGTAAATTATTCACGGAGATTTACCATTTTCAGTTGCCAAAGCCTCACTCTTGGTTCATTTAAAGTTTTTTTTATAGAAATAAGTTTAGTTAGATTTTAATGCAAATGAAGCTATTCTAAATTAAGGCTTGCTTTTCAAATACTTACTGCAAACAAGCAGCACACACCCTATCCTCTTACTCTTCAGAACAGTAATTTGAAAAGAAAGGTAGAGCGGATAAATCAACTCAGATTTAATTTATGCATTAAATACCACATTTGTCCACATATTATTCTTATTCATGTTACAAAGCATAAACCAACTAAGACACCATAAAAATAACACAATAATAGCACATTACAAGAAATGAAAAGCAAACATATTTGGAATTGCTAAATAAGATAAGGGCAAGACATGTAAGTTTGTAGATTGCTTTATAATTTATTAAATTTACGAAGCAGTTTAAAACTTAACAATTTCTCCCAGGTTTAGGAAAAGTAAATAGGTTTTATTTGGGTTTTTTTTTTTTTTCTTTTTCTCCCCACCCAGTGGTAACTGTGTTAAAATCAGAGGATACAGGGTGATTACTTAGTGACTCAGCAGGGTTGTTTTATTCAGTTTCCTTTGACTTTATGTCTGTGGCAGGCAATACTTGTAACACTTTTTTTCCTCATCCTTGAATTAACCTCTTAACATGCAGACTGTGAATCTGGTTTTTAATTATGTGCAGGCCTGGAATCCCTCCTTTTGGGAGATTCAGTGAGACTACTTGTAGGCACAGAGAACTGCACCAGAAGTCAGGGTATTTTAATACTAGAGAAGATCACCTTTCTAAAAACCTTAGGGTACAGTATTAATGTAAATAAAGAGGATATATCAAACAAAATTTCATCCAGAGGCTGTGCAAAAAAAAAAAACTAAAAAGTTTTTTATTTTCAGGTGGACTTGATTAGTTTATAAACTATGACTGATAACACAGAAAATATCATTACAGCAGAAAAAAAAAGTTCTGTACTGAAATGGGGAAATCTGTTAACGATAAATGTTCACACAGAGATTTTGCCATCTCGATGAGGAGTTGTGCAGCGTATCAGGACACATTCAAAGTGCAATGTCCAGGAAAAAAAAATATACTCTATTAAAATGCTGACACAAATAGTGTATTTGTTTAAAGGCTGTTCTTAAAATAAATCCTCAGGTCCATTAAATGGAAACAAAATGAAATATTTTTCATTTATACTAAATTTCGCTTTGCCCATATGTGACCCTAAAGGCAAAATCCAGCCTTTATGAAGGCTCTGGCTTCCCAGGGCTTGTTTACAATTTATAGCAATGTGAATTTCTCTGAAGTAAATATTTTAGGTAGGAAATGTATCATCCATAAACACTAGCGTTATTCTTTTCATATCTGTATCAGCAAAGTGAACCTCCATCACTTAGCAGTAAAACTAGCTTCTGGTTTTCTTTACATGTTTCATCTTTCAAGGATAATAAAAATACTGCTTTTCTTCTTGCAGGAAGCCTTTTTTTCTTTTTCTTTTTCCTTATTTTTTTTTCAGAAGTGTACACAAACACATACGCGCACGTACTGTTACAGAAGTTTGTTTCTTGAAGAAAAGTGTCACATATAGACGTGTTAGGTAACAGTCACACTTATTAGTCTCGTATGCCCAATTTTTCTTAAAATAATTTCAGACCATAGCTGGCAAGCCCAGGTAAATTTTTTCTCCCCTGTATATCTTTAATGTCTGCCTTCTGACAATATTGAATCTTCTACTACCTAAGTCAAAAGCACTGCATTTTTCCAGTGTTTTGATGCCATATATGTTAAGGAGAAGGTGAATTCACTCTTTCCCTTTCTAATGCTGGGTGGTTTTTTTTGTTTTAGTTTCTTTATCTTGTTTACGTTGTTTTTCTTCTTATATTGTTCTGGAGAATTCTGTACTGCTGCATTTTAAATTTTAGCCTTATTGCTATTTTTAATATTTTCTCTGTTTTTATGTATGTATGTATGTATGTATGTATGTATGTATGTATGTATGTATGTATGTATTTATTTTCATTCCCTGGCATCTACAGCAATCAATTCTGTGTGGATATGGTGTTAGCAGTGCTCTGTTTTGCTCCACTAATGTGAATGTCTTACAGTGTGTAAATATTTAAGTACAAGAAATTTTGAAAGTATAGATTGAAACAATGCAATTTAACAACTATTAAAACCATGTTTTTGAACCATAATGTGTCTTGGAAGTAGAAAAATCTGTACTCGGACTTTGAATTTTAAGTAGTGCCTTAAAAGTTGAACTCAGCACAAGTTTAGGTGAAGGAAGGTAAGTTTTGACACTCATTTGCTCCATAATGGTCTTAATAAGACTTTAACTGAGTTTTTTGTTTAGAAGTATTTACACAATGCTTATCCTCAAGGACAATTATATAGTTACCTTGGATTCACCTCAAATGAACAATTTGAGACCTAAAGAAAAAAAAAGGAACCGAGTACTGGATGTGTGTTTCACGTATGCCATGAGAAAGGAGGGGAATCTAGAACTAAATATATTGCAAGTTCACCTTTACATACAGGTATAGCAACAAATTTGTTGAAATTATTGGAGACCGATTTGTGAAGAAATCAGCCATCTCTCGAAGTGAGTGAGTATTATTAGAATCAGAGCTAACTTTACAGAAAACTATTATTAATTGCTATCCAAATTGAATTTGATATGGTGGAGTCTGAAATATTTGCTCAAGAAACTGCAGAGCATGTCCGTCTATTAATTCATTAAGAGTGCAATCTCCCAAACATTGGCAGAACACTGGCAGAAAAATTGTGGTTAACAGCATAAAGTTCACTGGAGCTAGTAAGCACCAGCTTTACAGCACCTCCTTTACATTAATATAAAGCTGTGCTTTATGATGCAAATGATCATCTCTTCTGGATTCCTCACAAAATGTTTTTAGGGACATAGGTTTAAAAAAATGAATGTTTGGTGATGGTTGTTTTGTTTCTGTTAATTGCAACCAGACACAGAGGGAGTTATTCATCTGTCTGGTGGCTGACCGCTACAGTATCCGTGAACCTGTTGCCATAGACTGTGTTTATAATCAGTAGAGAGACATAGGTGTACTCAGGACGTACACTCTCATCCTAATTAGGTCAAGTGACTCTGATATAAACCTTAAGATATACATTTGTCTTTCCTGAACAAAAAAAATATAAGGTCATTAGGTCAGGGTGGATCCTCCAACCAGAAACACTTGATAATGCATAATAAAATTGCACTCCACTGTTTATTTACCTTTGTTTATGTAACTTTTGTCATGTTTGAGTGACATCTACACCCCTGTATTGCAGTTACAATATACTCAGTTAAAACTGTGTACTAATCCAGTGGCCCCTGGCTTTTTATTTTCATAGTTATCATATTTCTCAGGTTACAGAATGCAGAATATATGTACTGACTCTTAGTGGGATTACCTGATTTTAAAATATACAGAAGATTCATGAGAATATTTTTGATATAAACAAGACTTTTACAGTGCTAGCGACAAATTACTGATTGTCCAAATGTAACCCTCCCCCCCCGCCTTGTAACGCATTTCACTGAATGAAACATGTTGGTCTTCATAAAACCCATTGTGTGTAGAAAAAAGCACACAGGAAATTGTTACTTATTATTTATGTGTTTCTATGTGCATGGCATTTGTGGTGGGCTGACCCTGGCTGTCCACCAGGTGCCTGCCAGAGCTCCTCTGTCACTCCCCTCCTAGATGGATAGGGGAGAGAAAATATAATGTAAGGCTCATGGGTTGAGATAAGGACAGGGAGAGATCACTCACCAATTCCTGTCACAGGCAAATCAGACTCGGCTTGGGGAAATCAGTTTCATCTATTACTAGTCAAAATCAGAGTAAGATAATGACAAAAACAAAAACTAAATCTTAAAAAACCTTCCCCCCACCCCTCCCTTCTTCCCGGGCTTAACTTTACTCCCGAGTTCTTCACCTCCTCTCCTGCCAGCGGCACAGGGAGATGGGGAATGGGGGTTGCGGTCAGTTCAGCACACATTGTCTCTGCTGCTCCTTCAGCCTCAGGGGGAGGACTCCTTTCACTCTTCCCCTGCTCCAGCGTGGGGTCCCTCCCACGGGAGACAGTTCTCCATGAATTTCTCCAATGTGAGTCCTCTCCACGGGCTGCAGTTCTTCTCAAACTGCTCCTGGTGGGCTCCTTCCACAGGGTGTAATCCTTTAGGACCAGACTGCTCCAGTGTGGGTCCCTCACGGGGTCACAAGTCCTGCCAGCAAACCTCCTCCAGCGTGGGCTCCTCTCTCCATGGGTGCAAAGGTCCTGCCAGGAGCCTGCTCCAGTGTGGGCTTCCCATGGGGTCCACAGCCTCCTTCAGGTGCATCCACCTGCTCTGGTGCAGGGTCCTCCATGGGCTGCAGGTGGATATCTGCTCCACCATGGACCTCCATGAGCTGCAGAGTGACAGCCTGCCTCACCATGGTCTTTGCCGTGGGTCAGAGGGGAACCTGGAGCACCTCCTCCCCTTCCTTCTTCACTGACCTTGGTGTCTGCAGGGGTGTTTCTTTCACATATTCTTACTTCCCTCTGTAGCTGCAATTTCTCTATTTCTTTTTATTTTTGTTTCCCATTCTTAACTATGTTATCCCAGAGGCACTACCATTGCCTCTGCTGGGCTCGGCCTTGGCCAGTGGTGGGTCCGTCTTGGAGCCTGCTGGCATTGGCTCTATTTGACACGGGGGAAGCTTCTAGCAGCTTCTCACAGAAGCCACCCCTGTACGTGCCCTGCTACCGAACCTTGCCATGCAAACCCAATACAGCATTTTATGAAAACATAAGGAGGGAAGGTTTCTGCCCTAATGATGTTGCAACCCATATACATTTACAGATTAAGTGAGAGTTTTATGTGCAACACAAAAATAATTCACATATTTCACTTCCTGTGTAAGAGATGGCATGTATTCTGGAAGGCTAAGTTATGACTAAAATGACCTTGTACCTTGGCTGAATAAAATAAGATACTAGCGTAGTGGTACTGCAACCTGAAATACAAGAGAACTAGCACAGTTTTTTTCCAAATCATGTTAGCTCTTTCTCTGAGTAAAAGTTACAAAATTACAGTCTATATCCAACAGAGGATGACGGTACTGCTACATATGAATTATCAGTTGGGAAGTTATGAAACAGTATGGCATTGCACTTTTATATTAGGAATGGAAATTTCATGTGTCTGGATCTTTTGATGGATCCATGCCAAACACATCAATGTTGGAGAATTTCCGAGGTGGCAAAAGAAGCATAACAGTTGAGTGAATCTGGATTTACCCTTACAGAAAAAGATCTGGTGAATTAAATAGAGAATAATCACTTTTCTCCGGGAACTGTAAACCTTTCTATACAGGGATGTAGTTCTCTATTAAGTTCTATAGCCTGGATTGAACCTTGAACAGAAAGAACCTAATTTCATGTTAAATTTCGAAACTCCTTAGAAGAATTTTTTTATAACTGTACTTCATTGGAAAGAACCTATAGAAATGGATTTTCCACTTCACTAAGTCTACTGCATACTGCGTTTCCTGTCTTTAAAATATAGTGAACAAAGATCATCCTTTGTGAAAAGGAACACTTATTCTTCCACTGACCAAGCCAGTCTCTCTTAGTGTCAAAAGGTGATGGGAACAGATGTCAAGTATGCTGAGATCTTCTGCAGAGGGAGGAAAGAGCACAGTGCAACCAAAACCCATAATCTCCACAAGAGGTCACATAGTCATAGACAGGACTAAAGCTTCTGCTGTTCTTATGTCCACCTGGGACACGTGGCTTAGGACTATGGTTGCCACTAATCCTACATATAGCTGTGCTTGACTCTAATGGAGAATTAAAGTGAAAGACTTCAGTCTGCAGCTATCTTGTGACACAGAAGTTTATCCTACACAAGTCACATACATTTTGTCATCTGGATGGCTCTCTAGACTCCTGACTGTATTGGCAGAAGCAGGATAAATATGTCAACCTCTGACATGTCCTCGGGTATCTGAGATATCCACATGGGGCTGACAGACATGATATAAGACCTATGGTAGACCTGTGTTCTTCTGAAAGGCCAGGAAGGAAATCCTAGAGAAGCTTAAATGCCACTGGACCTTGTATATGGATTGTTGAATGAAGCCACAGATTACCACTGAGTATAACGGAAACTTAGACAGCTAGTTCACATGTACATCTCCACCTAGAGACATCTACCTTTGGTCTTCTCAAGCTGTAAGCTAAATTCCACCCTTTTTGTCTCGTTAGGTTCTGTTCAGTTGCCTAAACACAATTGTTGAGTGCCATTCAAAATTTTCTAGGATATCTGGGAGATACCTGAGAATGGGAGATTTCAACCATGTTGTGGTTTAGCCCCAGTTAGCAACTGAGCACCACACAGCTGCTTGCTCACTCCCCTCGTGGGATAGGGGAGAGAATTGGAATAATAAAAGTAAGAAAACTTTTAGGTTGAGATAAAAACAGTTTAATAGGGAAAGCAAAACAGTAATAGCAATAGTAAGAGTAATAGTAATAATATAATGAAAAGAAAAAGCAAAAGCCACGTACACAAGCAAAGCAAAACAAGGAATTAATTCGCTACTTCCCATGGGCAGGCAGGTGCTCAGCCACCTCCAGGAAAGCAGGGCTCCATCACATGTAACGGTTACTTAGGAAGACAAACACCATCACTCTGAATTCCCCCCCTTCCTCCTTCTTCCCCCAGCTTTATATACTGCGCATGATGTAATATGATATGGAATATCCCTTTGGTCAGTTTGGGTCAGTTGCCTTGGTTGTGTCCCCTCCCCTCCCAGCTTCTTGTGCCCCTGGCAGAGCGTAGCTGGCAAAGTCCTTGACTAGTGTAAGCGCTACTTAGTGACACTTAGCACCTACTTAACAACAACTAAATCATCAGTGTGTCATCAGCACTATTCTCATACCAAATCCAAAGCACACTATACCAGCTACAGTGAAGAAAATTAACTCTATCCCAGCCAAAACCAGGACAGACCAGAAGGAAGACGACCCACACTTTTCTGGGCCAGCATCTAGAAGCCAGAGGGAATACCCCAGGTCTGTGTTTAGCTCACTGCCAATGTTACACAGCTGTGTTGAAATTATAGTATAGAGCTTAACTTTATTTTCAGTTTAGTTTTATTTCTAGGTGTGTGGAAGCATTTTATAGAATTTGGTAAAAGAATATGTAAAAGAGATGTTTAGTAAAGTCTTCTGGAGTAACCATTGCTTACTTGAGAATAAATTCAGAGGGCCAAGGGGTCCTCTTCAGTTCTGTGTTCCTAACTAAAGAAATTGTTTATTATTAGTTTAAATGTTTGTGGTTTTGAAGCTGACAGTATAGGTCAACCTCTGCTATCAATCTTTTGGCTAGCATGTGTACGTGTCTAAGTTAACAGTTTTACACTTTCCAACAAACTAAATCAGTCATATTCAGCTAGCTTTCCCAATATTTTTCTTATCTGATCATTGCATGCCTTTTGAAGTATCAGTTGTTCATGCCAAAAATTCTATGCTAGGAATGGAAATGAATCCTATCTCAACTTCCTGTGTGTGCACATATGTTTGTAAATGTTGTGAGGCATCAGGCCAGTCCTGCAAAACAGCTTCAGAAAGCCCTGAGGAACCATTTTAGTAGTGGGGTGCTGTGTCAGCCCAAAAGTGCTTTGGCCATGTTTCTTCAAGAAGCCTGAGGAAGACAGACAATTCAAGCAGGAGAATTTCTAAACAACATGTTAAGCCAGCTGGTTTGAGGCTTGGTGGTACATTTTATTTCAGCACCAAGCAATATATAGACATGATTAAAAATAATGACAGCAAACAGATGGTCACTTTTCATGGAATTATACTGAGGACATTTGTGGTTTTTTTTTCTTTAAATGTATTGCAACAAAATAATATATATATAATAATGATTCAGTGTCTTAAAAAGTGAAGAAATTTTAATGACACTCTAGTCAGCTTTTTTAGTCTAATTTTTCACCTAAAAAGATGATGGAACTGAAACACAAACATGCTTCCAAATATTTTGGACATTAGGTATAAATAATATTTGTTTAAAATGTGTGTAAAAAACAGTGTAATAAAGCATGTTAATAGTATTTGGAAAGATTATCTTTCTTTTTCAGGAATATAAACATATTGTTCAGTAAGGAAATATGCAAACATATTTAAAAGCTTTGATTTCATGAAAAGCTTGATCTGGACAGAGTACATTAGCCTAAAGTTGTGTTTAGGGTGAATAACCTTTATAAATATAAATACTTTTAATAGCGATGAAGGGCAAGCTGGTAACAAAAGGTTATTTAGAAAGACCAGTGAATAATCCCATCACATGCATCAATCTTACACGTTGCATGAGCAGTTCTCTTTGCTTATTTCCCTACAGTGTGTGTTAAGGCCTCATCATGAATTTCTCTGTCAGGTTCAATCCTATTGACTTCAGTTTTGTCTGATTGAAGAGTGTATGCTTGTACTTTACTGGTGTGAACAATTTATAAGTTTTAAAAGAAACTTTTCTTTCTGTATATTTCAGTTGAACCTTGTCCCTTTTCTGCTAGCTTTGCTTATAACAGATGTTGCTGAGAATAGGTGGCAGGACTACAAAATTGTGGTATCGTACTGTCAGCCAATCTCTGTGAAACCCCACTGGGGTTGTGTGCAAGCACACAAAGTATGTGCTTTCTCCCCTTAGGATATGTGTCCCAAATAAAGGGTGGCTGTGTGTGGCAGCATCTGTGGTTATTCCATTAGCTCGAGGGACAGAGACCTGCACTGCAGAGCTACAGATTCCACCTCTTCTGATGGCTCCTCTGAACAGTCTGTGGAAAAGAGACTTTATTTTCAGTTTGATTCAGCTAGAAAACTGTAATTATAGCCTGAAAATCCTGATCTCACAGTGTTGTTTTTACAGTTTTGATGTTATTGAACTACCAGAATATCAGAGCTGCAAAGTCAAGCTCTTAAATTATCAAATATATTATCTAAGGTGCTTAAGCAATCTTAAATCTGCCTCTCTTTCAGTGTACTCTTTTGATATGAGATCACATTATATTTTTCAGGTGTTTCCCTTCCTTAATTTGTTACAAAGCTAGATATTGTGGAGACTACTTGAAAGAATCAGTCTAGTAAAATTAATGAGGTTTTGCCTGTAAGACCCCCACCTTGTTTACATACTGCAGACACTGGTGTGTTTGTAGTGAAGTTGGCAGGGAATTGAGGAGCATAAGAAGTTTTTTCTTGTCGTTAATGTATTCAAATGTCACCCTGGCCATACTTTTACCACAAGTGCCCTTAAATGAAAAACAATGCAATAGAAGTTTCTCATTCATTGCCTATTTGGAATACTTGGAATGGAATTCTTGTAATTTACTTTGAATGACCCAACTCATCTTTCTTTATGGACAATAGAAAGGAACAGACATTACTAGACTGTCATCCCCCTGACCCCTCTTGTTCTCCATCTTGAGAATGGCTGAAGAAATCCTAACACCTACAAATTGCAAGTGAAACCGAATGACGCTGCATTTTGATCATAGAAAATCAGGTTCTAGGTGTTTCATATGTGGCACAAAATATTAATGGACACTTGTGTTGTTCTGTGTGGATGTGTCAGCTTAGTTCTGGAAACAATTTATATGTGCAAAAGAAGGAGTATTTCCAATTCCAAGCCTCCATACAGTCTTCAATAAACATGGCACCTCATTGGCTTGGACTGGCATCAGCTCAAGAGTGTCTGCACCAGGTGACATTCCCAGTAGTGCAGTGTAGGATATGTGTAGACAAGTCTTAAATCTCATTTTAGCTTAGTGGTCCAGTTGGACAATGGCATAATCTGTATTTTGGAGATACATTATTTCAAACTTCTGAAACAGAAGAACAATGTCCAAAAGAAAGCTAAGAAGAATCATGCATGATAAATGTGATTGGGACATACGTAAAGACGCAAATATAAAATAGCATTCAACAGTTATGAGTTTAGAGCAAAATCTCATGTCCACTACAAGACCCATTGTGGATCTTTGTGGATATTTAGTCAGCTTGCCAATTCCTTGTGTCCTTCTGGTTAACTGGAGGAGGTAGGAATTTAATAATAATAAAAAAATAATCCGTGTGTATAAGCACATAAATAACTAATGTGACTTAATTGGTGTATATCAGGAGGCTAGCATATCTTGACAGTTTTTCTAGCTTTAATATCTGGGGGGAGCCAAAAAGATAGAAAGATCCTGAGCTGGTATGTATGGCTTGGCTACAATGGTTACAACGATTTTTACCAGCTGAGAATGTAGTTGCTCTTATTACTTCATTATCATATGCCATAAATTCTACAGACCACACTATACTCTTATACATGTTGTTTATACTGTGCATTTGAAAAAAAAATTTTTAGAAATATTTTAGTTCATATTTTTATTATTACTATTTTTCATGCCCTTCTACTCAGGTCGGTTTCTTTACCATGCCCTCCAGAGCATGGGATACAGAGGGAGAGGAAAATGATAGCTAATAAATTTTTGAAGCCTCTAAAAATTACCTTCTGTAAAATAGCTTTTCTATACATAATAATGTCACTGTTTTATGGCCTGATGTTGCCTGACCTTCCATTATGAGAAGCTGAGGCCCCTTTTCAATGGTGTAAAGCTCACATTTATAGCCTTATGGGGTTGTGAGATATTGGCCCTTAAACATGTTACTTATGGGATAGCAAGAATTGCCTGTTCTGGGGCGGCTCAGTATTATTTGAATGCATAGGAAGGGAAACAGGAGAAACATGATTTTGATACTGTGTGCCTGAAAAAGTATAATTCAGAAATACATTTAAAACTAAATATAAAATTTTGATGCTAAAAGCCCCAACATATCACTGGTTACCAAGGTTTTCCTCCACTGTGTTGAGTCATTACCATGGTTCTGTGTGGGAATACAGTACTAGCTGGAGTAAAAGTCATCTAGAAACAATTCCAAAGAATTTGTTCCAGCATCCACTGGGTTAATAAAGCTTTTAATGAGGTAAAGTAAGAGAAGTAGCAGACCTTAACTGGATAGTTTTGCAGTGTGTTGCATGCTTAAGGTTACTCACGAATGAGGTTTATTTTAGAAATTCTGATCACTAGTTTTCCAAAATCAACAAAGCTATGTCGCTGTTCATCAGAAAAGCGTTAAGTTCCCTGTGTTTGCATTGTTAGCCTGAATTTGTATATTTGTGATATCTGAAAGATATATTTCTTCAATATATTTCAGTGAAAGAACAGGAAATGTTCAATTTTGAATGGCTGTTCATTTTTTTTTTAATGTATTTGCCACCTGTGGCTGTTAACCCTCAGCATTAACAAATTCAGGATTGCCAACACCTGCTACTGCTTCAAGTTTAGTCCCTTACCAGGCTCAAACTTTGCATTGTTGGAAGGGGAATTTCATCTTTCACTGCAGAAATTATGCACATATTTTATTTGGTCAAAAATATGGGAATCCATACCTTTATTGGAATTCTGCTTGCAGTTTGTAAACCTGATATTTGTGTTCACGGTTCAGAGTAGATGATGAATAAATATGAGGTGGGTAGGATGGAAAAAAGGGTTAGAGACTGTAGCAATTTATTTTATTGGATACCATATTTGCAACTATAAAATTTGTACTGTGCTCTTGAACCATATTAACATGCAAGGGGTTCACATTTACCCTATCTGCATGGTAAAGAGCTGATATTGTGTTTGAAGACTCTCTGCATGTTGGATTTTTAGAACACAGGTTTCCAAACTCAGTGACATTAGATTGAATCTTTTCATATGGTTACTTTAACTTGAAAATTTTTTCCTACTTAGTAAAATCTTGTGTTTTAAAGTGCTTCTGGAGCTGCACAGGAGTTTTATCTGCAGTAAATCATCATGAAAGCTCACAATATTGAGTCTCAGAGGTTTTTAGATATATTAACATTCCGATAGGGTGCTAAAGATCTTTTTTTACTAGCAAGAATTTGATGTAACTTGACCTTATAATAGGAAAATAGGATTTTTCTATTCAGGATTTCTAAATGCAGTATCAGTGCAGATGTAGGGAGAAAGACATCACAGTGTTTTAAACACCCCTTACAGTAACTACTTTTGCAATGCTGGTAAGGAAGCTGTATTTGAGTTTAGGAAATCAAAATTAAGTACTCCTATTGTTGTCTCCTCTTCATATCTCTCATGTGTGCATTGTATTAGGCTCTTCTTTTGAAAATATTGCAGAGGAATGAACATTTTATGAAAGAATCCCTGAATGCTTGAGTTCAGTTAATTTAAGGAAAGAGATTAATAGAAATTTCAGCTGAACACAAAAGCAGCCTAGAAACCTTGAGACAGTTGCTTGAAAATTGCTTTTTCATGATTACTGAAGACTACATTGCTATTCAATTTTTATTTTTTTTTTTTTAAATCCACTGTGTTGCTCTAGAATGATCAATCCTCTTGTCCAGTATGAGTATTTTAATATTGTCTGGATATCTTCAAATTTAGATCTTAAGTTATTAGTCAGATGCAGATTTTGATAAATATAAAAAGGAACCGTAATAAGCAAATAATAATGGATTAGGTGGACAGACTATAAACACAAGAGGCAGGGTAACTGTAGGAGCAATAGTGGTCCTCAGATTGCAGCCTACCTAAAGAACAATCTTCATGCAAAATAAAAAATGTGACAGCTACATCAGAAGGCTAATGCTATGTCAAACACTAAAAAAATATTATAAGATGCTATTGATAAAAATTCAAAAGCTTGATTTAAATGTTCTCCTAGCTCAAAAGCACTCCAAAGTCTTTGGGAAGCAAAAGACTTTTATGTACGGCTTTAATTTGTTTCTTTTCTTTTTTCTTCTGCTGTCACAAGGGCAAGAATAGCTGACTCTCAGGGTCACGGCAAATTGATTTTGTGTTGTACACTTAAAAGGATATTTCTAAAGTTTTGTTTTACTATTATTTGTTCTGAAAGATTTCCATTTTTATTATTGATTTTAATTTTTTTTCTTTGCTGTGAGGTGCTTTAGGAACAAATGACATCATTTCCATAGAGCAAAAGTATACTCCTGAATGTAATACCTGTGAGCATTTTGGTGTTGTACACCAAATTTAAAACAAACCAGACCAAACACCGCAATGCATTCAAAAAAACTGCAATGAATGTTGCATGTTTTTTTGTTAACTGTAACAGATCTGTTGCTTTAAAGGGCATAACCCTCAATATAGGAGGGGGGGGTTGGAGGGCAGGGAGCTAATCGTGGGATTAATCTGGATTTCATTTATAATCCCTCCTGTGTTTATATGCTTTTATCCACTGTTAGTATGGAAACAGGACAAATCCCCTTTTAATTCTTGTTATTAATGAAGATTTGTCCAAAGGCTTTATTGTGCCTTCAGTGGAAGCCTTGTTCTTGGGAAATGCATAAGCTTACCATTGCAGCTGGAGGACTTAGAGGTATTATTCCTCAGGGACTTGCAGTACCATCTAACGTTAAAGGTATGCATGGTGGGAGTGCATCTGTTGATAGGTCACATCACGTTGGATCAGTTCTGTTACGGATAGGACCATAGCTGAATACATGGGTGTGGAGAGTAGTGCTTACCACCAGTCCCACGCTGCCATCCATCTTGGCTTCTGACCATTGTCACAGAGTAATGTTGAGCTACACCAAATTACTCTGAAGAGTGCGTAAATCCTGAGCAGGCATAGAATCATAGAATCATAGGATCATTAAGGTTGGAAAAGACCCTTAAGATCATCGAGTCCAACCACTAACCTATCACTGCAAAGTCCTCCACTAAACCATATCCTCAAGCACCACGTCTACATTTCTTTTAAATACCTCCAGGGATGGAGACTCCACCACTTCCCTGGGCAGCCTATTCCAATGCCTGACAACCCTTTCGGTGAAGAAGTTTTTAATAATGTCCAGCCTAAACTTCTCCTGGCGCAGCTTGAGGCCATTTCCTCTCCTCCTATCGCTAGTTACTAGGGAGAAGAGACCGACCCCCGCCTCGCTACAACCTCTTTTCAGGTAGTTGTAGAGAGTGATAAGGTCTCCCTTCAGCCTCCTCCACACTAAACAACCCCAGCTCCCTCAGCCGCTCCTCATAAGACTTGTTCTCTAGACCCTTCACCAACTTTGTTGCCCTTCTTTGGACATGCTCCAGCGCTCAGTGTTATTTGAACAGGACACATAATATTAGCCCCGGCTTCTTTTTGCTCATTTAAGATTTTTGTTCATAGTTAACATGGTAATGCCTAAACTCAGGAAAGATGATGATAACTGTTGTGAATGACATGAGGAAAGGGGTGGATAACACCTACAAAAGTTTCATCAAAGCTAACCACTCCAACTTTACTTTCTTGGGCAGAGCCAGATCCCTGAAGTATCTTTTTTCAAATACAAACAAAACAAAACAAAACAAAACAATGCAACCCCCACCCCCACCCCCCCCACCCCCCAAATTCAGCTGAGTGTTACACAAAGTCCTTTGCCATACTTTCTGGTTGGAAGCACTTGGTTCAAGGGTTTGCACACCACCTCTACCTTTGGAACTTCTTAGAAGGTACTTTTGACTATTTTTATTTTTTTTTGTTACCAGACTCAACTCGTGGAACATGCCTTACTTTCTTTTCTGAGTATATAGGTGCTGAGGTCTCTAGCCTGAAGTTCTGATATGAGGTGCCTAAATTTTAGTGCTGTGTAAGAAAGACAGCTAATATAAACTGAATGGCCTTTGCTTTTTATTCTTTATTGACAACCTCAGTACAGGCTTGTTTGTCTGAAACTTCTATCTCTGAATCCTAACCAGTTCATCTTGAAGGCTATGTTATAATCAAATGTTTTATTATCTTTGTTTCTGTTGATGTTTCTATCAGATAATATGCTGTTGGGAGCTTGTGCCTGACCAATGTACAACACTAATAAATAGACTATCTGCCCTTCCCTGTGGTTTGAGTCAGTATTGTGGAGTGCGCAGGCTGAGCTACAAAAGGAATATGGAAGGGAAAAAAGCCCCAAATATTCACAGGATTATAACAAGAATGACTCAAATTATGAGGGAGAGAAATCTTACAAAGGCTTTGTTGATGAAATTACTTTCTTCACTGCATGAAAATTAAAGAATCCCCGGACCCAAGCCCCTTTAATACCCCAAACAAGGCTCTTGCCACCACAGGAAGTCAATTATCTCCATGGCAACCAAAACAAATAGTGAATATTGCCTTAGCAGCCACAAAGAATAAAAGGTGCATCTAAAATTAATTTATGTCTTGGGATCAGACACTTGAGATGAGAGAACTGGTCCATAAAGTACCCCAGAGGAGCTAGTAAAAGGAAAACAAAGTCAGTCCCTTGTTGAGTTATTGAGGGAGCTGTACTTTGAGTGCATAAATTTGCTTTTCCTCTTTTTAAAAAGAAGAATATTGTCAATGTGTCCATATTTACATGGATACTCTCTTAACTCTCCTCTATAAATCTAATTCTTGACAAAGAAGGTTTGGTGATAATTTCCTGAAAAGGCAGTTACCCCGCAATCTCCCTCATTGTGCAAAAGAATCTGTTCTTTATTGTGTTAATTAATTTGGGATGAATAAATTTCTTCCTATTTCCTTCACTGTCTAAAAAATCCCAGAATTTGTTTCATAAATATTCCAGTAGAATAAAGAAAAAAAGGATTAGCATGCAGACTTGGAACTATATAAAGATTCCATTACATTTATAAAATGAGAAGACAAACTCATGGTATATTTACTTCTAAAATAAATCAATATAAGGAAAAGGCCACCAAAATCATGTGATTTCTGTGTAACAGTGCAGCTAATCTAGATATTTGTGCATTTGCAGCCAACACTAATACCATATTTCTCCTCAGAATCCTTCTTATCTGGACAGCTTCTTACTATTGCAGGATACACTGCCCCTGCTGTAAAAACAATTGCATTGTATATGTCTGATTGTATAAGTGAGCTTTGGTTTATGCTACAGGACCTATGGAATTGCACCCCTATCAGGAATGCCCTAAATCATTGACATTTAGGAAGACCTAGCTAAGACGAGATCTCTTGTCATATATTCCCTGTTTCATAAACTAGTCCCTAAGCAACTCTGTTGGCCACAGTTAGAGAGAGTACTGGATAAGGTGAGCCTTTGGTGTGCCAGGGCATTTCTCATGTTCTTACAGTAAGCATAAATAATGTCCAGAGTTTCAAAATACTTCAAACCTGTCATCTCCTACTAGAACACCTAAATAAGTGAATTTTCAAAAAGCTGTTTCTCACGCAGACCTGCTGTGTATTGAACCCATTGAAAGTCTGGCCCTTTGCCTGAATTTTTAATAGATTTTACTTCTTTTTGAAAAGTGAAATTTAGTTTTGTCTTAAAAGTATATTTTTTCTTCCCCCTCCACCTTGATATTTGTGATTGTGATATTTGTATTGGCAAAGGGGTAAAAAGAAAAGACTTTGAGCCTTTAGTAAGACATAGCAAAGAGAGTCTGAAAAATTACACAGACAGGGTAGAATTGCTATTTTTTAAATTCAGTAGTACTTTCTATGCATTTCAGCTTTTGCTATGAGTTATCATCTTCCTATATTATAATACAAATAAAACAGCTAGTAAAGAATTTTCATCCATCTGCTTTCCACAGCTGATGACATTTTCTCAGATACAACACAATAAGAAAGTTAAAGAGGATTTCTTACCATTTGAATATTATTACCAATTTTTAAATGATGGACATTACAACCAGCTCTAAGATGTCCCCAAAGACAAGAGACTGTGCTTGCTACGTTTTTTCTTTTGTTCAGTTATTGAAAACAGAAAAGAAAACTACCGATGAGAAATATTTTGAAATGCTGGTCTATGGGCTAAAGCTGACTGCAAAGTGCAGCCACTGAAAACAATTCAGCACACTTTTTCCTGTTACCTGTAAAGACTCATCTTCTAACCTGGATGGCTCAGTTAGTAACTGAAGTCAGACATGGTGAATCTGAGCCTTGGCTGCTGGTCCTTTTTTTTGTTTTGCTTTTCATTCATTAAATTCCATTATAGAATATACAAATGTTTAAAATATGGTCCTGCTGTCCCTTTAGCAATTCCTTTCATGAAGAGGGGACTCTCTGATTGTAGTTGTAATGCAAAAAGTGCCCACAGAAGATCTTTTTCTCAAGTAAGTTGAAGTTTAGACATCTAGGCTATATTTGTCAGAACATTCATCAGAATTGAGGAAGTAGGGCAGGCTGGTGCGTAATGCCCTGCATCTTTGCTAGTAAACTGTTGCAGCCCCAAAACCATGTGGCAAGGTGTGACATGCCTGTTGAGAAAGTCCTTAGTACACTCTAGTTCCCAAACTGTGTCCAGGAGCTATTTGGGAAAGTGGTAATTGGCATTGCCCAAAATCATGCCAGGCAAAGTCTGAGTAGGTTAATAACACTGATGGTCTGGTTCCAGTGCCCAGAAGGGATAACTGTGTACTTCTTGCTTTATTAACATACACCTATCCCCAACTTAGGCACCTGTCTTAGGAAGGACAGGAAGAATCCTGTCCCTTTGTGGAAATTCCTGTCTTTTTCCACTCATTAATGAAGCGTATAAATGGCCAGTTAGGACCACATGCCTATATTTTAGAGGGCTGAATCTGGAGGTTCTGAATATAATTCCCACAGATATTTACTGTGTTCAAAATATTTTCCTCAGATGTTATCTTATACTTCCTTATCACAAAAGTTCCACACAGGACCTCAAAAAAGAGAAGAATAATCTTTTAGATAAACTGATTTGAAAACCTATTCCTATATATTGTCTTGGACAACCAGGAAACCTAGAAAAGAACGAAGGAATATGTAGTAAGAGAAAACAAATTAAGGAAAAATCTTATAGAATAATTTTATTTATTGAATAAGGACAGCATCTGAAAAAAAAATCTGGAATATAATGGTTCATGTTAGTAACTGTACTGTAAATATGATTTCAGTTCTTTAAAGAAGATGCCTACTTAAATAATCTGACCTTGAACAATATTCTGTTCTAGAACTTCAAGTCTTTTAAAAGTCATTGGTAAGATATCTACTCAAATCATCCACTACATGATTAACATATCTAGGCCTTTTTGTAACACTACGGGACTGTTGTTCAACGTGACCTAATAAGCATCAGAAAATAGTTGAATATAAAATACAAAACAGTGAGAGGGAAATACAGATTTGTGAATAGGGAAGAAAGGAATAATTCAGTACATGGGTGCATGTCCTTATGCTAAGAAGGGGTTAAAATCTAGAAGGTAGAACAAGACATAATAAACAAACCAGGAAAATTAGGGAACTTGGACAAAATGTATGTATTTCATAAAAAGATAGATGAACAAGTGGAATAAATTACCAGTAAAGGCAATTGAAACAAAGATTATAAATAAAATATGAAATATAAAGTATAAATGAGGTTGGAAGACACAGATTTATTTCCCAGGAAAGAGGAAAGTAAATGATCATAGAGTGAAAAGTGGGAAGGTGAGACTAATATATTAAAAATGGAAGGTTGCAATTGCGTTCAATAAGCTATTTTTCATACTTCATTGAAATAATTATTAAAGATAATTTATAATATATAATTAATAAACAGTATTCAAGATGAACTTTTTTTTTTACTTGTTATTTTGGAAGACCCCTTGACAAAATGGAAAATGGTCAAGGAGGGCAGCAGCACAAATAATGAACATTATGGATAACTAATCACCTGGTACTTTACCCAGAGAAGTTGCAATGTAAATATTTAAAGAGAACAGATGAGTGTGAGGACTCCTAACATAAAATAAAATAGGAATAATAAATAGCCTGCAAGTTTGAAAGGTCAAAAGTCTCTCAGACACAGATTAAATTTTCATGGTGTTTTTGCTAGAAATATGACTGTGTTCCCCTAACAGAAACATGACCTCAATTAATTTGTGTTCTAAATAGAGGAAAAGCAATACAGAACAGCTTTTTGTTGTTTTAAAATAAAAATAAGTATGCTAAAAACATTCCATATACAATAAGTAATTCATATAATTGATGGATACAATTTTTTTCCTCAATCCCTCTTGCACATTCAATAGCAGAATCTTTAAGAGTCAAAGATTTGCTGTGAAGCATCCACAAATGTCCATTAGATAATCACATTTGGTGTTTGTTTTTTTTAAATTATTTTTGCAGTTAAAGAGAACAGCAGCACTATGTAAGGATATGCAGCATGATTTCAAAAAGGAGAAAACAGGGACCTAACCCTGAAATAACCTGACTTTAGTGGGACTGTGCCTGTGTATAAAGATACTTCTGTTCTAAATCCTGTTAGCGTTAGTGCCTTGGGCAATATGTTGCAGTAGACAAAGAATTTCACTTTTGCAGTCAGTGCCACAATACTAAGACATCAAGAACACTAACCTCAGCCAAATCTTTTAAAGCTGATGTTCTTTAGCTCAGTGTTTTGACAATGGCTTTCTCAAGGGCATATCCCTTTTAATGTTAATTTATTTGCAGTCTTTTATCTCCATAGGAAGAATCAATGCCATTTAATACTCAAACCTCCTGGAGGGGAAACAGCAGAAGCTGGGTTAGGTAAAGTCCAGAATGAAGTTTCAATCAGCATAGCATGAGAGTGTACAAAGAGCCTGAATTAATTTCTGCCTCCTCACAACCGGTAGCCTACAGCCTGAAGGTTACTTTTCCCTGGCCACCTTTTCCTCAAAAGAGACATGTAACAGTCCAGTGTCTTCCCTGCTCCTGCACAGTCCTGCACCTACCACCTAAGTCACTCTGACTAGAAGAAGTAATAAGGTAGCTGGAAGGCACCTCTCTTGTAAATGTGAGTGACCCAGTAGAGATCAGTGGGCTAAGTCACCAAGGAGCGACTGTGACCGAGATTCCTTTACCTTAGCTATCGCATGATCCTAGCCCTATGGTTTAAATGGTTGCCCATCATATACAACAGGGACCACAGCAGTGAAAAGTGGGACTAGAGCTTCCAGAAGACACTCCAGACTGGAATCTGGTCTAGTGTCATTGAGTTGCTAGTATTTTGGCATAGGTGTCCATTAAGACTTGCATATAATGTTTCAAATCGTCTGAGGCAAGATAAACGGAAATATTTGCAAAGGTTAGATTTAGCTGAGTGAGACTATTTCACCAAGGCTTTACAGACAGATTACAAGCATCTAAAATTAGGTTTTTGCTCTGAATCAACTACAGGGGAAACCTCCCCTTTTACTGACTGTAGACAAAGCCTACACAAACTACTCTTGGTAACGCTAAAGATAGACTGCGAATACTCTGTACAGTCTCCTCTTTAAGATTCATAATTTGGATGTCTTGGCTGTAGGTCTGGGTTTTATTTACTCTATGCTGGTGTATTTTCTGTTGCAGAAAAGTGCTTATTGTGCCATTGACAGCCTTGAAAATAATTTGCAATTTTAAACACTTGAAATACTTGATCTATAAAGGCTTTTCAGGCCAGATGTTTCATAAATTTGAAATAAAAATAAGCAGAGTACATTTGCATCAAGAAGGATTGTGGAATGAGCAAGACTAGAATGACACATATAAAACTTAGAGCCATTACACTGGGCACAGTAACTCCTCTGTGGAGTACACAGAAAGTCCACTTTAATAGAGCATTATATTAGAATATTCCCATCACATAAAAGTAAAATATAAAATCGGTTAGAAAGAAAGTCAAGTGGATATCACTACAGTTGTATTAAAATGGGACTTAATTGAGAAGTATTATTTTAGTAGCTTTTTATTTCACAAGTATAAAAGCAAAAAATGGAAGGAGAGACACTCCTGATCATCTGTTCTGTTGCCTAGGAGAAATCACCTATAGATTTCACAGATTATTTCACATAGTCAGTAACTATCCGTTGAACTTAGCAGCCACGTGGAACTGTAGGGAAATATTCACACCTTTGAAATTGCTGTGTACTTTAGAATTTGGCTGTTTTTTCCTCTAGATTTCCTTCACAGACTTCACTGAACTCTACAAATAATAAGGAAGCCTTACTCCACACTATTTACTAGATCCCATTCCTTGGGTGGACTGGAATAGTTTAAATAGTTTAAAGTTTTTCTCAGTATTACTTCATTGCAAAGTGTGATTCTAACTTTTGAGCTAGTTACCAAAAACAGAGGAACCTAGTGCCATTTGAGAATCCCCAGGCATCCAAGACAGACAGATATGACATGCAGGAAACCTCCCTGCTGGAGCTAGCCGTAAGGGAATGTGGTTAGTCTACAGAGCCATGTAATGCCACAAGTTTTTGCTTAGGCAGCTGACTTTTATTTGAGGTATCTATAACACAGGGGTTCAGGTTTAGACTGCAGATACCCTACAAGTTCCTGTCTTAGGGTGAATAGTCCAAAAGGCTCCAGTGACTGTGTTAATGAGTTTTACATTGTCTATAATAGAAGCTTAGTCTGCTGTTTTCTATTACCAAAAAAAAAAACCCCAAGTGAAGACAAGTGTGCAATTATAGTAAAAAGGAAGTTCTCCTGATCATTTTAGAGGTCTGCCTTAGGATAAAATAAAACACACCACTAAGTTCCTATTTCCATACACTGTCAATAAAAGGAAATCTAGCAAATTAGCTCAGATGTAAACGTTTACAATTTACCACTTGAAGCAAACCCTAAAGTCCAGCTGAGTTTGATGTAAGGAAAGTCTGTCTGCAGTTCCCTGTCTCTGACTGCTTAAAGGCTTGCCCAGTGTTTATGTCTTCAGACTTGCTACTCTTGAGACAAGACCTTTGTTTGCTTCTGGCTAGGAAACCCACCAAGATCTATATATTCATGATGAATATATTTACATTGTTTGAAGGGCGTGTTGTAGGAGAATCTCTATTCTCTATGCTAATAGCACTCTTGTCATGCTCACTAATCCTTTGTTTCAGTGCCCCAGAAGTCTTTCCTATGCAAATCAATTCACAGGGGCACTTTAACATGTAAATCGCAATCTGCCTCACATGTGAGGAATTGATGGATTTTAAATTCCTTGTCTGTGGGGAAGAAATGAATGGTACTTATTTAACATATACTGCTACATTAGGTGCATCTCCAGTACATAGTGGCAGTGCTGTACCAACTCGAATACAGCATTCATAGTTTTAGGAGTACAAGAGACAACGACCAAACATCTATGGTAAATACACTTATTTCCTATTTTATGTTCCAAAAATAGTAATCCTGGTTAGTGGTCTAGGATCCTGGCTGAGAATATGGTACTGTTCTTTCATTGAGGAGTGAATGCTAACTCCTGTGAGAAAACATTACTGAACAGTTTTAACTGAGTCCAAGGCATTGCACATTAAAAAAGAAAAAAATAGGATTTGTCAAGTTGGAAGAGAACAGAATTGCCAAATGAAAATATGATATGTACTAAACCAGACATATAAAAAGAGTTGGACAAGCTAAATAGGGGAAAATTAGGTAAAGGAATCCTTGTGAAATTTAAACACAGAGAAATTGATTCTGAATAATATGCATCCTATTTTATAAAAGGAATTAGCAAAATTTTATCAACCAAAATTTTTGTGAAAATTCAGACTACAGGAGAAGGTGGGGGTTTGCAAGGCAAAAACCAACTGGTATTCAAACTGATATAGAAAGATAATGAACTCCTGAGGACTGTACTTATCAGAGAAAGGTCACAGAAAACCGATCTTATGTGTGGGGCTGTATCAATATGAATGTGTTATTCTGGAAAGGGCAGACTGTCTTCTTTACTACGAAAATAGAGGGTTTGCTTTGTTTTGATTTGCTTTAAGCAGACAACTGAAATTTAACCTAAAAAACCACAATGGTAGAATTCTGCACACTTGGTTATAGCTGTGATCATGATTCTATGATTCTATAGTTACTAGTGATAGAACGAGAGGAAACTGCTTCAAGCTGCGTCAGGGAAGGTTTAGACTGGATATTAGGAAAAATTTCATCACTGAAAGAGTGGTCAGGCATTGGAACAGGCTGCCCAGAGAGGTGGTGGCGTTGCCATCCCTGGAGGTATTTAAAAGACATGTAGATGTGGCACTTCAGGGCATGGTTTAGGAAGCATGCTAGTGTTACATTGATGGTTGGACTTGGTGATCCTTGAGGTCTTTTCTAACCTTAATGATTCTATGATTCTATTCTTTGTCTGCAGCATAGGGTACTGACTGTATGGTCCTTCTAATAAAAACGTTCATCATGTTCATTTCCACCTAAATTTGTTCTTTATTGTCCATGCAGTGTCTGTTTACAGTAAAGAAGAACACATGACAAATAAGTTGGTTTTTAGAAATATGACAGGTCTAGATGTTTTTGGTTGGCTGTAAAGAACATACTTAGGCCTATAGTTTTAATGATTACAGCACAATGTAAATATCTAGGTACATTTTACAGTGCAAAATTGTAAAGTGACTTATTTAAACACGTAAACGGGAATGACTTCCTTTTAAAAATGCCTATCAAAATCAACAACATGCCTTTCCTGAAGTCTCCTGTTTTCTGAAGACAGAAGTAGGGTGCAGTGCTGTTTAGGAGATCAGAAAACAATTTACGAGTGAAAAGAATCTGACCTGATATGCTTGGCAGGCCAGAAGAATTAAAAATATGTAACAGTTTTTGAGAATCTCTATGCTCAAACCATCTCAGAAGGAAATTAAGTCCAGGTAAAACTAAAATCCAAATCATCTTTGAAATTATAGATGTATACATATGCACCATTCCCCCCATGTCCCCTCCCCCTACAAAATACCGAAATAGTCCCTCTCATCTGTTAGTGATGTGTAACTAAAACAACAATACTTAATATTCAGATCTCCTCTAATTCTCCAGGTTAAGAAAACAACATGAAGTTTTGCAGAAACTCTTCAAAGGATGGGAGCCAGCTCACTGAATGTAAGTATAGAATGTGAAGGACTACATCCAAGTTAGTCATCTTAATCTCCCTTTATGAAGGGAAATAGGCATTTGTAGGGTATGAATCATCTCTTCCTAAAATAGGAAAAGACTTGTGCCTTCAAATGCCCATTTTTCTTCTTTGTCTGAAAATGCAATTTCAGGTGAGTGATTCAGCTGTGGTTGTCTGTACCATAGATGTTAAAATGAGGTGAAAAGTATATTGCCCAAAAAGATTTTAATGAAATTACTGATTTGAAATAAACTTTTATGAAGCTGAAGTTGCATTATCTTCTCATACTTGTCATACAAGTGTCTCCAAGTACATCTAACGTCTTTCTGTTAGGCTAAAACTATAACATATTTTAAAATTACTATTTAAAATAATAAAAATAAAAACTGTTAGGTTGCGTGAATTATTATATTAATCATTCTGTAAAGGCTGCTGTGGTACAAAGACTTTTTCCTGCATTTAGCTAAAGACCAAATGTAGAACTTGCATGTATATATACCATAGTACTCTTCCTGAAATTGGTTGAACTTGCACACGCATTTGACAGGTCATCCCTTTTTTGTTTTAGTTTTAGAAGAAACATGTTTGAAGTTTTACCTCCTCCTTCTTTTCTCCATGTAGCAGCTTTACTTAGATGAATGGGAGCAAATAGAATCTTCAAAGAACCTTTTATTCTGTGGTCTAATGTCCACAGAGGTAAGACTTATCTCACGTAAATTTAGGTGTCACCACTTCAGTTTTCTGTAGCTCAATGTGCTGGTTTTGGCTGAGAAAGAGTTAATTCTCATCACTATAGTGCCTGTAGTAGTCAGGGACCTTCCCAGCTTCCTTCCACGTGGGCAGGAGGCTGGGAGGGGCGGGGCCACAGCCAAGTCAGCTGACCCCAACTGGCCAATGGGACATTCATTCCGTACCATGTGACACCATGACCAGTTGTCGTGGTTTAGCCGGCATCTCAGCCCCACACAGCCGCTCGCTCACTCCCCCACCGGTAGATGGGGGAGAGAATCAGAAGGGTAACGCTCGTGGGTTGGGATAAGAACAGTTTAATAATGAAAATTAAAAGAAACAACAACAGAAATGCAATGTAAAGGAGAACAAAGAGAGGCGCAAAGCCCCGGGGGAGGGGGGAAGGGAGGGGGGAGGAGAATGAACCGCCGAAACAAACCGCACGCGCCGCAGCCGCTCACCGCCCGCCGAACCGACACTGAGCTGCCCCCGAGCCGCAACTGCCCCCCCTTCATATACCGGTCACGGTGTCACATGGTATGGAATGAACCTGCCATTGGCCAGTCGGGGTCAGCCGTCCCCGCCATGGCCCCACCCCTCCCAGCCCCCCCGGGAAGCTGGAAAGGTAGCTGACCCCCCACAGTGAGGAGAATTAACCCCTTCTCAGCCAAAACCAGCACACCAGTACATAAACAGGGGCAGTTGGCGCACTGAGGGGCGGTTGTGGCTTGGGGACTGGCAATGTTGGGTTGGTGGGTGGTGAGCGGCTGTGTCATATCCAGTTTGTTTTGGTTTTTCATTCCCCCACTGCAGGTTTCACCTCTCTTGTTATTTTCCTTCTCATTACATTATTATTGTTGTTATTATTGTTTTATTTTAATTATTAAACTGTTTTTATCTCAATCCACGAGCGTTACCCTTCTGATTCTCTTCCTCATCCCACTGGTAGGGGAGTGAGTGAGGGGCTGTGTGGGGCTGAGCTGCCGGCTAAACCACAACAGTCGCTTTTGGTGCCCAAAGTGGGGTTCAGAGGGTTTGAGACAATAACAGCTGCTGGTCACAGCACCATGCTCTTGTTTTTGCTGTAAGTGTTAAAGATTGGTGTTCATTTGTTTAGGCTGCTGTGTTCTGCTGTGATTAGTGATGTTTTACCTAAGAGTTTTGTCATGCAAACACTGGCTTTCAGCTTTATCTGTTTTTTAGGGTTTTTGCTGGAACCATTACTGTACTTTGGATACCACCTTATTGAGGCAATTAGCAACTATACCTCCTCCTCTGAGAGACTTTGTGGAGGAAATACAGAACAGTATCTTTGCTACTTTCTTTTATGATGTCTCTGCCTTTATTGCAATGACCTTTTTGTGTCTTGAAAATGCTTAGGTAGTTAAGATATGCTTACTGTTATTTTTTGGGCATGTTGTTTTGGTTTTGGCTAAGGTTAGAAAGCAATTTGAGAGTATCATCCAGATATCTGCTGCAAGGCTTGATAGTTATCAGTGGCAGGGTATGTGGAATAGTATGGGCAAGTACCTAGGGCAGTGGGCACCCCCAGTGTTTTGGAGTTTCACCCCTGAACAAGTGCAGAATCCTGAAAAGCTGGTAGAATATTTGGAGAAAGTATGTTGTTACGCTGGGAACGCAGAGACACAGATCACTGCAACGTGCTGGGGCCTGGCCCATGCATACCGAGCCCTGCTCAACAGTATTCAGTGCTCCCAAGGGGAAGAGAAGGTCTCTGGATTGAAAGGCAAAGTGACAGGCACTGCGGCTACTCAAACTCCCACGACAAGTACTGGAGTTGGCTCAGTATCAGCTGTGCCAGTATCAGTCGCCCGCATAACAAGAAGAAATCTTGGAAGCAGAAGTCAAGTCATTTCTTAACGAGTGATGAAGAAGCAGGGCCATCATGAGGAGAAGAGGAGGAAGAAGTTATAAATGAAATAGAGACCACCCGATCCCTGTCCTTGAGTGAGTTGCGAGATATGCAGAAAGATTTTGGCCGTTGTTCAGGTGAGCACATTGTCACCTGGCTGCTCTGATGCTGGGATAATGGGGCCAGTAGCCTGGAATTAGAGGGAAAAGAAGCCAAACAACTGTGTTCCCTTTCTGGGGTAGGGGGCGTTGACAAAGCAATTGGAAAAGGGACACAAGCCCTCAGCCTCTGGAGGTGACTCCTGTCCGGAGTGAAGGAAAGGTATCCCTTTAAAGAAGATGTTACATATCGCCCAGGAAAATGGACAACTATGGAGAAAGGCATCCAGTATCTAAGGGACCTGGACGATAAACGGTCATCCAAAGATCCAGACAAAGCCCAGTGGATGGGACCCATGTGGCGGAAGTTTGTATGGAGCGCACCATCCTCGTATGCAAACTCATTGGCAGTAATGTCCTGGAGAGAGGACGAGGCACCAACAGTGGTGGAGGTGATTGATAGACTCCAGGATTATTAAGCAAATATCTCCTCCTCCCTCATCTCTGCTGTGGAGAAACTGTCCCAAGAGGTCCAGCAACTCAAAGAAGATATGTCCTGCTCCCCACCTCTATGGGGTAGTGTCTTGGCTGTTAGGAATGAGCGTTCTTTTGCTCAAAGGAGAGGATACACTCCACGGGCCACCCTATGGTTCTACCTGCATGACCACAGAGAGGACATGTTGAGGTGAGACGGCAAGCCTACCTTGACCCTAGAGGCATGGGTACATGAGCTGCAAGGAAGAACAATCACTCAGGGAGGTTCTTCCAGGAAAGCTGCTGCTCCAACTTCCAGTGAGCAGGTCCCCAAACAGAGGACTAGAAGTGCTGATTTTATTTCTGAGCTTAATAGAGAAACTCGATTCACATTTACAGGAAGTGAGTTGCGAATGCCACGATCAGGACTAGAGGGGCCCTGCCTCCAGCCAGGTGGAGGAAAAGGATAACCGGGCTTACTGGTCTTTGTGGATCCGATGGCCTGGCACATCAGACCCACAGGAGTATAAAGCTTTAGTGGACACCGGCGCACAGTGCACCCTCATACCATCAATTTGTCTTGGGGGCCTGGCCATGGTTTCTTACCTTGACATACCCATAAATGTTTATATTCTAGATGTCTGCATCTAGATGTCTGCATTTAGTCAAAGGAGTCCCAGCTAAGTCCCACCTTGTACTTCTAGTTCATTGGAGAGCAGGGTAATATCAAATGTGCTTAGCTTCCCAGAGCAGAAAAAAAAATAATTCAATTCACTCAGTCCAGTCTGTCGGGATCTTTTTGTGTGTGTGATATCCTTAATTCATACAGCACAGTTGGCACTACTTACTTTCTAGATGAAGCCTATCTGAAAATATGACATCTATTAAGAAACAGACCTTTCTTCACCTCAGTAATTGCAAGCATGGGGAAAACCAGAAAGAAATGCGACTGCAGTAAAGCAGAAGACATTTAGTGGTGTGGAGTGGTTGTTGTATGTGCAATATGTGATTAGGAAATAACCTGGAAAAATGACTGTTAGGGCACAAATAAATTCACGGTTGCCAAGTTTTGGCAGCTCCTGGCATGACATTCTTCCCTCTCTTTAACATAGCTGTTTATGTATAGCTGCAATTAAACAATAAAATGCATAGCATTTTCAAATAAACAGCTTGAGGATAAGTGCGGCATCCAGTGGAAATCTAAGCTTTGGTGGTGATGCAGTACTTTAAAAAGTTTGAGAATCACTAGCTGATAGTAATCTTAAATATGTATTACTATTTAATGTGCCATCTAACCCTGTGATGTATGTTAATTTCTTCATTTAGCATTTATATGGTACTACTCTTGCGATGACCAATTCTATTTTGCTAGATGCTGCTTAAGAGAACAATAAATTATATTTTTTGCCCTTTTCCCTAATACTGATGGCAAAGTCATAATGTTAATAAACCACTGTTTTTCCACAGTTGTTTAGTGGTTTTCCTTCTGCTATAAGACAAAGCTGCAAAAGATTTGATAATCCATCTGAGTATATTTTTTGCCTTCCATTACAGTTCTTCAGAGTTCGACTTTATTAGGATACCTGTTTCATGTTAAATCCATTATGGCTTTTTGAACTAGTCAGAAGAAGGGTCTATGCACATTTTCCATATTCTTGCAGAAATGTTGACACTCCTAAGTCTCCAAAATAAGAATGAAAGAATACAAAAGCAGTGGTGAATTATCATTCTATCAACTTCTAGGCAAATCCTAGCTGCCTGTAAATGAACCTGAAAGAAATGCTATGGCTTTTGAAACCATTTAAAGGATCTTTTGTAGGTCAACTGCAGTGTATGAAAAGGTGGTGACAGTACAAAGAAGTGACCTTTATTCAAGATCTTTAAATGTTCTTGATATTTCTAAAATAAGTCTCACAGTTTCAGTGATCTGGTGGGAGAGTTTGGTTTTGTTTTGCTTTGTTTTGTTTTCTAGTGTTTGAAGGTTTAGATGATATAAGGTCAATAAGGGACTTGTTCTGACTCTGTACCCCTTCATTTCTGCTGATATTAGCAGTATTGAGACTTTTGCCCTTTATAGAAAATAGAGTTGGGTTTTTAAGATCACAATATGACATGCACACAATTTCTGAGCCTGTGTTTTTCATGTTTACATCTTTAAAAAAGAATATGCTGTGTACTCTCCAAAAGACACAGAGAGGGCAAAGAAAATGCCATCCAAATAAATACATGCCAAAGTATATTTGTGGCGTCTTTCTAAGACATGCTCCAGTTATTTTTACCTCCTCTTTAGATTAATTCTGTGTTTCCTTATATATACCTGGGAGTTGTTAAGGGAGAGCAGTGTGTAAGAAGAGGAGTTTGTTTCTATTATTACAGCTTTGATACCTTTTCATGAGTCCATAGAGCTTTGCCTGGTTTCGGATTTATTTTTTTGGCTTCTAAAAATCATTATACAATGAGTATATATGTGTTTGTGCATATTTACTTATATGTGTATATTTTAGTAAGGGGATTATTTTGCCTGGGTAGGCCAGAGGACACCTGCTTGCTGACATGAAAATGTCTCTGTACCTCTTTGCTGCCAGCATGAGGTTAGAGCGTATTTCTATGGAGATGAGCTCCTTACTATTTATATTTGCTGGCTCTCAAATGATTCATTAATAGTATCACCTTATGTAGCTTGGCACAACTATACCTTCTTGTGTGAACAAAGTGCTATTGCATCAATAAAAACAGCAAAAGTGCTGTTCATTATACTTTAACAAATGAGGAATTTAAAATCCATCAGATTGTCATGTGTGAGACAATAACGTGATTTACATATTAAAATGCCCCTGTGGGTGGATTACCATAGAAAAGATCATTACATAGTAGAGCTGTTTTTCCCCTTCATCAAAATCTCTTTTTAAATGTCTCTTAGAGAAACAAGCGAAGTGAAAACTGTCTTGATTATATATCTCATTTCATTTCTCTTGTCTTTAAAAATCAGAGAAGTTGAAGAGCCCAATAAAAAAAAAAAAAAGCTTAAGAAATACGAGAGAAAATCCTTGACAGACTGAAAATGGTTATGCAAAGAGGAGGGAAAAGGTGGAGCAGAGGGTAAGAGGAAAATATATTCTGAGTCTACCAATACATCAGATGAGTTTGCACAAGCAGAATAGGCCTCAAGAAATTTATGTCAAAAACAGGAATTATTGTTCCAAGATCAACTGCTGTCACATGTACAAGTGCAACAAACAAGAACCAATTTATTTTACAAAATAGTTAATTCTACAAATACGTTTTTCTTTTTCACTTATATATTAATAGTGCAAGAACAATTTGCTTGCATAGTTAGGCAGAAGATGACTACAGTATATAGAAATTAAGGCTATGATTGAAAGACAATTTCAGTGTAGCACTCACTCATGCACCTAGAATTTTGTACTGTCACACTTTCAGAATGAGTATTTTTGCATGATGGATAAATGCTGGCACTGACAGTTGCTGAACTTAGAATTTCGTCATGTAAAACGTATCCACATACATGGGCATATGCATGCAAATGTAGTCCTTGGATGTCTGCAGAACTGATACTGGAAAAATACCCATGCAGGTGTCCGTACATGCAGTCTTTTAAATACAAGCAGAGACAAATGTGAAAAGCTATAAATATCTAAATTTCCCCACACGCACTTATTTAGCTTTTTGTGGGAAAATATACACACACTGGTGGTTTTTGATTCTCAGCATGGGTACAACTTCTTTTTTTTCACAAAACAGACTGTATTGCTTTTCCTGTGATTTAGATCTGCTTCCTCTAATGGAGCAAAGCAATGGTGCTTTGTAGCACAGGATCAGCCTGAACAGTTTCCTAAACTGTAGCTTGTAGACTGCCTATGATTTTCAAAAAACCCTTGCTTTGTCTACATAGATTGTTGCTGATTACATAGTCCAACCCTCTTCTTCTTCTTCTCCCCTTATAAGTAATATTAAAAAAAAGTTTAAAAAGATCATCAGGTAATTTCCTAACATTATGTTTTCATGCATATAATTGTTACTGTGTGTAATCATTAGTTAGTTGTTACTGACAATGTGAGCAGAGGGTGGTCCATGAGACAGATTCTATGTTTAAACATATCCCATGAAGAAGTTTCTGGAAGCCTTATCTTTTCAAAATTAAATTGGAGCTGACAAAATGTCTTTGCGCTGGCTGCTACAAATTCCTAAAGCCTCTAGCTGCTGATTTAGAGATTTTTGCAAGATTGCATATTCTTGAGGCAAGTTTAATAAAAACATTCTGTTTTTGTATAATCAATCTTTTTGTCTGTGTGTTTGCTCTGATCCAAAACCTGTTAAAGTCAATTAGAGTGACTGCGTAAATGAAGTGATGTAATGATAATGTAAGAGTCATTGTGCTGTGATTTGCACGAAGCTCTAAGCCAACTTCTTGTAACTCTGCTATTTCCATAAACCTCAGCAGATTTGGACTAATCAAGTGATCATTCAATTAATGAAAATGTCATACTTTATCTGTTGATAAATCTCTGTGTGAAACAGTTTCTTTTATTACAGAGGTTATTGCATGTATTTGCCTCTAAAATTCCTTTTGTTTGTGGATAGTTAATGGTCTATATTAAGAAGCACTGACATACTCTGACATGTTATCAAGCAAAAGTTATACTGAGCATATAAAATTATTATTAATATTGTATTGAAGACATAAGAAATGAAGACGTATTCATTATATTGTTTTGGTTTAGTGCATATAATCTCTGTCTGGGGCATGCTTAGGGAAAAATAGTCTTTTTTGACCCCTATTTTGATGAAAAGAATAGAGTTAGTTTAAATTGGTTGTTCCTGTGCTTTTTTTTGTTTTGAAATCTGCCATTTCCTCTTAGGAGAAAAGAAGATATATACACAGATGGAGAGAAAAGAAAATAGGAAAAGATAAGAAGAAAGTGGATTCTGAAGGTGTATGTCAATTAATTTGCTAAGAGACCGCAAAGATATGACAAGGCCACTGTTACCATGCCAGGGTCCCTAGGCTTTTTAAAGTGTTTGGGTTTTTTTTGTTTGTTTGTATTTATTTTTGCCAATCTATTGGTTCAGCAATGTTTTTAGCATGAAACCAAAGCACAGAGAAGGTAGAAGAGTAGGTGGCAAAATTAGAACACAGAAGATTGATAGAGCAATAGAAGAAAGGTAGAGAGTACTAGAAAGAAGGCTGGTTTCCGTTTCTTTTCAGAGGACATACTGAAACTTCTGTTATTTGGTTCCTC
Source organism: Phalacrocorax aristotelis (assembly GCF_949628215.1). Classification (NCBI taxonomy): domain Eukaryota; kingdom Metazoa; phylum Chordata; class Aves; order Suliformes; family Phalacrocoracidae; genus Phalacrocorax; species Phalacrocorax aristotelis. The sequence continues at coordinate 38,141,658 of NC_134276.1, read as the reverse complement.
CTCCTAGTTTATTCCAAGCAGAGCATTTTTAGTGATCAGGGAAGGGGAAAAAAAAAGGCAGAAAACAGCATGGTTATCTTGAGGTTGTAATGTTGACTAAAGTTCCATAAAAGGTAAGAATGAGAAATAAGCTGCCAGATGGTTTCTTTTAGAAATGTTTTATTAAAATAGCTATGAAACTCATCTCTCAGAACTATCCATCAGATCAATAATACAGTACTGTAAATGTGCACACTTGTTCCATTGTAACAGCGCTGTGGTCTAGTTGCTCTAGCAGTCCTGTAACCTTGCCTGGGCATGAGTGTGTAGTCAACACTCCTAATTCAGTCAGCCCTCATCCTTTTCATTTTTTTCCATCCAATTTTTCTGTATTTTCTTTCAACAGCAGTTTTACTCCTATTATGTAATTTTCCAAAGTGGATGTTGTCATGATGGTGCTTTTTTTGAAAACAAAAGCACTTTTATTGACTCCTGTGAAAGTAAAGTTAGGCCCAAGCTTCATACACTTGAAAATTGCAAATCATTAAATCTTCAAATCTTTCTGTGATCTTCCACCTCACTACAGTTCACTTCAAGATACTTAGGGCTTCTACCACAATGTTCTTCAGACACAAAAACAAAGATCAGAAGTCTTGCAAGCAGCTGTTTCTCATCTCATATAATTCAGACAGGGATAAGTTAAATATTTAGTCTGAGCTAGACACCTGGATACCCTCCTTAGCCAACACACTTTATCTCTGGAGTATCTTCTTCCATCACAACGGGTTTAGGCTAGTTGTCTGAATTTAATTTTTATGGTGAATCTCACCTCTTCAGTAATGCTTATTACTATTCTTTTACTGTGAAATCAAGCTTCGGTTAGATGTGTAATTACTAGGCAGTTACAGCTAAGTGAGAAATACTGTTCTTCATGAAGAATTTGACTCCTTTTTGTGCATGTATCCACCGTAATGTATCAATATTGCTGAGGCTGAGATTCCTCATAATTTCCAGTTAGGGGCTTTTCTCCTAGTATTGCAACTGGGGCAGGAAAAAATTTCCTCAAATTTATCAACCAGAAGCAGAATTCTAAGGAGCACCTCACAGTACCTTAGAGTCCTATTACTTTTCCATGGAAGTTGTGAGCTTCAGTCCCTTTAGATTCTTTTTTAATAAACTGCATTCAGGAGATTCTAAGGTACCATTACAAGTACTGTAAAAAATTATTATAACAACACAGTAAGCTGAATATTACTTTCGGTAATAATCTTGAAATCAAACTGGGTAAGATAGAGTGCCTGCTAGCAAAATTTGTGCCATTCTAATGAATGTGCCATCTTCTGTTTGTCTAGTACTGCTGGTGTGTTGATACTAAGGGATTACTCATTTACTCCTTCAATAAGCATCCTGCCTGAGCATGAGGGACTAGGTCCACAGTGGACATTACAATGCTATTTAGATTTGTCTTTATAATATTACTTACATTTGTCTGTAATCAAGAAAATAACTCAAAAAGAAAGACACAAGCAAAATATGCCAAAGCTTCAAAATTTGAGTCAGGACATTTTTTGGCAAGGTAGCAAATTAGGGCTAATTATTGTACAGTGCCAAAGGCATTCTCTTCCAGAGCACGATGAAATTCTTTCCTCCCACTCTCCCATTAACTCACTCTTACCTCTGTGTAGTTTCTGCTAATGCCATTGTGACTCTGTTTTAACAGACTCTGAAAAAAACACTAACCCACAGTACCTCGGGAGAAATGCTTGAAGGTTTTCTGCAAAGTCTTTAAAATTTTTGGTGTGTGCATAGAATATATGGTTGCAACTGCAACATCTTGGAAAGTGACTATTGCCTTCACTCAGATAGGATTAATTTTGTGGGGGGAGTTAGCTATATACCCATCTTCTTCATCTCTCTTCCTTTAGGAGCACTGGGGCTCGTGGAAGAGCAAAGAAGGGACAGTCCATACGTCTAACAAATGATGGCTTTTATTTATGCAGGATAATCATAGAATCATAGAATACCAGGTTGGAAGAGACCTCAAGGATCATCTGGTCCAACCTTTCTTGGCAAAAGCATGGCCTAGACAATATGGCCCAGCACCCTGTCCAGCTGAATCTTAAAAGTGTTCAATGTTGGGCAATCCACTGCTTCCCTGGGGAGGTTATTCCAATGACTGATTGTTCTTATTGTGAAAAATTTTCCCCTTCTTGGCTGACCTTCGTAAGATTCTAGTTCTTGCTGGCCCACTCTTCCAGCCTATCCAGGTCTTCCTGCAGGGTGGCTCTCCCTTCCGAAGTGTCCACTTCCCACTCAGTTTGGTAACATTGGCAAACTTCATCAGCATACACTTGATCCCATCATCCAGATCACTTATGAAGATATTGAACAGTGTTGGGCTCAATATCTATCCCACTTGTGGCAGGTTGCCAGTTTGAAAAGAAGCTATTTACCACCACCCTCTGGATGCAGCCTGTCAGCCAATTCCCCACCCACTGCACAGACCACTTGTCTAGGCCATAATGTATTAATTTCTTCAGAAGCAGGCTGTGGGGGACCGTATCAAAAGCCTTGGAGAAGTCCAGGTAGACAATGTCCACCGCTCGCTCCACGTCAACCGAGCAGGTTGTTTTGTTGTAGAAGGCGGTCAGGTTTGTCAAGCACAGGTTGCCTTGGTGAATCTGCGCCAGCTATTCCCAATCATATGCTTCATTTGTGGTAGCCCCAGGAGGATTCACTCCATAACTTTCCCAGGGGCTGAGATAAGACTGATGGATCCTCCTTTAAGACCTTCTTGTAGATAGGCGTGACATTAGCTTTCTTCCAGTCTTCTGGGATGTCCCACAATCTCCATGACTTCTCAAAGATTATGGAGAGCAGCCTTACAATGATGTCAGCCAGCTCTCTTAACACCGTCAGGTGGATATTGTCAGGGCCCGTCGATTTGTAGGGATCAATCTCCTGTTATAATTCAGTTTCAAGCCCGCCTCACCAAGTTGGCCAGCCTGCTGCCAAAGATACACTTGTCATCCACCATAAGACAGATGAAAATATAATGCTATCTTTTTCACTCTTTGGCATGGAGACCAAGCTAACTTGGCCCCTATATAATATTTGCCATCTATAGAAAACATATAACTATCAAGTTTGCATGCTTAAATATGGATGAGAGAAGCAAGAAAAAAACCCAAAAAACCAAAAACCCAAAGAAAATACACATACCTAAAAATATCTCCCCTGAGTTCATATATTTTTAAACATCACACTTAGTAATAAAACAAGGATTTTCATTTTACTTGTCTCCTAATCAGCTATCAGAAACAACTCCCAGAAGCTTCTGTGTTGACATTCAAAGGCTTTGTAGGCTGCTAAAGCTGCACATACTTCTACAGGAGATGGGAATTATATGCCTTACAAGCCAAGATTTTGCTGGTGCCAACTGGGGCTAGCTGTACAGTTGCTGTGTGAGATATCAGTAATAAAATTTTACTCACCTATGGGGACAGTTGAACCACAGGTTTCCATCCTTCTTCTGTTCCTGTTGCTGTGTGTGTGATCTCTAGTGCATCTCTTTTTGTTGACATGAGCATAGCTTACCAAAGAAGTATCTTCAGTAAGTATTTTAGAGCAGGCTAATACAGTTTCTACCTGAGTATTTCTTTAAAATTGAATTCTAGGCTTCTGTGTGACACCAAAGAAAACAAATCCATTTTGTTTCAGTGAATCAAATAAGTGAAATACACTAATTCATATGAAACTCAAATAGTGGTAAGTAAGGTTTCCCCACACCTCAAACGCCCCTTAATTTGCTTTTGAGGGAAGACTTCACAGCAGCAATTTTAGAAGATGCACAGCTGAAATGTGAGAGTAATTTCATTTGACTGTTGAAATAAAACAGCACTGACACATATTTGGGTGGAAAAGCATAGAGGCAGATTCTAACCATGCCAGGGGTCTCTCTCTTAAAATCTTGAATTATTCTACAATAAAAAAGCATCCTTCTTTGTGATTTGCTGCACTGTAATTAAAATCAAAGTCCTGCTTGGATTTTATGGATTGAACCATTTATGCCATTGGAAGCCAGTTTTAATTTACCAAAATGGCCCAAAACTGTGTTGGGATGGAAGACAGGATGCAGTTTGTGACAGCTCTATTAAATAGCTTGTGCAATTTCTCAGCTTTACAAGAAAATCTATACAGATAACATATTGCACGCTATTTTTACTTTTAGACATTCTAAAGATAGATGGAATGATAATGACTTACATGTATAAACATACTTTTCATCCAGAAAGATTAAAAATGCATTCAATAAAATGAACGTATAAAATAGCTTGACACACTTTAGACACATAGTCACATCTGTATTTCAAATTCAGTAAACGTGTAACAACACAGAGCACCACTACAAAAATGCATAGTGTGGAGTAGAGAAGATGATTACATTTAATTGAAAAACTGTAACAGGGAGTCTGGTTTGAATATAATTACTTACATCGGAATTTTTTGCTCTCTTCTACCCAGGTTCTTATACAGCCCTCACTAGAGTAATATGTGAGTATAGCTCAGAAGATCATTAACTGATGTGACTACCATTTGTCATATCTTATTCTCACTCCTCTCCTTCAAGTGGAAAAATTTCTGAGGTTTTTTGATCTAGGAAGATGCATATACTTACATAATTCATGCCTGAGATACTACGGATATTTGTGATTGAAAGCAAGATCGAGTAAACTCTTACTGGATTTGAAATGGCAGCTGCTAAAATTCATGTAATGATCATAGTATCTGGGAATTTCTTCTGCATTTTGAGAGAGGACCACATACAGCTTTACCCAAATGTATTGTCTTCCAGAGTAGAGCTGCTATTTTGTTTGCTTGCTTATTTGATTTTGGTTTTGTGTTAATTTGCTTTGTGTGTGCGTATGCATATAGTTTTTAAGTACTGTTCCCTTATTTACAGCAGCATAGGAGTTTCACTGTGCAATAATGCAATAAGCTTCACTGGTATTTACTTCATAGGAATATAAGAACTATGGATAATCACAGTGGTTAGTAGAATTCAGCAGTGTTATCAATTTTTCAGTATAACAGAATAATAATTAAAAAGGGAATAGAATTACTGTATATTACTATATTTCTTATTTTTAGGTTCATTTTAGGATGCCCTTTACACATCTAAGAGTTTTTGAGGAGACTTTCATATTCAGCCATATTGGCTTCCACTGCTTTTATAAGTAACTAAAAAACCCAAATTACTGGCATATAATGGTTAATTGTATGAATTTCCTTGGTGTATGTGGCCAGCAGAATTTTTTTTTCACATGTTTAGTTTGTAGTTAGATATTTGCGACTCCAGAGTCTATCAGGAAATGTGAGATTAATTATTACCTTTTCTCCCATAACATAGCAATTTGAGAAGCTGCTGAGGAAGTGCTGGAAAAGAAAATGAGAGATTGGAGAGGTGTGCTAGAGGATACATACAAAGAGATATCAGGCAGATCTTGAAAGAAAGACTCAAGAAATAGATTTTATGAGATAAAGAGAGCAACATGAGAAGAAAAAGCTCTCATTAATCTCTCATGTTTTTCTCTCTTTACAGATTGAGCACTAAAACAGAAATAATGCAGCTGGTTTGACATCAGCAGTTTTGCTGCAAACAGAAGTCTGAGAAAACAGATCAGTGAGCACCAGTTTAATAGGGAAAAGGATGCAGATTCTCCCTTAGCTCAGCCTTTCAAACCATCCCAGACTACTGTGATTGTTCTTGAAAGGATAAGAGAGGCAGGACTCCCAGCCCCATAAATCATTTAGGAAAGTCAGCTATATTAAATTTAAAAAGGAGTAAGCCACTCCCCACACACTTCCTCTGAGGTAGTAATTCTGCTCCGTTGTTGATTTACTGTATTCTGGCTTTACGATGAGGTCCTGAACACTGTTTTGAATTTGACCATTTGATGGAATGTACTGTAGGGAGGAATTTTTTTCCTTTGCATTTAAAAAAATGCATGGAAAGTTTTCATCACTTTTGTTTTATCTAACAAAATACTTGTGGCAAACTTAAAAGATATCACTTCTTTAAAATCACATTTGAAATTCATGGATTTATTTAGAAGTTTGTGCCTTTAATAGCTATTCAAAGGTTAAGTAGAAACTAAGGATGGATGTAACATTCTGACAATATTGTCTAAAATATGGATATCTATTCTATTGTTATCTTGTAAAGCAGCTTGTGATGTTCTTCAGAACTGGTCACCCCTCTTTTCTTCCCTTGCTCCTGAGTTATACTGGGAGTCACCCAGACCTTAATATTCTTTTCCAGGTGAAGGCTAATCACAAAAATGCCTTATCCCTCTTCACTACTTCAGTATCTACACTGCCTATTCATTGCCTCAAAGACATATAACACTTCTAAAATACCAAGAAGTGTACCACGGAACCCAAGGATCACCATGCTGTTGGCAGCCAAAGGTATGTGTTGGTTAGCATGTTTGGAGGATGGCTGGTTACTATGGCACAGTCTTAACTGGCTTTAGCAGGCTAGACGAGAGGTGTGATGTGCTCCTTGAGCTAGCTCCTCTCTCTCTGTATTGCTACTGTTGGAACATCTCGAACTGCAATAGCCCTGGCATGTTCATTTTGAACAGCAAGCCTTCAGTGGTCCTTTCTATTTGCCCTTTGACAGACTACATCCATGGTTCTCAATGTAGACTCTGGATTTTGTGGCGGTGCTGCAGTCAATTTCAGTAACCTTCAAGAGTCTTTGTCCTTTTACCGTACAAGTAAGCTCACACTTCATGCTAGCGAGATGTGTAATTCTGTATATTTTGTCTTTAATGCTCCTCATAGATGTCCATTTCCAAGCGAGGAGGTACAGCTACAGATTATGACTGTGAACTGGGTAAGGATGTGAAATACATTATGGACCTAGCTTAGACAAAGAGTAAGATCCCTTTTGGATGCATACTGAAAAGAGTCTGTATGGCCTTATAGAAGTAGGGCAAGAAACAGAATAATGCTGTGTAGAAAATGTGTGAAGAAAAAAGTCCAAAAGCCAAGAAATTAATGAAATTGTATGAAATATAAACAAAGCAAATTAATCCTAAGAAAGTTTAGGTTTTTATGTAGGCTTTTAGCAAGAAATGCAAGGTTTCTTCAATAATCAAACTATGCTAATCTTTAAAATGAAGTTTGTTCACTGAAAACGTGGCTTAATCTGTTGCTTCCTAAAGAAATATTCTAATAAGAGCTGTAGCACCTAAAAAACACTGAACTGAATCAAGGTCTGAGACTGAGCAGAGAAATGCATTCAGCCTGTGGTAGCCCCATTGTATCAAATTTAATTCAGAGGATTTAATACTTTTTTTTTGTTTGTTTGTTTGTCCCCAGTTTCATGTACCTTCTCTGTAGACATTTGAATGAATACAAAATATGTCATTCATTTCAATCTGAGAGACAGAAGAGACAGTTGCTTCAGCGATGCTCAGTTTTATTCTTAAAAAGAACAACTGATGCAGGTTCTCATCTGGCATGTATATCATCATTCTTAAATGGATATGAAGGTGTTATCACACTCATCCTCTCCTCTCCCCTTCATATTGATCTTTTCAATAGACAGAAAGTCTTAACCTTTGGAATTTATCACAATGGCTTTTCTTGCCTTATCAATTCTAGTGGGTTGAGCTCTCTGTATCTGCACTGAGATCTTTCCTATCTTCTTGCTTTTCTCACATTTCAAAAAGTCTGTCTAGTTGCAAAACTCTTGTTAGAAGACATTGTATAAATGTTTTGGGGTTTCTAATCTGTTTGAAAAAGAAGTGGCTACACTCTCCAGGAATTAAAGGTATGTCGCAAAAGGAAATAGCTCTTCTTCAGAAAACGTTATGTCTAAAGAAAGATTATCTCTGACCTGATCCCGTCCCTCCTGTCCCAGTTACTGTTTTTCTCACTTCAGGTTTCAGATTTGATCACATTGATGCCAGAACATTTAGTTTTATTTAAATGCAATGACACAAACATTGCTAATCTGGTTTCCCTTCATTCGTTTGCGCACTTGCTGTCAACAATGGTTTTATCAACCATCAAAATCTAATTGAAATGGCAGTGCTGCATGTAGTCATCCAATAATTATGAAATAAACAGGCTGAAAATTCAAATGCATTTGAAAAAACAGCCCCTAAAGTAACATAAACAGAAAAATGTAATTAAAGAGCTCCCTCTATGATATTTTATTTTTTTTAAACGCATATTTATCTGAAGATATCACTTCTAAGCTCCAGAGGTATATTATTATGCATTGTTCCTGTATTACAAAAAGAAGACTGACTGGATGGAGTTAAAATGGAAAATTGTTCTAGTAAATAGAACAAAAAAGCACTTCGTCATTGCACCGCCAAAACATGCTTTGCTTTATCTTCAGAGAACTCCTGTGGTAACACACACATGACAGTTAATAATAGATTATAAAAAGCAGTGCCCTTTATCATCTAAACACCAAATCTTTAGAGGCTTGCAAATAGAACAGTCTGTTCAGTGATTGTAGAAATGTGACGTCAAAAGGCTGTTCTGCTCCCTATTTCAAATCTCATCGTGTTATTCTATATACTCCACACCTTACCTTAAAAGAATCAGGGCTGCAAATTGTCCACAGACTACAGACTTTCGCCTTAATGGAAACAATATAGCAGTAGTGTATTTAAACTTTTGAAAGAAAGGGTAACAGAGCTCTCAGAATAAGCCCTGGTCATGAATGTATATATATAGTCCTGTGACGGGTTGGCATAGCAACTATTTCTTAGAACTCTGTTGCTGCCTAAGTAAACAGCTAAAGCACCGAGCATGTCTCTGCTAAGCCGTGTCTATCTGTAGTACAAGCATGTATTGTACGTGAACATTTTCTTCCATAGATGGGGATATTTTAGTGGTGCTCACTTATACTGCCATTGTTGTCAGTGTTTTTATCATAAAGCCTTATTTTCTTACTGCTTTCGTGATGTAATTGAAGTGAAGATTCTAATTTAAGGGTTTTTTTTTCAATCCAGAACAAAGCTTGGCATGAATAGTTTAAGCCTAGACACTTTTTTATGCCCTTGGTTTGCGTAATTTTTTAATAGCATATTTTTCAGAATGCCAACAAGAGCTAAATGTGACCATAAATTAATCACAGCAATCACTTAAATGAGCAGCATACCAGATTGCACATATCATGAAAGGCTACTCCATAATTCAGATTTTTTATATGTATTTGTGGCAATTTTCATTCAGTGTGTTACCCTAATATATATTTTAAATGGCTATCGTTTAACCTGGCAGCCTTTCTTAACTTCAAAACATGCATTTAGACGTTTATCATCTGATCTTGAAAAACAAACGAAGCTTGTGATTCTTTAAATAGAGATTCATTTATGAACGGTTTATAACGAGTTTACAAAATGATTCTTTAAAATGGTTAATCATTTATAATAAAGTCTAACTGAGTCATATCTGTCTTATAATCAGTTCAAACACCTATCAGCATGGTTATAACTATCTGCCACAGATGGTACTAATGTCCGTAATATACTGGTAAACTATTAATGAATACCTTGTGGATGGCAACAATCTGTTCATTAGAAGTTATTATTGATAGATAAAAGCTCTCTACTATTCTGTTAGATTCTTTAAAAAATGACTAACCATTTTAGTTAATAAACCTTTGCAAACTATTTATCCATTTTTAATGAATGAAAGAATGTTGCAATTAGTAAATTCTAAGTGTCTGATTCCAGGAGTGGAATGTTAGATTCTCTTTGATGTGGTTTCCCCGAACACTTTGCTCTGCACCTCTCTCCCTAGTGAGCTTGATAATTCATGCCATCAAGGCTCGATAGCACACTCTCCTCTCCTTCTTCTGCCTTTATTTCTTTCCTAGGAACCTTTTATGGGTCTTCTTTTCCTTCTGTCACTTAGAAAAATGTAATGCATGGGGGAAAGCCCTCCTCTCCCACCTCAGAGCCTCTGGGCACAGAGGGTGGCAAGGAACCAAAATTGCTCTGCTCCTGCTCCAATGTATTTAGATATAAGATGCAATATCTGTTAAAATATTTCACTACAGCATTGATAGTGACAGTGTCTTGGGGTGGGATTTGTCTCACTTCACATTAGTTCTCCCTAGTCTCCTTCATAGATTGCCACTGTAGTTAGTGGAGAGAAATAACCACCTCTTAATAGGCATATGATATATTAAGAGAGGTGCCTTAGTAGGCGTGATGAGTCATCCTCTGGAAGGGCTTAGCACTCATGCTTCTGCTGACTACAGAAAGAAACTGACAACATGTTTTGGCTGAATACTAAATTCTAAATAACTGAAATTAAGTGACATGAATGATGTCACTAGTGTGGGATTCAGCTCAAGGTTAAAATATCTAAATTTAGTTGTGTGTAATATATCTATAAATTTATATGTGCACCAAGTATCTAAACTTCCATCATAGTTGGTAGTGGCCTGTCAACACATCAGTCTGGAGACTGAAGAGTAGTTGTCCTCTGTAAAGTAGGCAGATATATTTAGTCAGCTGAACAGTCCTAAGTACTTCATTGGCTCTGCTGGCTGTATTTCCGGTGACTGTAATAAGGTCTTACACTTCTAAATCACATGTGGGTGCTTACATTTGTAGACAACAGAATTTAGAGAATCTGAATTTTGCCACTTATGCCTGAACAGCTCACTGCTACGAGGAAATAATCTGTGCTGGCATGCAAACAACATACCCAGTTATAATTATGACTGTGGGCTGTTCCAAAGCCTGTTGGGATTCTGTGTAATTTCATTGCCCTTTATCAACTATTGTCATTAGAATGAAAACCTTTAACAAGCATGGTGTCCTATAGCCTAGCTTCTGTTTCATCATAGGTGTTACAAAGCTACTCGTGAGGTCTCAAATATCTTGGCTTAGTGCAGCACAGCCTCAGAGTGTGCAATGTCACTGCATTCTGGAAGAATGGGACGCTATTTCTATATGGCTTCAGTGTATACCTGAAATAATTTATTTTTACTGACCTTGGGTTTATGATTCAATTGACTTTATATATGATGCTATCTTGGATTCTCAGCTGTTCTGGGCAGTTCCAGTATTCTTGGGAAGCAGACAAGGCTTCTTACACAGCGTCTGGCTGTCCTGACAGAGTGTGACAGAATGATAGATGCAAGCACTTGTAAATCTATGTCTTGTATCATTTGTTCTCAGATATGTTGTAGCCCCTACCTTGAAGCTGGCACATAACAGAGTTAGCTGGTGCTTCTGTCTCTCTGCATTTTCTGCATTAATATCAGGCTAGAGATTTCACATTCCTGTTAAGTTGCTGTAGTTGTGCACTGCAAGGCTGCTCTGGATAAGAAATCAGCAATGTATTTGTCAGTCTCTTTCATGCTTACACTTTGCAGTTTCAGTAGCACACACTAAAGGCTTTCTGTGACTGACAGTGTTTTTAAAAAAGCACTCCCAAGTGATTTATGGGTACTTCCTAGTGGGATAGTTTTCCTGTCTTTGACCATATTTTTCAAACTTTCTGCATGCAAACACTGTTATAAGAAACTGCTTTTCAATTTTTACTTATTTGTATTTGGGTGATGCTAGTAATCCTAGACAAGACAACTTCAGGCTGCCTCTTCTGTAAGAGCATTCTCTCTAGCATCACACTGACAGCAGTTGCTTTATTCACATCCCTGTATTGATACATCTAATGGCTATGTTTTATTGAACGAATTGTCCTATGACATCTTTGTTCAGCACTAACTTCAAAGATTTGCACACATAGGTTGGTTTCCCCCTCCCCATAAATGTATTTTGTAATTACTACTAGATTCTGAGTAATTAGAATCTCAAGTATGGACATTTCTTACTTTGTGTTTACTTTCTTAGATTTAAGGTGTTGGGGAAAAAGAGGACTGTTGTAAGTGACCTGTACAGCAGTAAGCGTTGTTCATTATGAACTCATCTTGTACTTATACAGTTTGTGACTGATTTCCCTGATTCCTCCTATAGCATGCAAAGGAAGTTATGATTGCTGTCTGCTATACCGTCTACCACAGTGTGTCTGTCCAATATCAACTATGATATAGTGGAACTAATTTTCGTTCAAGGGAACATCCTCAGACAATTTGGATACACTTCTGCTGTGCAGAATGTAGTGAGGTAGCCACTTTTGCTACTCTGGATACTTGCCAATATCTATCTTTTGCCTTTTGGAATTTGGCAATAGGTCTTTTGCTGTAATTTTTAATTTTTGCTTTTGCCAAGTCAGGTAATATTTCATGACTGTAGACACTTGGCATGGAGCATTTTTTGTGTTTTATTTAAATAGCTTGAGTCCATACAAACGTGCTTCTTGCCTGACATTTCAATATCTACTACACTACTGAGCCAACTTGTGTGCTCTGTGACTTTCACAAAGATGTCTTTATCGTGTACTTATTTGCTCCTCTTCTTTATATATTTTTTTTCTTCTAATGCACTGGACACTTTCAAAGGCAGGTGCTGTTCCAGCAACATTGCTTCACTTATCTTCTTATGTAACAGAAGCAGCTATTTCAGGTATTCAAAAGCATCATGGTAACATTTAGCAGACAGGTACCACAGTGGGTTTGCCTGCTCTAGGTGTTTGGGGTCTTTTTTTTGGTGTGGGTTTTTTTTTGTTTTTTTTTTTTTAATTTTGGTTAGAGTATGAATTGGTCCCTGCCTGAACTCTACTAAATTTATGAATTAATTTATTTTCTCTGAAAACATTGTTCCTGTGTTAAAAAAGATGCCTGAAATTCCAGTGTTTTACTTTTCTTTGGTTTTGCGCTTGCAGTTGTTATTGCAAATATCATCATATGATTTTAAAATAGGTTAGCCTCATTGCAGGGTTTTTTGCTTATGTAATGCTGAGGAAATCTTCATGTAGTGAAATCGCTATATGCCGTTAAATTTTATATATTTTCTACTAGCTTCTATTTGCAGTTGATGATAGTCCACACTATGCAAACCATTTATTTTTGCTGATTTCCACTGCATTAGTGTGATATATGTGCAAAAGATGATCTTTTGAATGATTACTCGCTTTTTTGATTTAGCAACTCATTTCTCTTTACTACAACAGCTACATATATATGGTGGCATAGTATCAACACACAAGGAGAAGGCTGAGGTACTCAACAACTTATCTGCCTCGGTTTTCACTGGCAACCTCTCTCCTCACCCCTCCTGAGTTGACTGCAGGATGGAGGCCAGGGGGTTAAAGCCCCTCCCACTCTAAGGGAAGATCATGTTTTTGACCACCTGAGGAACCTGGATATATATGAGTGTATGGGACGTGACGAGATGCATCCCAGAGTCCTGAGAGAATTGGCTGATGCAGTCACCAAGACACTGTCCATGATATTTGAAAAGTCATGGCAGTCAGGTGAAGTCCCCACTGAGTGGAAAAAGGGAAATATTGCACCCATTTTTAAAAAGGGTAGAAAAGAGGACTCAGGGAACCACCGTCCTGTCAGCCTCACCTCTGTGCCTGGGAAGGTCATGGAACAGATCCTCCTAGAAGCTATGGAGGACACATGGAGGACAGGAGGCAATTCAAGGCAGCCAGCATGGCTTCACCAAGGCCAAGTCCTGCCTGACCAACCTAGTGGCCTTCTGCGATAGAGTAACTACATGAGCAGACAAGGGAAGAGCTACAGATGTCACCTCTCTGGACTTCTGCAAGGCCTTTGACATGGTCCCCCACAGCACCCTTCTCTTTAAACTGGGGAGATACAGATTTGATGGGTGGACTGTGCAGGGTAAGGAATTGGTTAGATGGCCACATCCAGAGGGTGGTGCTCAATGGCTCGATGTCCAGATGGAGACCGGTGTTGAGTGGTGTCCCTCAGGCGTCTATACAGGGACTGGTACCATTTAATATCTTCATCAGTGACATAGACGGTGGGACCAAGTGCACCATCAGCGAGTTTGCAGACGACACCAAGCTGAGTTGTGCAGTTGACACACCTGAGGGATGGGATGTCATCTAGAGAGACCTAGACAAGCTGGAGAGGTGAGCTCATGTGAACCTGATGATGTTCAACAAGGCCAGGTGCAAGGTCCTGCACCTGAGCTGAAGCAATCCCAGTATCTATACAGGCTGGGAGCTGAACGGATTGAGAGCAGCCCTGTGGAAAAGGACTTGGGGGTACTGGTGGATGAAGAGCTGGACATGAGCTCACAATGTACGTTTGCAGCCCAGAAGGCCAACCGCATCCTGGGCTGCATCAAAAGAAGCGTGGCCAGCAGGTCAAGGGAGGTAATTCTGGCACTCTACTCTGCTCTGATAAGATCCCACCTGGAGTGCTGCATCTAGCTCTGGAGCCCTCAGCACAGGAAAGACATGGACCTGTTGGAGCAGGTCCAGAGGAGGGCCATAAAAATGATGAGGGCAATGGAGCAGCTCTCCTATGAGGACAGGCTGAGAGATTTGGGGTTGTTCAGCCTGGAGAAGGCTCCAGAAAGCCCTTATTGCAGCCTTTTAGCACTTAAAGGGGGCTTATGAGAAAGATTGTGACAAACTTTTTAGCAGGCCCTGTTGCAATAGGACAAGGTGTAATGGTTTTTAACTAAAAAAGGATAGATTCAGACTAGATATAAGGAAGAAGTTTTTTGCAGTGAGGGTGATGAGGTCCTGGCACAGGTTGCCCAGAGAGGTTGTGGATGCCCCATCCCTGGAAACATTCAAGGTCATGTTGTATGGGGCTCTGAGCAACCTGATCTAGTTGAAGATGTCCCTGCTCACTGCAGGGGGGTTGGACTTGATGACCTCTAAAGTTTCCTTCCAACCCAAACCATTCTATGATGTGTCTTCATATGCAAAGCATTTCTACCATTGAGCTATCAAGTCTTTCTTGTAACCTTAATATTTCTTTGAGTTATATTTGTTTGATTATTTTGGGAGGATTTTGGTGTTTCTTCCATATTTCCATGCTTTCTCAGTGCTGATCAGTAAATTGCTCACCTGTCTGCTCTACTAAACGTCTTCACTCAGTTGTGTCTAATCTCTTGGACTGCATGTACCTGTTATTTTCTGTATAGCCTCTTTTAGATTCCTGAGCTTTTACATTTCAGCTGCTGTATCTTTCATCTCTATTACTGATTTATCACAGGTTAATTTATCTCTTTCTGTTGAGTTGTTACCAGCTGGCAGGTAAGTCCCCGTCCAGTCAACTACTCACCCTGCCCCCAGTGGGATGGGGGAGAGACACAGAGGGCAAAAGTGGGAAAAGCTTATGGGTCTAGATTCAGGATAGGGATGGTCCTGCTGATCACAGTACAGGGCCACCTTGTCAGGAAGCTATTTATCTTAATGAAAAGAAATACAAATCCAAGATCTGGATTCAACAGTAATAATAATTGAACAATTTGGACCGATCTGGATCTAGATTCAGTAATAACTGCGTAATAATCTGGATCTGGATAATGCAATAATCTTGATCTGGATTTGATAATAATAATTCAAGATCTTTTATGACTTGCTGGTCTTTAGCTCACAGACCCTGTCTAAGCATTAACAATAATTTATCTTACAGTCTTACAATAACAGAGGTGTTGAAAGTTTTCATTAGTGCTTGTAAATAGCATTGATATCCTTGCCTGAAAAGTATAGAGAAGTAAAATATTTTTTTCATGTATTTTTACAGCTTGGATTTTTGTCTTAAGGCAAAGCATTCTCTGTACTAAGTCATATAATGAATGTCTGAATATTTTTGTTGGAAAAGTAAATGCATTGGTTACTGAGACCTATCAAGCAGCCGCCTTGCATATAATATGACTGCATTAATAGAAGCTTTAATATGAAGGCTTCTTGCCTGTGCGTGGTGTATGATACTGATTGTAGATTATTTTGTGATGATAGACTGCAACTGCTCTGAAGGAGGTAGTTTGATGTATGGTATTGATACACTGTAGATTAAAATTCCCGTAGTTTCTCCTTAGTAACAGCACATAAGAATTATTATGATCTATTGTTATCAACAATCTGAAGATTCATTTGGTTCCTTTTAACAATATACAGAACACAGAAGCATAGGCAAAAGAAAATGTGAAACCTAGGGAAAATTAGAAACCTAGAAATTCACATTTGAGGTTTCAGTACTATTGCCTCAGAAAGTATGTATTGATTTCACAGTCTTGGGAAACAACACAGAGGAAGAGGTCTGGTAATGACATACCTGCATATGATTCTTTCAGTGCAAGTAACAGCAAGTTCAGAAATGAAAGGTGAAATTCTGTCTCATCGTTACTGAAAGGTTTAGAGAGGGTAAAAACTGTCTACCAGATTTTAATTTTTGCAGCATTATCACTAATCATCTGCCATGTTTTCCCTTTCAATAACACAAGAAGCAAGTCAAAAGGGTGTTGCAGACGGAAGTGCAAAAGTCGTACTGAATTCTTGCTGTCCGAGGTCAGGCAGTACTATGTGTAGGGTTACGTGATGGGGTTATAGAATAGGGATGCTGCAGGCAAGAAGTAAAAGTGGTGGAGGGAAAATGCTGTAAGGGTCTTGCCTGAGATGCTGCAATGGCTTACATGTTAGGTGTCGATGCAGACTGAACACGCCTGGGGCTAAAAAGCTCAATCAAAAAAAAAAAAAAAGACAAGACATAATGTTGAGTTTTACAATGCCTAACATTTATGCCTCAGACCTGGATTGCAATCCAGGATTCTCTAAGGCACCTGCACTTTGTGCAATGTGTAGGGAGAGACAAACACCCGAAGAATGTATCCATGGTAAGTAGCATAGCGTGTGGATGCTGTGTACAGGCAATCCATAAACAAACATGGAAGAAAAGGATGTTTCTGAATGCATTCCTATTTAAAAATCCAGGCATGTAGATAGCGTGGTTTTTCCAGCTAAGCCTGTTCTTGTGCTGAGAACTTATAAAGCAAGTAAAGAAAATCTAAGCGTATATTTTTGCCTTTGTTCTATATGCTATGTACCTTTCAGAGAAATTAGAAATGGTACTTTGTATGGAAAGACTACTATTTAAAGACACAGTTTGTCAAGTGCTTACACTGTAAGCAAAGTGTGTTAGTGCTCATATATGTGGTGGTCTCAAGGAAAAAACACAAGGAAACCATTGCATAGTGTGGTACGTGACAGTGAACAGAAAGCACACTCGAGATCGCTCGCACAGTTAGGTATAAAAACAGCAAACATTTCCACATGTTGGCTTTGGAGATACCCCTTGGCTAGAGCTCATCTTGTTGGTGTGTCACATCCTGCAGAGTGGAACTGTGCCAAGGAACAAGATCAGATACCAAAACCAGTGCTGTAAGTGACATCTGCGACGGAGCTAGCAATCCCAGCTTCTCAGCAGAGCTAGTTAGTTTTAAAATATGCTCTGCTGATAGGTCTACACCCCTTCTAGCTCAGGAGATAACAGTGATGAGGCTATTCCAGGTTTTTTGTACCACACTCTATTGCTTGTTGGAGACATGCTTGAAATGTCCTGATTCCCTATTGACTTCTTCATTAGCCTAGTCTGTATTTTCATACTCATTTTATTGTAAGCTGTTCAGTGCTTTAAGGTAATATATCACCTATGCTTTTTTTTGCTATTTATTGGGCTAACTGTTAACTTGAGAGTTCCACAAACATACACACACATTATATCTGTTTAGACAGATGTGTGCACTCCTGTCATAAATACATGACCACATGTGTAATCCGTGTGAGGTACAGGTTTACAGTTGTGAAAGTACACAGACACCTGCTCATTACAGTAATATTATCTCCCCCTCCTTAAATATATTGCTTGCAGTTTGACCAAATTAGGAATTAAAGTTTGTTGGGTAGATGAAAGCGGACTTTCATTAAGGCTTTGGTTGTACCCACTGGAAGGTGATAGAATAAGGTCTTGCTGTGTTAACCCTAGAGAATCCATTATAAAAACATAAACACACAATCTTTAATCATAGCTGTATTAACAACAACAATAACAATAATGTGCTGGTTTTTATTTTTGTGGAGAGGAACCTTTTCAATTTTCTGATCATTGTGCTATTGGCCTGCCTTTGTTTTTGTTTAAAAACTGACCGAGCCTTGGGGAGCAGTGTCTGTAGCACTGAT
Organism: Phalacrocorax aristotelis; assembly: GCF_949628215.1. Classification (NCBI taxonomy): domain Eukaryota; kingdom Metazoa; phylum Chordata; class Aves; order Suliformes; family Phalacrocoracidae; genus Phalacrocorax; species Phalacrocorax aristotelis. The sequence goes on along the minus strand of NC_134276.1, from coordinate 38,123,562 downwards.
GGAGAGCTGCAAATAGTGTTTCTGTGTATAGAGACCTTGGATTTCATGATATTTTTGAAAGATAAGCTTTTGATCAGACTAGCAGGGATTTATTGAATTATACCTTTATGCTCAGCTCTAGATAGAGTCAGGCTACATTCTATAGGCTGTGTCGAAAAAAAAGTGTTACACTCCCACGTGGCGATAAATTCTGCAAAGAAGGATACCTACTATGAAAAGAACTTTAAGTGATGTTGCTTCTAAAATCTCAGCATGTAGGCTGGGCATGACTTTCATAATGCATATAGCCCCACCAATGATCCTGCAGTTAGTACCCACATTTTTATTTAATTATCCAACACATATTGCTGTTCACACATGCAAGAGCTGTGCTAGTCTATCAATCTCTCCTATATGCTTGTAAAGCTATGAATTCAGGTGAAAGGTCATGCACATGGCAGCCTGTTTATTTTAGTGTACAGGAATGGGATTTAGAAGGAGCTTCTTTCATTAGTTCACTCATACTTACACTGTTGACCAATGGCCTCTAAATTTTCCTTCCATGATGAAACAGTAATAGTCTTCTAATATTTCTGCTAATATTTATGGTGAAATATTAGCAGAATATCTGGAAACTTTGTCCCCTGAGTGCTAGTGCTGAGGTGTTCATGAAGTATACGCAGGTCATCCTAAAACAGGGTGGTCAGCAGAGATTTGCTTTACTTATGTTGTAGTTAAAGTTATGTCTGTAGTACTTCAGCTTGAACCCTCTCATTACATTAAATCAGCATCTCAAAAATAGAATGCCTGTTTATTCCTTTCCCACATAAATAAAAGAAGGGTTAGTATCAGAAACTCCAAGACTTCTTTGTCCTTTTAGTTATATGGCTAAATCACAACATTGGGAAAATTACTTTGGGTTTTCTTCTAAGTAAAATGTTTTAGTTTTTGTCTGAGTTGAATTAAAATCTCTACAAATTTGTTTTCTGATAAAAAATAGTTTATGTCCTGACAATTAGGTTTCTTTCCCAGATAACTACATTTTATAAATTCAGTTTAACATTTTTCAATGCAATTTTCATTTCAAAATAGAAAAATACATTCCAGTATCTTCTTTTTTCTAAATTCAACATATTCACTCAAGCAATGTTTATGTGTAGTTTAAGTTTGCTCAGAATTCAGTTTTTCCTCAGAATATGTGGCCAGTCATAATTTGTACTTGCATGTTTCTATGGAGATATGAAAGCGCTGTTTGTAAAAACTGGTTAACCTGTTCATTTAGACAGTGTGATCTCTTATTTGCCTTATTCTGATGGAACTGTTCCTTTGTTGAAAGCATCTGGGACAAAATGGCAGACAGTGGTCATTATTTCCTTCTTCTCAGGAAAGTTGAGAAAGTTTCACCCATTCTGTTGTCCTGGCTTATGGTCAGCAATTTACTGGAAAATATTTAACTGCAAGAGATATTATGTGCAACATTCATTTAACTTTTACATCCATTGTTGGCAACTTGCCATTCTTAATGCTTGTTTATTTGAACTTTCCTTTGCATACTTATGCAAATTTTAGGGTTTTTTACTATAAGTTTCTAACATGGAAGACAGTTTCATTTTAATTTTTTTATAATTAATTCTCATAAAAAATAAATTGTCAAGATGTAATGGTCTCATGCTTCGTTGATGTTATCCTGCAATTTAATTATATCGTAAGAGGATCAGAGACTGTTTTCATAAGCTTTTTTGGAATGAGCTATATTTTCAGACACCATTTTCTAACTACCAGCGAAAAAAAAAAATCCCTTCTCTAATCTTTTAAAAGGGAAGATAGTAAAAAATAAGATGTAACACCTCGCGATCTAGAGGTTGTAAACTGCATGCCCTCTTGTGTATGACTACATCGAACTCCTCTGCAAGATTTTTTGTTCTTTGTAACCAAAATTCTTACATCCATATTTAGAAATCAGTGTGTCAAGTATAGTATGTTTGGCAGGAATGGGTACAATATACATAACCATGTAGTCAGCTGTAATATCCATTTGCAAAGCTGTCTCAGGGAAATGAGTCTATGAGCGTAGGAGCAATAAATTTCTTCAGTTAACATAAACAAATCTGTGCCTGATTTGTGCTCTATATGCAGTTCTTCCTGTCATAAACGGTTCTTTTTCTAACTTGGCTTTTGTTTTTGCTGTACAAGGTAAACACTGATATTTACCTTGCAGATATTGTTTGCAAACATTTCCTTCTATTTTGGGACACTTAGATTGTCTTCCCGTATATTTTTCATATATTACTCCTGAGTTCACCATGTGTGCTATCTTTGAAGACAGTTTCAGGTAAACCTGAAAGCTCTGACTTCAGATAAGACTAGTGACAAGTAACAACTATTTCTATCTTAAGAGTTAGGACCACTTTCTGCAGCTCCCTCTCCTGAGCAATTATTCTGAGAATCATGGTCTCCGTGTTTTTCTAGGCTACTTTGTAAAAAATCATTTTGATGTACCAATATCTCACACTTAAATCTGTCCTACCTCACTTCTGCCAAATGTTCCAGAAAGAAAGTCTGCAGCCCTCAAATCTTTCTTCGATTTGTGTTTGATTTGCAGATTTGATATCTGTAATCAAAGAAATATTTTGGGGGATATAAGACCCACTTGTTCCAGCTTAGCCACCTAACTGGCAACTACATTTTAGCAGCTAGTGAACCAGTTTCCTAAAAATGCATGCTTCACTTCCCCACAGTCAATAAAAAGCAGTGGATGCCTGTGAATGCCTCCAGAGGGAGATCCTGTCTGCTGAAGTTTCACATGCCTAAGTTTTAACAATGCATGTCAAAACAAACAGTTTGTTTTCAACTAATACTGGCTTTCTGCAATTAAAGAGATGAGACTTACTATACCCAATTACTAAGGCTGAGGTCTCCTTCTGTGTTTGACTGTACTGACATGCAGGTTTCATTAATACTTAGCCAATTTGCCAGTTTTGACCGTACTGCTCTTACTGGACTGGATGTTAATCTGGAACAACTTAATTTCCTTTCACTGCCAAAGCACCTTTGGCTAGGGACTCTTTACTTAGTGTCTTTGAAAGTGTTTATGGAAGTGTGCAAATGCCTGTCATTGGCTTTCTTTCCATGGTAGCCCTCCTGCTCTCATTAGAAACATTCTCTCATGCTTTACCATTCCAAGGCCTCCTTGTATCTTTCCTCTGTCATTTTGGGCTGTCATGATGATCATAGTCTTAACCACATCAAGAGCAAATTCAAAGCCCTTTCTGACTTGCCATGTTTTCCAGGTTCATTAGTCCCAGGAATCTGAATGCTTGATTGTTTAATTTGAAATTGGTTGCTCTGGTTTTTTCCAAAGCTTTTCAGAGATATGGATGATATTCTTCCTTTTTTTTTCTCCATATCAAAATGTAAGCTTTCTTACTGTTAGAACTTGCTGTGCCATCAGAATCAAAAGACATAGTAAATGAGCAAAGGTAGGTATTCTACTTAAAAATATCTGCCAGAAATATTTTTGTATCTATAATAGAAAATAATATTTGGATTGTCTAAATCCTTTAGTATTTTTCTCATTGTTTTCTTTTTACCTTTTTAAAAGACTGGCTTAATTCTTTTTATGTATATTTCAGTAAAAGCTTGTGATCTTTTTTTCCCAACAGTGCCTAGTGAGTATATTCACCTGGTGGTCATTCTAATCACTTTATGATCTTAGAGCAATGAGTTTAATTCATTCTTGTTAGGTCTTTATCCATTTCGAACTTTTATTTGTTCCTTGAAAGAGAATCTCGAATTTCTCAAATTGTTTTGGTCTCTTGTACCATTAATAAATGAAGTACTGCAGTAATGTTAGGGTTCTGCACGAATTGTTTTAAAGGATACTTTTAAATCTGTGCACCCACAAACATGCATCATTTGTTCATTTAAGATAATTATAATTGATAGTTACAATCCTTTATGGAACCAGTTATTTGGAACAATAACACCCTCCACCCTAAATTCAGCTATCTGTCACTGTCCAAAGCACTGAGAGCAAGCATGTGCACGTGCCCATATGGACGAAAGAGTTTTGCTAGCTATTGTTTTTGAAGATGTGTGCATTTATGTCAGAGATGCAAATCCAGAGGAACAGATAAGCAAGGCTGTAAGTAAAGATCAGATGTATTTTGAATAAATCCAGAGAATGCACCTTGAAGAAAAAGTAAGTGTAAAAGCTTTTGAGAAAAGTTTTGATTGAAAATAGCACTGACAACTGTGACCAAAGGCAATGTTTAATGCATTTTTAATTCCTTTGTTTATTCTCTACTTTTTTATGAAAAGCAGGATTCTGAACATTTTCATAAACAAACTGGATTATATTAAAGAAACATCTGACTCTATTACCAGTTTCTCTCTGAGAGAGAAACTATACTTACATCCCGTCATTTAGTTAGCAGACACAAATATATGTGTACATATATGTGTATCTATAGCCTTCTAATTCCTACTTTATCTGAAGATAAATGTCAGAAGACTTAGCCTGAATGGAGTGATCTGTATTCCTTAAGTCTCTATGCTTCTTACTTACAGATTATACATTACTTATTCAGTATCTATTTCTTATCTCATTACAAAATCAGTGTGTCAAAACATTGCTTATTGTTCTGTGCAGTTCTAGAAGACTACATCAGCTACAAGATGTAGGATGTAGGCACAAGCATATGAATTACAGAGACCTTTTTTTTTTCCCCTATACAATCCTTTTCCATAACAAACATAAATAAACATAGCATTTGGTCTTGATTTTGACTTTTGTTTATTGTTAATTATGGAAGAGTTTTGAATTTTGAATAGGTTTTCATATTTGTATCGCTGTATAAGTTTGTATAAATACTATTTTTGAGTTTTTTAAAGGAGATTGAAATAGCGTTGCTGCTTCAATAAATAACTGAATACACATTTGCCTTCTGAAGCATTAATGGTCTATATATGTAAATATTCAGTCTTCTATAAAATATATATTACTTATTGGACTGATAGGTCATAATATAGCTCTTGACTAACATGTGATTCTAAGAAACATTTTTGTAATTTCAGTAATCTTTTTCAATTTACACTGCCATTTGAGAGTTTCTGTATTAAGACAATGTCCAAACTATATTAATGGCATAAAATTCCTATTTAAGTGCAAAGTGAGACAGTTTTTTATTAATAATGGCACAAAAAATTTACCATCTTCATTTCTCTGTTGGTTTCTGAACATTGCAAAACTCAGATTTTCCCTTCCCCCCAGATTTTCACATGGGGATGTGAGTTTGTTTTTCTGTATTGAAACCTCATAGTGAAAAAAATACTTGATAAGTACATCCTCGTCATCATTCTTTGTTTTGGAAACATCAGTCTGTTCAGCTGGGATCCTTCACTTGGGAAGAAAGGAAAGGCTGACGGAGCAGTGGCACAGGCTGCCCAGGGAGGCTGTGGAGTCTCCTCCCCTGGAGACATTCAAAACCCACCTGGACGCGTTCCTGTGCCCCCTGGTCTAGGTGTGCCTGCTCAAGCATGGGGGTCGGACAAGGCGATCTCCAGAGGTCCCTTCCAACCCCTGCTGTTCTGTCATTCTGTGATTCTGTGATTCTGTGAAAGGTAAAATGGTTCTCCCCTTCTGTTTGTGACTTCCCAGGGGACTGTGCTAGTAAAATTGGGAAGGTATATATTAAACGTCTACTAATGAAGGACTCAAGGCTTATTATGCCATGTAACAGTCACTACCTGTTTTATATCCACCCGCTGCAGCTTGCCTTAGGTATACTCTGCATATCTTGTTTCCTTCTTTCTTTCTTTGAGGCAGTACAGAGGGTCTGTCTTTGGGCTGTTGAAAGTTAACCTAGTGCTTTGCATACTAACAACTTGGCCCTGTGTTAATAAGTGTTTTCCTTGCTTTATTCTAAAAATATAAACATTTTATTTCTAAGCTGGGGCTTTGTATTGCCACGTTCAGCCTAGATATCCTTAATGATGCATTGTTTAAGCCTATACAAACTTGAGACACATACTGTGACACAAAACTTTTTAAGGCGCATCTGGGAGTTAGGTGTGTAGAAGAGAATGTGCAGTGATAAGAACTTCGAGCTGAAATGCGGCTTCACCATAGCCTCTGCTAATGTTTTTGTGGTTCTAGCATGCTGCGCCAGCACCCTACTCTTCTCCCTTTCATCTGCTTACTGATGGAGGATGGTGCCGTCTTCCCATGTTTGCTCTATATTATACATGAACATGTCAGGATCTGCCTTTAGCTGGGTTTGTATGTTTGCATAAATGAGCATATGTTGTGATTCTGCACAGATCTAGCACTGTGCCAGTTTTCTGGTATGGTTCCTTACCTCCAATGAAAACCGGGTGGATTAATTTTAATGGATACAATTTCTGCAGAGATATTGGTAATAATTAGTTATTGGTTTAAAAATACTTTTTGTTGACTTTCCATTGGGAATTGTTACTTATTTTTTCTTGAATAAGACACTTCTCTACAATTTTATTTTATACAACATCAGTTCTGTAGAAAGCTGAAACTTACAGGATTGCGGTTGTCATAGATCTTTGCATTCTGGCTTCAAAAATGGCATTTGGCATTTTCAGAGATCAAGTAGCAGTACCGGGCATTTACATGGATGCCATTGCTTCTGATGGGAGAAAATCATGGACAGTTGTATGGGGTTGATCTGCAAAAGCTGAAGTTAGTAGCAGCAGCTTAATTTTCTGTCCAAAATTTGTTAGCAAACCTCCTGCTCATGGAATTTAAGACATGAATAGTGCTGGCTTGTGAAGGAAGGAGCTGGCAATTGCTGCACGCACACACAAACACACACTTTCCTACTTGTCTCTGCCAATACACCATAATCTTGATTAGTGATACAGCCTGATATTCCAATCCTTCATGTCTCCTGAGCCCAGATTTCCAGCCATGCAGAACTGTGCGATATTTGGAGGTTCAGTGAGGTGTGACAAACAGCTCATTTGAGACTAGAAGCAGTATTTGAATTCGGATCTCCTGAGGTAAAAGGCTAGTTCACTTATAACTTATGTTATCTAGCTCACTCATGACAAAGATTTTCTGCACCAGAAATACCTTGACAGGTGTTAGTACAAGGCACCATAGTTACCATTAACGCAACAGCTTTATTAGATTTGACATTGACACGTGTACTAATAATCCTTGGACTGGCATAAGAAAATCACTCAGCTGTATTTTAAAGGTTTAATTATATATGTGCATATTTGTGTTTGGTGTCTCTCACACCCACAGTCAATTTTCCTTGCCTAATGCCTTCTGTCACTTTGGTATTATAAAGCAGATGTTTATTATAAATTATACCTCTTTAATACATGAGTATGTAAAGATGCAAAGTGAGTTTATGACTTTTCAAGATTGTGTCTAACAAATTAAGCTACATATGAACATCAATACTACAGATTCATTTACAAATAAGATTACCTGAAGTGCAATATTGTGTAACTGAATACTAAAGCTCTGGTAGCGAAAGAAAGTATATAGGAATGGTTGAAGTACTGAAATGTAACAAGTCTTGAAGAGACAAAAGTCTCTGAAAACTTCCCTGTCGTACTCAGTTCTTATTCCCATTAATACTCTTGCTATCAAACTTCTCTGCTGTTATAAAACTTTACAAACTTTAAAAAATAGTGCTCAAAAACTGTGGTCTTTTACAAGATATGACACATTTCTGGTTGTTTGTAAAGTGCAAAAAGTGTAACACAAATCTGAAAAAGGCTGGGGTTTATGTGTGCCTTTTCCCATAATTGCAAGAAAAGAAACAGTCTCCTCCACTGATGGAGTGAAAATTTTCTGCGTTGTTTCTCTCAATATTGTTTTTCACTCTCAGTTGTTTAAATCCTTCTCATTCTGAAAAAAGAAAGGTTTCAAATTGTTGGAATTGTACGACATGGTAATTTGAAAATTGAAAAATCCCTGTAGTAATTGTAATTTAGTGTCATGAGATAATACCATCTATAAATCTGTTAATTACATTTTGACCCTCTTGCTGAGTTGATGACTTTGAGTCCAGCTATGACAGCAGTAGAGTAGAGTTTAACCCTTTTATTTTCTCTATAATTAGTGCTTGTAAGTAGCTTAACATGTGAAATCAAAGACAACTATTTGGAAGGTACAAGAAGGAAATGGAACCAAAACAGGAAAAAGAGTATTCACAGTTAATTTCAGGAAAAAAAAAAATCCTCTCAGGATGCTTTTTAAAAATGGTTTCATGCTTTCCTTAGGGACAGAGTAACGTTCCTTGACTGAGGACATTAACATATTTACCATGCAGGACAAACGTGCAGTTCCAGGGTGGTGAGCTAGATGACCTTTCAGTCTTGAATTAAGGGAAAAAGACTACAGCTGCTGCTTGTGACATATCTAATGAAGATGAACTGAGATATCTGAGGACTTTTTGAGATGCTGTTTTACTTTTATCATTTTTAACTTTAAATTTGTGAATTCTTAGCTTTTACATTTTAGATTGCATTACATACTGGGGACTCTGGTGCTATGATGTCTCCTTAAGCCTTTCTCCCTCTTTTTCTCCCTTGGTCTTGTTTTCTTTTTGGCTGGGATTTACATGACCAAACGGAGATGTCTACAGTGAAGGTGTACAATGTAGATGTCTGTATCTGAACTCCTATGACTCCCTCTAGAGAAAGTAAAACACTACTAGAGTACAATTTCTCTCATCCGAATGTAAACATTTAAAACAGGTCAGATGAAACACTTTAAAAATTCCTGTTCCTCTCTATGCTGTAAAAAGTGACTAGGGTGAATAATTAAAAAGTAGGTGTCTAATAGTAGTCGTGTAAACGTAGTATAGGAATCTCAAAGTATCTGACACGAATCCCACTCTGTTGTCTACCCTTTTATTTAGTATTAACTTCTGTGAGTGTTGCAGATGCAAGCTCAACCTCTGCCACCGGGAAGGCTGCTCCCACCAAGTCTCACTCTGCTTTCCAGTGGCTTGATGTTTTAAAGGAGCTGCTGCACCTCCTTTTTATTGGGGTCCAGGGAGTGATATTGGTATCATCTACTTATGAAGGAAGAGAACAAATACAGCTCATTACATAGTTTTTATTCAGTTTTTTGATAGAACATACACATTTTGAATAAAAAAAAATTAATGAGAATTTTTCATTTTGGCTTTGGCTCTTCAGTTGGAAAGAAATAACTTTTACATTTTAACCATTTTTGTGCTAAAACTTATGCAAGATTGTAGCAAAATATTAGGGAGAGTAAAATAGAGATAAGATTTCTTTTTATTTTTAAATCAGTTCTCCTTGCACTCCTCTTTCTTTTTCTTGTCAGAGAAAGAGGGTTATAAGTCAACATTTTAAAATATATTTTCTTACCTTCTTTAGTCAGTACTACAGCTAGAAGGTTGGAGGCTTAAGCAATGTTCTTTCTGACAGTACCTTTCCATGTCTCCATACACCAGATTTCTTTTCCAGGTCTAGCAAAAGTGATCTTCTGATCTATTATTTAAGCTTGTGTTTCTAAACAGTCCTTTTCTTGTGGCTTAGCACTGGGGTCAGGTTATTTCCATCAGGATTCCTAATGCACAGGAATTGTTCATGAAATTATAAGGTTAGAAGTTAGTTATGCCTTCTAGTTTCATTAGAAAATGTAAACTGCGTTGTTTCATTTTGGGATAAAATTGAGGAACCATGAAACTTCCCAGTGGAACCAGACAACTGAAACAATAGCAGTGACCAGCAGGACATTTGAAATACATACCAATGGGGAGGGATTTTCTTGGGTATTGTGTTTTTAGAGGTCTGAGAACTTGTGACAGAGAGACAAAAGCTCAGAGAAGAAGGTAAGAAAAAGGGTAGCAAGGAAGGAACAGACATGGTTTCAGTAGCTGGGTAACATGAAATAGAGAAAAGGCTGAAAGGGTTATTTCTGAAGACGAACATTACCTAAGAAGAGCTCGAAGCAGTCAGCAAGGAAAATGCCTTCTCTGTTTCTGGTTGTGTTCAAGGATACTGTGCTATATACATTTTGTTGTAGATAGACAAGATTGAATCCTGATGCCATCATCAATACGTTCCTCTAACTGATTTTCCCTTCCCCCAAGCAGTCTAAAATAAGATTAATTGATCAAATCAAATAATCTAATGGTACACAGGGGAGTAGAATAGTTGGCATTGGCCCAAGTACACAGATTAAAACAGATGTTTCCAGCTAAATACTGGTTTTTGCATCCTTTTTCTCTCATCTCAGCTTTTGAGAGGTGTGTGGGCTCTGCTGTCTTTCTACTCTCTATCCACTCACTAGCTGCACCAGTGGCAATATATTATTTTCAGGTCAAAATGACCCTCCACGTGTGTTTTGTTGCACCAAACCTGACGGGTTATGTTTGTTCATATTTTTTGCCTAGCTGTTGTTGTCTTTGCTAGATTACCTCTGTATTTCTTATCAGTACAAAACTTTGGGCTTCTTCTTCATGGCATACCCTGCTGAGGGCAATAGATGGAAATGCTTTGAATGTCAAACTCTTCATTATCAAAATGCTTGAAAGGCCTCATTAGTGAGAAACAAAACAGAAACACCCACATCGATTTTACTTAGCTGTGTCATCAGTGACAGTTAAAAAAGACAAACATGCTTCCCCTCTATTACTGGCATCATTCAAGCCATAAAGCTTGAAGGAAATAAAATGCAAATAAATACATGAAACTTACTGAAATGTTTAGCTATGGCTGTAGCCTAACATGTATTGCAGTATGATTCAGTACTAAATAATACCAGGAAACACTCTGCAACACCCTATTTTTTTCCATGACATCCAGTGCTCCTTGAAGTCTGAAATAGAGTATCTATATTATTTCCATAGGAGCTAAGAGAAATAACCTAAGAAAATTTCAAAAAGAGAGGGAAGGAATTCTCTATTTCCTTTTTGATCTAAAAGCTGAAAGTAATTTTAGTAAAGCTGAGTCACTGAGTACACATGTGAAACCCTCACAGATCACCTTCTGTGTAACATGTGTACAAGAGCTGCCTGTACATTATTAAAGCCTTTAATTACTATTTTTTTTATTAGCAAAGCACTGTCTATAAGCTATTGGGCAAACTGCCATCTGCAACATAAAAAACTGCAGCTGGTAAATGTATCAACTGCACAAATATATATACTATGAGATGAAAGTACTATGAGTGCAGAACTGTTATCACACTCCCCACAGTCTCATTCTCACTTGTTTCCCTGGTATACATGTGTGGTCGGCTGGCAAGTCACTTGATTACAATGTGGGAAGTGTCTAAGTTCAAAGTTAGACTTACATCTCTGTTTTCCCTTTGGAGATCTTTCTTCACTACCAGTCTGTTTCTTGTTTCTACTTTTTATTTTTTGAAACAAAACGTTATGGCTCTTTATTTCAAACAAACTTTTTCATTTCGAATTCTGCTCTACATTTTTCCTCCAGAGGATTAGAAGATGGCTGAAATAACTTGAAAACAAAGCCAAATATTAAACTGAATTTTTGTTGTTGGTTTCTCAACTGAATAAAATAATTTCTACGCTTCACACAATTCTCCTTGAAAGGCTTTTGTGGTGAGTGTAGAGATGCATATGAATAAGCATATAGCAGATAATTCCATGCAGTGAACATTTAGCTTCCCAGGTGAAATGCTCACAGCATTTGGGTTAATGGCAGTTAGCTTGTTGTGCCTGTGTGCTGTCAAGGTCTTCTGAGATCTTGTGTCATGCTTTTCATGTGCTGCACCTGGGTTCCTGACTTACTTTTCAGTTATCCTGTCATTTACATCACTTTTTTCTGCATAGCTGCTAGTCAGTGAAACTACTTGTGTCCATAGGGAGACACATTTATTCTTTCTTGAAATGTGTCCCATTTTATGCTTCAGCACTTGAAATGGTCTCAGTTTATTTTTACATAAATGTTTTAAGTTGTAGCGGTTTGTGAATTTTTTTTTTTTTTGCCTCTTGTGTTCTACATACTAAGAGCAAATGAGTTCTTTCTTGTAACTTTCATTTATTTTTATGTTTATTCAGGGTTTTCTATTGCAAGGGAGGAGTTAGAGGGTACTAAACTTTTTTTACGCTGCTTATTTTAAATATGAATTCTTCAAAGTGAATATTTCTACTACAGTAGCAAAGCCTGAATTTGAGAGATATGTTTGGAAAAGTAGTCCTTGTAACTGCACGTGCTGTAGGTAACCTCAATCTGATGCCTTAGCTGAGCTAACAGGGCTCAGAAATAGTCGGGCTGTTGTTGAAGAAGGTGAAGGACAAAAAAGTTTGGGAAATACAGCATTATGTTATTGCGAGTATACCTGCACTGAGAACCAGGGAGATGTGTATTCTATCTGTGTGGAAAGCTAAATAAATATGATGAAAATGCATCAGTTCTATTAAGGAAAATTAAAAAACAAGAATCTGATTAAACGCTTCTCAGTCTTTGCTGGGTAAAATAGAGGAAGTAAATTAAAAATTTAAACTGGCTGTATTTATTTACACTATTATAGCTTTCACAGTCTCAACTACTTTTAGTTCACAAAACCCCGATTATTTTAAAAGGATGTTGCTGCTGCTCCTTTATTTTTGAGCTTTTCATGGAATTCATTGTTGATAAGTACTTTTAGATAGAAAAGCATCTCCCCTGTAACCATCAAAACTAACCACATAGAATTAAGCAACAAATGGGAATAAACATTTGATTTTAGTAAAAAAACCCCAACGTTTTCCTTTAATAACATTATTGTTTACTTCTAATGTTCTCTGCCTTACTAATGTGAAAACATCTAACGGAGATGAGCCAAGGGCTCCTGAGGCAATAGGAGCTAACATGGAAACACCAGTGAAATACCTCAGAGGAATTAAGGTGTGTTCCTCTAGGAAGGTGACATGACGACAGCCCAGCTGAAGTGCCTCTAAAAATGCACGCACCATGGGTAATAAACAGTAGGAACTGGAAGCCACCTGCTAGAAAGCTATGACATAGTTGCCATTACTGAAAGTTGATGGGAAGAATCCCATGACTGGAGTGTGGCTATCAATGGCTACAGGCTGTTCAGAAGGGACAGGAGAGGGAAGGGGGGTGGAGGTGTTGCCCTCTACATCAAGACATAGAGTGTGAAGAGCTGTCTCTGAAGAAAGCCACAAGCATCTTGAAAGTTTATGGGTAAGAATTAGAGACCGAGGCAGCAAAGGGAACCTTGTGGTTGGTGTCTACTACAGGCCACTTGATCAAGGGGAGCCTATGGACGAAGCCTTCTCCAGCTACAGGAGGCATCGTGCTCGCAGGGTCTTAGCATGCTGGGGTACTTCACCCACTCCAACATCTGCTGGAAAAGTAGCATGGTGAGCTGTAGGCAATCCAGGAGACTCCTGGAATGCATTGAGGGTAACTTCTTAAGCCAGATATTAGACAGAAGGGATATGATACTGGACCTGATGGTCACCAACACAAGTGAGCTAATTGGTAATGTCAAGATTGGAGGCCGCCTGGGCTGCAGTGATCATGCCTGGTGGAATTCGCAGTCCTGAGGGACCTGGGTCAGGCAAAGAGTAAAGTCAGGACCCTGAATTTTAGGAAAGCAGAATTCCAGCTCTTTAAGGAATTATTCAATAAGACCCCCGAGAAACTGCCCTTAGGGACAAGGGAGCAGAATAGAGCTGGCAGGTCTTTAAGGACACTTTCCATAGAGTGCAAGAGCTCTCAAGCCCCATTTGTAAGAAATCAGGAAAGGAAGGCAAGAGATCGGCAATGATGACTCAAGACCTGCTGGTCAAACTAAAGGGCAAGTAGGAAATGCACAGGCAGAGGAAGCAGGGACAGGTATCCCGGGAAGATTATGGGGACACTGGCTGGTTGTGTAGGGACGATGTCAGAAAGACAAAGGCTCAGCTGGAACTGTACTTGGCAAGGGACACAAAAAAATAAGAATGGCTTCTACAGGTATGTCAGCCAGAAAAGGAAGATCAAAGAAACTGTACCCCCCCAATGAACATGACTGGCAAACTGGTAAAACAGATGAGGAGAGGGATGAGGTACTCAACAACTTTTTTGCTTCAGTCTTCACTAGCAACCTCTCTTCCCATACCTCTTGAGTGGATGGACTGCAAGATGGGGACTAGGGGAGCAAAATCCCTCCTACTGTAACAGGTGTGTGACCACCTGAGGAACCTGGATATATATGAGTGTATGGGACGTGACGAGATGCATCCCAGAGTCCTGAGAGAATTGGCTGATGCAGTCACCAAGACACTGTCCATGATATTTGAAAAGTCATGGCAGTCAGGTGAAGTCCCCACTGAGTGGAAAAAGGGAAATATTGCACCCATTTTTAAAAAGGGTAGAAAAGAGGACTCAGGGAACCACCGTCCTGTCAGCCTCACCTCTGTGCCTGGGAAGGTCATGGAACAGATCCTCCTAGAAGCCATGGAGGACACATGGAGGACAGGAGGCAATTCAAGGCAGCCAGCATGGCTTCACCAAGGGCAAGTCCTGCCTGACCAACCTAGTGGCCTTCTGCGATAGAGTAACTACATGAGCAGACAAGGGAAGAGCTACAGATGTCACCTCTCTGGACTTCTGCAAGGCCTTTGACATGGTCCCCCACAGCACCCTTCTCTTTAAACTGGGGAGATACAGATTTGATGGGTGGACTGTGCAGGGTAAGGAATTGGTTAGATGGCCACATCCAGAGGGTGGTGCTCAATGGCTCGATGTCCAGATGGAGACCGGTGATGAGTGGTGTCCCTCAGGCGTCTATACAGGGACTGGTACCATTTAATATCTTCATCAGTGACATAGACGGTGGGACCAAGTGCACCATCAGCGAGTTTGCAGACGACACCAAGCTGAGCTGTGCAGTTGACACACCTGAGGGATGGGATGTCATCTAGAGAGACCTAGACAAGCTGGAGAGGTGAGCTCATGTGAACCTGATGATGTTCAACAAGGCCAGGTGCAAGGTCCTGCACCTGAGCTGAGGCAATCCCAGTATCTATACAGGCTGGGAGCTGAACGGATTGAGAGCAGCCCTGTGGAAAAGGACTTGGGGGTACTGGTGGATGAAGAGCTGGACATGAGCTCACAATGTACGTTTGCAGCCCAGAAGGCCAACCGCATCCTGGGCTGCATCAAAAGAAGCGTGGCCAGCAGGTCAAGGGAGGTAATTCTGGCACTCTACTCTGCTCTGATAAGATCCCACCTGGAGTGCTGCATCTAGCTCTGGAGCCCTCAGCACAGGAAAGACATGGACCTGTTGGAGCAGGTCCAGAGGAGGGCCATAAAAATGATGAGGGCAATGGAGCAGCTCTCCTATGAGGACAGGCTGAGAGATTTGGGGTTGTTCAGCCTGGAGAAGGCTCCAGAAAGCCCTTATTGCAGCCTTTTAGCACTTAAAGGGGGCTTATGAGAAAGATTGTGACAAACTTTTTAGCAGGCCCTGTTGCAATAGGACAAGGTGTAATGGTTTTTAACTAAAAAAGGATAGATTCAGACTAGATATAAGGAAGAAGTTTTTTGCAGTGAGGGTGATGAGGTCCTGGCACAGGTTGCCCAGAGAGGTTGTGGATGCCCCATCCCTGGAAACATTCAAGGTCATGTTGTACGGGGCTCTGAGCAACCTGATCTAGTTGAAGATGTCCCTGCTCACTGCAGGGGGGTTGGACTTGATGACCTCTAAAGTTTCCTTCCAATCCAATCTATTCTATGACTCTTTGATTCTATGAAATGTAACAAAAAGTATTTTAATCTGCTTTCCCAGTCTGATCTCAGCAACATTGTTGTGGTAGAACATTTCTTAACAGCCAGGACAGATCCCTGATAACTGACCCCTTTTCATGCTAAATAACTGGTACTCAGACTTGATCCATCCTCTACCGGAGCAACAGAGTCAGCTCATTTCAGCAGATAGTTGGGGCAGGCTGCTAGTGAGCTGTCATATCAGTCACACAGCTACTGATTTATTTTTTTTTTTTTTCAGATACAGCTTAGACTGGATCATTCTAATACGTACTAGACTGGATGTGTTAGATAAAGCACAATTCAGCCGTCAAAGAAGTCATTTGGCTTGGAAGGGACCTCCGGGTATGCCAGGCAGTTGGTGCCTCTGCATTGTAGCAGGTTTGAATGTTTAATTTGTATAGTCACTTAGATGGCTCATAGAGTGTCTGAGAATCCTTAACTATTTATCCTTACAGCATCTCTGAGAGCTAGGGAATTGCTTTTGTCACTATTTTACAGCTAGGGAGCTGAAATGCAGTGTTAACTGGCTTGCCCAAGGTCACATAAGAAATCTGCTGTGCAGATAGAAACTGGCTAGAGCCCTAACCGCTGTGCGATCCTCTCTTTACCAGATATAAAGCAAGAATGAACTAAACCCCTGAATCTCAGAGGAAGTTTTTCAGGCTCCTTTGGCAACATGCTGTATTTCTAACCGTTCTGTTAGTTAAAGTCTTTCCTTTACACTTAACCTAGATGTCCTCTGCTGCAGCATAAGCCCATTAGTTCTTGTTCTGTCCTCACTGAGTATCAGAATTTGTCCCTATCCTCTTTACAGCAACTCTATGTATTTGCAGACAGACGATGCCTCCCTTCAGTCTTCTTTTCTTTAGTTTGAACATGCCCAGTTCAGTTAAGCTTTTCTCATAGATCTTATTTTCCAAACCATTTATCTCTTTTGTTGCTTTCCTCTGAACTCGTTCCAAATTGTCTGCCTTTTTAAAAATGTTGTGCCCAAAACTAAACACAGTAACCCAACAGAGGCCTAATCAGTGTCAAGGAAAACAGAATAATTACCTTGCTTGTTTTACATGTGATATGTCTATTAACACTACTCAATATAATATGTCTTTATGACAGTGTGCCGTTGTGAAATTATATTTAGCTTTTCATTTACAACAAAGCCAATTTTTTCATGTAACATTGTTCTTGCTAACATGTTATTTTCTGTACCCACTGAGCCTGTAAATATGCTTCCATTATTATTTTTATTACTGTTATTGTTCGTTGTCTCTCATTAATCTGAGTCAGAAGATGCCTTGTCACCTACAGGTGGGTAGGGTCTGTTGAGATTCTGGCAAACTGAAGGGCATATGAGGGAGGATGGAGAAGAGAAGTTTGGTGGAATTTGTCACACCACTACTGTTCACTAGCATACTACTTAGTTGTGATCTCTGCTTTCAAAACCATTGTCATGTTCTCCTTTCAAAGGTCCCTGTTAAAGTGCAAACAATTCCTTGACTTTTTTAAGGAAATGCCTGGCTCTGAGAACCTTTAACAACTATGTCTCTGGCACTTTTCTGCATGGCCAGGAACAGCGCTCCTGCTAAGAGAGGTATGAATAATGCCAAAGCAACACCTAACCACTGTTTTTTTGGACTGGGGGATTTTTGGTGGAAAGCTATCACAGGTAGCTGATGGGTAAATTTGATGATGCCATCCTACAGTAGGCACAGTGGATCTGTCTTTATTGAACCACATTTTACTGATTTCAGCAAATCCTTTTTTTTAAAAAAAACATCAAGGTCATGTTGTATTATAAATGTGGCCTTCAAAATCCATAAAATTTTCTAGAAGACATACTTTTTGCCTGTTTTTAATTGCTATGTTAGTTCAAATTGTGTCACATGTCTTTGTGCTATTAACTTTTGATTACTCATTACATGGCTGCTAGTCCTCAGTTTTCTAAACATTTGTGTACTTGTATGGTGTGCCAGTCCATATCACTCCAGCCTCAAAAGTTGCTGCATGAATTAATAGTTCCCCCTGGTGACAGCTGCTGTAAAGTGATTTACATTTTTCAGCATGCAGCCAGATTTTAATTATTTAGGTATGTTACTTTAATTACTCAAAATATGGAACATATAATATTTTAGTTATTAACCTAAATATGAAAAGGCAGCCCGCCCAGCGCCAAATGTACTAATGTTGAGACTTGTGTTCAGCTATTATAGAAAAAAAACCCAAATCCTTGCTAGATAATAGAAAACTAAGCTCCAGGAGAGCTGCTGAGTAGATGTAAACCGAATCTGTTTGAGTGACATATTTGCTTCCGTTGTTCATGAAAGGCCACAGTCTCAGACAGTTTCTAATCACACTGCACTTCAACATGATGCACCGTAAGTCAGAGTAAAGGGAGAAAGCAGTCTGCTAAGAACTATAAATCAAAACAATCCGTATCGCACTTCAGTTGAATTAGCATTCTTTTGTTCAAGGCTGCTACCTGACGTGTGCCTAGCTGGGCATTCATCAAAAGAGAGTATGTAACTTTGTTAATTATATTCTGGTAATTGCATACTCACCTTTAACATCTGAGAGGAAATAGAGAAGTAATATTTCCTTTGTCTTGAGTTAAAGTTTGCATTGTCATCATCTGCTGCTGTCTCTGGTAATTACCTTGCATTTTAGTATTTTGCAAACTGTGCAGGCAATGTGGTTTATTTGTGAAGTTGGATCCAGTGCTAAGGAAGAGCAGCTAGGGCATTTGCAGAGATTGAGATGGTGGAGACCACGCAAGGCTGATTTAGATAGCATTTCAAGTAATTTATGATGTAAGAAAGGAATGCCCATAACAGGCTATTGGCTCAGGGCCCCTCAGGGGCATGGCACCAGCTTTGCTCTCAGTCCAGTTTACTCCTTTTTATCCTTATCACTGGCTTCAGTAAAGACTGCGGTAACCTTCAGTTGCCTGGACTGATCAAGGCTGCAGAAAGCAGTGCATCACTGTTTAAACTGGAGCCTGACAACAAGTGTATACTGTCAGAGTCTCTGGATGCTGCAGTGCAACCAGTCCAGGGTTTAAAGGGAGGAAACACGAGGCAAGAGTCTGTGCCTGTTTCTTCTGTGTATAATTTACTGTGCAGCTTAAACTCTGGACCCGTTTAATGGTCCTAACAGCAGAGTTTCTAGGCCGACAACTAAATCAGCCACAGTGCTCTGCATTTGCAGACAGCCCTTATGATTTACAAAATTTAATAAGCTGCCCCCTCACGATGTATTTTCAAAGACATAGCTTTTATAATAGTTGCCAAGAAGGTTGTCAAAGGTACAAATACCCATGTGTATAATGAAACTTTAGGGTTTTTTTTTTTTGTGAAAAAGCATATAAACAGCCTCCAAGTATTGCTAATTCATTAACAATTAATAAATTCTAGGGAGCTCCACTGGCTGGCCATGGTAATACATTAGTGACTTTTCCAGCATCTCTCTATGGCAGTGATATTTCTTGGGTAGCAGTGTGGTGAGCCTCTGGCAGCTGGAGGGCAGGAACAGGGAGGGAGGACTTATACTATCTCATTTGTAGCCTACTTCTTTTTAAATGAGGGTTGCAGGAAGCCAGAGTTCCTCGTTTCACCCAGACGTGCCTTTTCAATTCTAAGTTCTCACTACATTTTTAAGCACAAAAATCTTTTTATACTATATTGATTTCTATTCAAAATATCATAACAAATTATATGTCCTTTAATGAAAAAGACTGCTATACATCAAATACCCAAGGTGACTTTTAAAGTTTACAGATTTTGTTTATATAGGATAGTTAACCATACCTGCCTATCAAATATTGCTCTTTGGAAGAAGGGAAAAATTGTAAATTTTAATTTCTCACTGAAATTTGGACTTGTGAAGATAATCACAGAAAGTTTTTTTAAGAACTTCAATATTTTATGCAGGTGTGAATATCTTTAAGTAGTTTATCCCCTGAATAAGAACAGGTTTTATCCCTGAATATGAACAGGCTGCCCAGAGAGGTGGTAGATGCCCCATCCCCAGAAACATTCAAGGTCAGGTTGGACAGGGCTCTGATCTAGGTGAAGGTGGCCCTGCTCACTGCAAGGGGGTTGGTCTAGATGACCTCTAAAGGTTTTTTCCAACCCAAACCATGATTTTATGATAATATGCCATCAAATTTCTATAGGTGTAGACTTAACCTGTTGTATTTACAGACTCAGTGCCCAGCTTCAGAGCTCTTTGCCCTCTCATTCTACCTCCATTTATGTTTCTTCCTTGCAGTTCTTGCCTAACATGTAGGGTTCAATTTTCCAAAATTTACTAAGCAGTACTTACATCCAGGAGTTGACACTCTGTTAACAGTATAACTTCTCAGTGTAATACTTACTAAACTCCATAACAAATATTTGATACAGGACAAATGGAGTAAAAATACTTTGATGCAATTTTTTACCCTGTTTGGTTGTAGGGTAATTAGATTATTTAAGGAAACTTTGGTCTAAAAAAGCAGTAGTCCCCCTCTTGGATTTGAACAGTCTGGAAAGTATTTCCCTCCAAGTAAAGCTGTGAAAATTTACAAAATAATGAAGCTATTTATTCTTTGAAAAATAGATTAAAAAAAAGGAAAAAGAAAATCTTTTGCAGTGGATATTATTTGTATTTTAACAAAACCCACGTTCTATAGTCCTACTTTTCCTTAATTCACTACTGCTTTTTGTTTGTGTTACTCTGTGTAGTTATTACCCTAGCCTGTGCTGTTTGTGTATCACGTACCAAAGAAATGTGAAAAAAGTCATGTTCCTCTGATTTTCTCTTAAAATGTAGAAAAGTCTGGTTATACTTGAACTTGAGAAGGTACAGGAAAATACTGTTCGCTTCTCCAACAACTCCAAGACATGAAACTCCTCATGGAGGTAACCCAGAGGAACTTGTCTTCCGTTGCAGGGTAGTGTTCCTGTTGAGGTTACTTGTATTTTGGTGTCTGTCATTGTTTAAAACTTAATCACTCTTCCTCTTTAAGACAATTTTCCTAGTGCAAAGATAACCAGTCATTCTAAGTCTTTAAATCAGTTTGTTTCCTGTGTCCTGTTTCCTGTCTTCCATTGTTTCATCCCTTCTCTTCCCCACACCCACCTCCTCCAGCTTTCCCCATTACATGAATCA
This sequence comes from Phalacrocorax aristotelis, assembly GCF_949628215.1. Taxonomy (NCBI): domain Eukaryota; kingdom Metazoa; phylum Chordata; class Aves; order Suliformes; family Phalacrocoracidae; genus Phalacrocorax; species Phalacrocorax aristotelis. The sequence goes on along the minus strand of NC_134276.1, from coordinate 38,102,679 downwards.
CTTCCATGTAAATTATTCCTACTGTTTTTCACTCAGCCTAACCCTGAAGGAACATTACCCCTATTAGAATTATACACATTTTACAGAGCTGTTTGGGAAGTGGTGATAAATATGAGAAAATATATATGTCTTTACTACAACCTGCCGGCAGAATTTTCTTTCTATTGTAGGGAATTTTCATGGATGTGTGGCAAAACAAATTGCAATCACTGGCTTTTTTTCCACTCTAGTTATGTATTTGAAATGATAACTGGCATTATTACTGTCATTGTTGCTGTTACTGTTGTTAATACTATAAGGAGAAACAACTTTTAATACTTTTCTATGCAACTTGAGTAACAAAGCAAAAGTATTCTTTTTCTATCACAGAAATCCCTTTTTATTTTGCTGTTTTACTGTTTAGCATTATAAATAGACAATATACAGCTTTTAAGGTCAAGCAGAAAGGAAGATTTTCTTTTCCAAACATCTGTCAACAACCACATAGAAGAGAAGACAGTACTAGCATAATTTAATGTGCTTTCACTTGGTGAAAAATGTTCTTTGGACACTATGTCATGACATGTACTTTAAGTAAAGCTTTTCTCAGGTGCTTTATCTTACACTTTATGGCTTTGCTTCTCTTACACTAAAATATTTTTCTGTTTCCTTATTGTTTGAGGCTACAAATATGTCAGAAAAGGCTCATAAGCATTATTTTTTTTCTTCTGGCATTCAGGGCTCATTGTGATAAGAATGAGCAGTTGCCACTCTGCAGATGGCAGGAGAACCAGTTCCAGGTTTCTGTGAACCTAGAGGTCATCGATGACTGTGCTGGCACACAACTATCCAGTGATTAAGCAGCAGGTTTGACAGGCATAGCTGTGGTGGGACCTGTGGGTTTGACACATGTCCTTTTCCAGCAGGGGCTGCTGGAGAGCAGTAATAACCACATGTCCCCAAGAGACCTGAAAATTATTTTCAATTCCCTCCTCCCCTCCCCCCCATTTGCATTTAACGTAAACATGTCATGAAGCTGTTGGTTCTGTTGAGTTAGGAAAAAGAGAAAGTCACTGAAGAATATTAAATCTGGACTGAAACATTATAAATGCTCCTGGATCCTTCAGTAAAATATGCCTAAGCTGTATTGGAATTATCTTCTTGTATAGGAAAGACAGGCAAATATAAGATATAATAACATAAAATCCTATTCATTGGAAAACAACATATCTGAAAGTGCTGCAAAGAAAGCAAGCTTTAAGCTTAGTATAAAAACTCCTGCAGAAGGCACAACCTGTGTAGTGTGCAGGGTTCAAAGCCCTAACCACATCACCTAGCCAACACAACGAGAAACCCAGGGATCCAGTGGAATCCAAAAGTATTCTGGAGCTGAAACACTGTCAGATAAAGTAAGAGTCTGTAAAGGCACAAAGTTCATACGGAGAGACCTCTTTTCAGGCCCAATTATAGAGTAAAGAACTTCCAGGCACAAAGTCCACTGTTCAGTCCAGTTCAGCAGGCTTAACATTACTTTATCCAACTGTACTGGAAGATACAAGATATATGGTTTCTCCTGATTAGCCTTGATTAAGAACTCCCTCTTCTCAGATAAGGATTTTATGGTTAGATTACAATATCTGAGTGTGTCATGGTTTAACACTAGCTGGCAACTAAGCACCACGCAGCTACTCACTCACTCCTTTACAGTGGGATGGGGGAGAGAATCAGAAGACAAAAAGTGAGAAAACTCATGGGTTGAGATAAAGACACCTTAATAACTAAAGCAAAAGCTGCACGTGCAAGCGAAGCACAACAAGGAATTAATTCACTGCTTCCCATGGGCAGGCAGGTGTTCAGCCACCTCCAGGAAAACAGAGCTCCATCAAGCATAACATCCTAAACATGTCCTCCCCTTCTTTCTTCTTCCCCCAGTTTTATATACTGATCATAACAGCATATGATACCGAACATCCCTTTGGTCAGTTCGGGTCAGCTGTCCCGTCTGTGTCCTCTCCCAACTTCTTGTGAAGCCCCAGCCCACTCGCCAGTGGGGTGGTGTGAGAAGCAGAAAAGGCCTTGACTCTGTGCAAGCGCTGCTCAGCAGTAACGAAAACATCCCTGAATTATCAGTACTGTTTTCAGCACAGACCCAAAGTGTATCCCCATACTAGCTTCTGTGAAGAAAAATTACTCTATCCCAGTCAAAACCAGCACACTAAGTTAATCTCTGTAAATTGCCTTTAAAAGGGAACACCTCCAGAGAGGAATTCACCTCATCCTAAAGGAGACATTTAGTGTAGGTCAGGCGAATTGCCTCTATAGGCCTTTTCTCACCTTTAACTGTAAACAAAGCTGGATAAGACTAAAATGTTTACATTCTGTGTGTTAGGATGGTAAGAATCCTGATCCTTGTGTCTCTTACATGCCTAAACCACCACAGCTGCAACATTGTTGCCTGGTATTTTGTTATAAATAACACATCTTAAAGGATTTTATGGGATCTCAAAAAGCTGTTTCTGCTGTCTGCTTATGCTGCAGGTTTCACATATAGCAGTTTGGTTACATTGCCAATGTTTCGCTTATTGAAAAAAATTATATGATTATATTGCTCCATATTGCTACTTGTCTTCTGAAAGAAAATAATGGATTGTGGTGCCAAAGCAACCTACCTACTGATATAGAAAATTGTGAGTTATCACCACCATACAAATGGCAGTACAAGCACAAACTCAAATTAATAAATAAAAAATAGCTTATGAGGTAAAGAAGGCTTGTATTTTTCTGTTGAGACACGATGGTATACTAGCTCACTGTAAGAAATAGGACTTTCCTTGAATTGACCATAACAAATACATTTATCCTTGAATAATAATAAAAAAAAGTAGCAAGAAAACTTTATGTTTTCAGAGCTGAATGAGAACTCTGTGCAGACAAACTTGTAATAGAAACACGTATGGTATACAGAGCAATTGAGGCACAAGGCATCAGCTTAGATATGATGATAAATATAAGAAAGTACATTGAAGAAATGGTTGCATTTGTCTTTATATAACTACTTTCCTGTGCATTATTCCTTAGGCTTAGGACATCCAGAGTTATCTGTCAACTAATTTCACTAACTTTAATTTTTTCACCAACTTGTTCAAGACAATATTGTTGGTCATCTCTAATGAATATAACATATCTTTTCCAGTTCAGGCTCGGCCAAATACAGTTTTCATACTATTAATTATATTTCCCAACCATATTTTTTACATTGTTCTTATCTGGTGTTTTTTTTTTATTAAACATGGTTTTATTGAAATAAAAAGAGACTCTCTAATTATTGCATAAGGGTTTTTCTTTACATTTCAGGCTGAAAATGTTCCACATGTACTACATGATTGTATTTGGAAACCTAAAGGATTCAGTTCTGGTATTTAACTGACTTTTATCCTCCTAGACTCTGCCAACTTGATCCCTTTTTTCCAATCATGGGGCTGCTGGCTACAGCTTGTTAAACAAGGTCTGGTTATCTACAGCAACTGCATATCCAATCAGGAAAAGAAGTGTCAGATTATTTTTTTTTTATTAAATGTGACTTCAGTCTAAAGTGACTTCAGTGTCTTGATTAATTGTAAATAAAAGCTTGTGTGGAAGTATGTAATTTTAGATTACTTTTACTTTTTTAATTTGGATATTGTGGGTGGATGAAATTTATGCCCTGGAAAAGAAAGAATTTCCCAAAAGGTCTGTAGTTCAGTGCCTGTGGATTTCACTTGAACTGTGGAAGAGTCAGCTGTAGACCTCTTATTTAGGTTTGTTGCCAGACTTAGTTTCTTGGTTTATCTTGTAAAGATTGTTGAGTGAATTACGAATTATTCGGGGAACCAGACTGGCCCAGATTTCATTTGTTTTGATTTTAAGCACTTAACCAAAATGTCTACGCTACCAATCTCTTATTTAATGGTCACTTTTTTCATAGTGTTTCCATTGTGACGTACAGTCCTCCAACAGAATGTTCTGTTCTTTTAAAGTCCAAATTTCTTTCTGAAGATCATCTGCTCATTATTGAGTAGATAGGATGGATTTGTATTTACATATGTAAAAAGTTGACTGTGTTTACAAACAACCTGACATCAGAAGATTTCCTGTTCTGTGTTTTTTAAGTCCCAGTTCCTTTCTAAAGCACAGAAAAAATTAAATAGTTGAAAATCAGCATTTTAAATAAAAACTTATCAACTCTTTATGTTGAGTTGTGTACTGTTATTTAGTTTCCTAGCCATCTACAAAAGATTGGAAGTGATGAAAAGCACAATTTTTAATACTCTTTCTATTATGGTATGCAAGAAGAGCTTTTTAAAGAGAGCTCATCTTTTATTGATGTCACCAAAAAAGTAGCCAGATTTTGGGAGATCAGCAGTAGATGTGCTGAACGTTAGGAAGAAAAATCTGTACATAATGCTGCTCTGGACAAAATGTTACAATAAGAGCGATCCACTCACTTCAAAATATGGCTTGTAATATATTACAGTAGAGACTTAATAAGTCTGAATGAAGCCTGTACTAGTTCAATATTTGTTTTGATATGTTAATTTTGCCACTGAATTCACCAGGATGAGGATTGTACCTATCATCTTGTGTTATACATGAATCGAAAGAATTTGTCTTTAATGCTTGATGACACAGAAATATTCAGTCAACAAGATATGGAGATCTTCCTTCTAGCACACCGCTTACAAATCTTTAGTAGAGGTGGTGAGTAAACGTCCTACAGTCTTTCATGCATTAGAGACACATGCTCTTAACTCATTTAGATGTCATCTTCCTTGGAGGAGGCTCCTGAAAAAAAAACATTGATGCAAAGGGTATGTTAAAGAAGATCAATGACAAAATGTCATTGAGAATTGAACCCATGTAAAGATCCTTAGAGTGGCAGAATATAAAGTGAAAGAGATGCTGTCACTCTGCTTTTATCTCTTTGATCCTATGTTCAAGACTAGCATCGGCCTGCAGCAGTACTTAAACTGTAACACTGTTACAAGAGCAGCTATTGACTTTGGCATTATTGAGAACCTAATACCATTTATTGAAGTCAGCTTTTACTGATTTTTAACACTGAAAAGATTTCTGTAAGGGCAGATCTAGTAAAGGTTTCATTTGTGTTTCTCAAAAAAGTCCCCTAATTGTCCCCTCCACCCCACCCCCACCCCCCCAAAAAAAAAAAAAAAAGAAAACAAAAGCCTCACCCCACAACTGTGCAAGAGTGCATATAGGAGTTCCTAACAGACATGACAGAGAAGTGAAAAACATATTTACATTTTCTAATTTATTTCCATAACATGACTGGAAAGGGCACAGATGAATAATTCTAATTCACCTCTGATGCATGCAGATATTCCTAATATCACACTGCCTGTAAATGTGTATTTTTAAAGAAAATATACTGGTTTAAAAATTCCTGGATTTTATTTTTTTGCAAAACTCATTAAAAAGAAAAGGGATTGATTACTAAATATATAGATTGGACATTTCAAAGAGCTTCTTTGGTCTCTCTTCTGTCGTTATAAATTATGTCCATGATTTAGTTTCTAGGTCAGCTTCAAGTCAGTGGTAATACTCAAGAGGTAACGTGAATCTGTATCTTAAGTTCAGGAGAAACAAGCTTCCAAATTTTGAGTTGCAGGATTTATCCCTTAACTGAAATTAACCCAAAGTTATCACAACATGGTTAAGTGGCCTTCCCAAGGCAAGATGAAGAATCAGAACAGCACATGCTGCAGCCAAGTTTTACCTTGGTCAGGGCTGGATTCCCAAGCAGTGTGGGAACCCAAACAAATTTCAGACATCTTTTCCTAACCTTGCCCTAGTTTGAAATGAAATTTCCAGCTATGTTTTTGTAAACTGAAAGGGGAAAAGAAGCATGAGGTACTTTCCTGCCACATTTTTGTGTGAAATGTCTGTGATCAGCTTCCAATTTGAGGCACCTCAAGTATCCCTGCTTAAGAAGTAACAAAGCAGAAGTCTCTCCCCATTCAGAGGTACAGCTTTCGTTGTTATACGTCTGCCTGTACTGCATTGGAGGGGGAAGCCAGTGACTTGGGTTTTTACACATAAGAAATACCACATATAAATTCAATGGCTAAATATGTGGTAGCTATAAGAGATCCTGTGAGACATGAGCGATCCCTTAAAAAATACGTGTTTGACTGATTTTCTACTTAGTACTGGATTTACCGTTTCTATTTAGGTTCTATGCTTCATATAGTTAGATTGTAAAATGTGATGATAAGGATAAAGGCTGGAATAGTATGGGCTTGACTGAAACAATGAAAGCTTCTGAAATTTTGTCATATATCTCTTTTTGATCACATTTAGCATGGGAAAACAGCTATATTCCAAGAATAGTTCACTTTTTTATATTTTTCTCCACATAACAGCAAAAATGAAAGTAATATAAGCTGCAGTCTACACAGATGCACACGCACAGATATGCCTATATACTCCACTCTGTAGTTCATATATGCGTACTATAGAAAGCAGAACTGAAAATCGCCAGTCACTTAACATGTCATAGTCTGGAGTATGCCTGAGTTGTGCTGTCAGTATAGGAAATGAATTCAAATAATAGGTGCCATTACTGTACCATGAAACTATTAGTTAAAGTTCACAGTGCTTGACTAGATCATTTAAACCTTTATTAGAAAAAAAGTGAAGTTTTGAATGTTTGAATGTTCTTCTCTTCTTCCTTAATTTGAGCAGGACCTCAAAGTTTAACCAAAAGCATCTGGAAATAAGTTCCACTGCCATCCTCCTGGTTCAAGTTCCGAAGAACAGAAGGCAAAACTCCCTGTGCATGGTGCTAACTAGTATCACGGGGGTGTCAAACTTGACTTGAGGTAGATTGACGTGTTGTTATTCCTCCTATTCTTCTGCTTTTTTAATGATCTGCACCTGAGCTCTGGTGTGTATTTTGTGACACTTATTAACAATCTACAGGTCTGAGAAAACCATTGTTTATCCATCTCTCACCTGTGAAAATGTTAACAAGACAAGACGTGCAGCGGTGTCTGGTGCCAGCTGAAGGTCATGGATAGAGTGAAGAAGCATCTGACATCTGTCTCTTGCGGTGGCCATTGCATGGTGTTTCACTGAAAGCAGCAGGCTGAGCGATCTCACACCATTAATATAAATGGGACCTGAGTGCATGCTACCTGCATTTCTTCTTCAGTTCCAGGAGTGGAAGCATGGAGCTATTAGCACACCTTGTTCACATCCTAGATAAGAATGTTGAAATAGTTCCACATGGCAGATGAACAAAAGAAGTCATTAGGCTTATTCTTGTCCACATGCACTCAAGTGCCTGACGGCAACTGGCCCTGCTATTTTAAATCAAGGCTGAGAGACTCAAGGCTACTGATTTACTGAATTTCAATCAACCTGGATTCATCTTTTCTTCCTCTTATTTTTCCTTTGTGAGGGGCTCCTTCAGAACGACTAAGTCTCGTTGACTAAAATAGTTACTTTGATTTCTAAGCTTGCAGTATTTTCACAACAGACTAGTATTAATGACATTTGTGTTTTGGAAAATTGACATGCTTTTTCAATTCGAAGTTTTTCAGGATGGGATAGATGCCTCACATGCAATACAGTTTTAAATAAGCTTTCCTCTCCCTTTTTCTGTCTATAAGTGAACGGCTGTGAGTGAAAATATGCACTTATTTGTGAATATTCATGTGTGTGTGAATTATCTATGGAGACAGATAGAAACAAAAAAAATCTATGAAAATATCACATAACATATATCTATATGTATATATTAGTGAACAGAAACTGGTCTTTTAGTGAAATACACATAAATCAGTTTTGCAGGTGTACTTACAAAACTGATATCTCCTTTTCCTTTCTGTCTCTCTTCCCCTTCCCCTTCCTTTTTCCCTTCACCATCCCCTTCCCCTTCTTCTCTTCCCCTGCATCCTCCCCCCTCTTCCCCCTCCTACCTCCCCTTCCTCCCCTTCCTTCCTCTTTCCCTCTCCCTCCCTCCACTCACCCTCTAACTCTCAGTCTCCCTTCCCTTTGTTTTTTTTTTCTGTGTAGTGGCTTGCTTTCTTTTTTCTGCTAGTAACATTTTCTTTCTTTTGCAATTCATTCAGACACTTCAGCTCATGCTGGGCTGGCTCAGCCACTAACAACTTCTTGAAAAACCCTTCCATTTCTTGTACAGCACATGAAATGATGCTGTTCAGCAGACAGACAGTGGAAGCAAGGTGTTCAGCCCTTTCAATTTTTATTTATGGCAATGGGGAGCATATTGCTGGAGGTACTAAGAACAGGTTTATTTTCTGAAGGAGCCAAATTTGTCTCAATTGTCTCTGGATGGAAAACTATCTGTCCCAATAGTCAGTGGAAACAGCTCTCCTGATCTCCCTCCACCTTTTATTCTGAATTTTAAGTATGTTTTGTGAATGGTTAAACACCTTCACTCTTAATCCCATTAGTATAAGGACCTCACCCAGGACCCACTGAAAATGACAGAAAGACATTCATGAATTTGAGCAGACTTTACTTCTGACGCTAACAAATGCCCACTGGCTTAGCCTTTCATAAGTCAGACAAATGAAAAATAATATGTTAAGCACTTCTATCAAAAATATACGCCCATTGTTTCTGAGGTCTTTTTCTCAGTAGTTTCCACTGATGCAAGCTAAAGCGGGTGTTGGAATATGACATTCTTTTGTTGGTTTGTTCGTTTTTGAAGCAAACTCCAAATCATTGTTTTGTTTTGTTTTGGGGGCTCACGGGTGTTTAAAACGAACTCCCAATGTCTTGCAAGTTACAATTGTACTCATAAGTACAGTAGTGGGCAATAAATAAGAAAGATTAAGCATTCTGTAGCTAGGCTATAGTGGAACAACAACAGAAAAAGAGCCTGCTGCATTCTTTCTAAACAAACAAAAAAGCATAATTGGAAAAAATAATTTTTATGTTCTCTTACATTAGATGGGACCACTGAGTGAAACATTCACTGATGAATTGCTCCTCTAATCTGTGGAGGAAAAACAGCTACAGGCGAATTAAAGAGTCCTGGAACAGAGCCATGAGAACTAAATGGCTAAAAATGAAAACAGGCAAACATTTGAAGAGTATTCTACAGAACACAGATCTTTCAACACCTCCCCCTTTTCCATGGCTAATTCATTGTCATGGAAACTGAATTTATCAAAATGTTCTTGTTCACTCCTAGTGACCCAGTGAGTCGACTTACAGAGCTGGTGAAAGGTAACTCAGGCTAAAGCAATTTTTACAAATGATATGCAGCAGTTCATAAATCGGTAAATTTTGAATGGTACCATTGTGCTTCCCAAATAGTTTCCCCTAGTCTCAAAAGACTCTTTTTGTCTGCAAGCTAGAGGTGTCTGAAACCCTTACTAATAAGTTAGCATGGGAGGCATGTATGAGTTTAGCTCCTTTCTTCGCCTCTGCTCTCTTTTAATTTGTTTTTCTTCTTACTGTGTGAATTTATGCTAAAATCCTGTTATTGGTGTCTTTTATTTACTTCATGCATTCTCCACAGCATTTTCCTTTGCTGAACTGTAGCCCAAGGATGCAAAAATCCTTCGTCACCTCATCACAAACATCTCTTCTTATCTGTTGCTGAAGGTAGGTGTTGACTATCAAGTGTAATACACAATGACTACTGTATGCAGCCAGCTTTGCCAAATCTGAAATAACCCTGGAACTCTAAGTGCTTTCATCTTGTCTCAGAAGGTGGGGTTGCTTGTATTTCTTCATCGTACAGGAAAATTGTCATATAATTATTTTGAAGGTTTTTCAGCTTCCATGTCACTGCCAAATTCCGTCAAGGTTGATTTTTACTTTATTTTATGTTAGCAATTAGTGACTTGTTGTCATGGAAACCACACTTCACATGATTCTTGAACTTAAATGGCTGAATGTGATCATAAAGCAGCCCTTCTTTCTTTAGCCTCAGTAGTTAAGTCTTGCTTTTTCTTGTGTGTGTGTGTGATCTTGATTACAGAATCACATAAAATATCTATAAACACACAAAATAATAGCAGAGGGCTACATCAATTAAAATGGAGTATTCAATAATTCATTCTTTAATTAAAGCTCTTCCTTTTTCTATTGCTGTAACCTTTCAAGTGTTAAAGCAGACATAAGAGCTAATAATTTGTATGAAATATCTTTTCTAATTAGCAATTTGTGAAACAATAATGAAGGAAAACAAAAAATAGGGATTTTAAATACTTTTGGTTTTATGCTTAATGCAAAGAATTAAAATGAAAACACTTTAGAGAAAACATTTTCCAGGGGAGTAGTCTGTGTCTGAGGTTATAGAAGGTATGTATTTATGTACACAGAAAGGGTTGCATTCAGTTCAGATTTTTGTTGGTAAACAGATGAAAAGACTCAGGATGTAAGAGTCAAAGGATATGTCCCACTATACTGTGAATACCAGGCACATTTGAATTTGGTCATCCACTAAATATGTTGTATCTGTGAATCAAAATCGTAAAACTTTACTTCAGAGGCTGCATTTTTCAATAACAGTCACAATGAAGGATTAGTACATGTCAGTTTTTTTAATGTGAGTGATGTCTCCACCATTTAGAAATACTCCAGAAATATTCCTGCATCATAAAGATCTATTTCCATTGAAGATCTTTTAGATTATATTGCTGTAATAGTAGTGGCCGAGTAAGATGAAACAGACCAATATAAAGACCTGTGTGGAGTCTCCTATTTCAGAGTATGATACATCTTTGGGTTTGGTTAATCCATTTCCAAACTATCTATCTATATTTATTTATTGATTTATGTGTGTGTGTATGTATATGTGTGAGTGTGTGCTTGTGTGTATACACGTGTGTGTATATATATACATTTTATTTAGAAAAACAGTTCTACATGCAAGAGTTATGCAGATATGACTACAATATTTTAAATTCACAGCTTGTACTGTTTTAATTTCATTGTCTAGATAAGTGGTTCATGTGGTTGCATGTTCATGTCTCTCTGTCTGATTCTTGAAAAATGTTGAATGGCCTGTAATCAATAAGAGTTCAAGGTACTTGAACCTCATAGGAAATGATAAGAATCAGCCCTGGGCATGTGAAATTATAAATGTCACTCTAATGAAAGCTAACCAGTAGACACAGTGATTTTTGAAGACTTTTCTGGTGCTTGAAGCATGAGAAGACTCAGTCTTGAAAGGACACTGCGCTTTTTATTAAACTTTTAGAAAGTCTGTTTGGAATGTTAGAACTAAACTAAATTATCGGTTAATGTAGCTATCAGAAAGAAATGTAGTTCAAAGACACAATAAGACAAATTCTTCCCTGAGGTAACACAGCTGAATCCAGTGTTATTTTCCCCTGTATCTCCTCCCATGTATTGGAGACTCATTAATTGGACTCATTAACTTTACACAGCAAAGATAGCTGTTTGCTTTCAGTAACACAAAAGCAAATATAGTATGATTTCAGCATGTATTTGCTGTGCTCAGAGGTTTCCTACAAGGAAGCAATTCTGAAGTATTTTAGTGGAAAAGTATTCACTTATTTATTCAGTATGCTATATTCACACCAAGCATTTGATTGAATACATCGGGTTTGGGGGGGGGGGCGGGGGGGGAAAAAGGAAGAAAAACCAGGTAAAATTATCAATTTCTTATACTTGTGGTAGTAAATATATCTGCCAGAAGGTAACATAGTTATGAAATTTAATGTATTTACTGGAGGTTTTTATTAACCATTAAGAGACTAGGTACATATTTCAATATTTGCTGTATGTATCTGTGCTCACTCAACTCTTAGGAAATCAAAGCAGTTATTCTGAAAACCATAGAGAAAGCAGTGTGCGGCCAGAATTTGCCTCATATCAAGATACACTGAATTCCATGTTATCACACTAAGTGTGGTGTTTCCTGGTAAACTGTGAATTTGTGATTTAAGCCCTTTTCAAGCTGTTCCCCCATGTTAATGTGTCAGGTAACTCTTGGTTCCTATTTGTTTAGCATTACTTCAAATGTGTCTTTGCAACACTAACTTCTCCTAAAATTTCTTAGGAGTACAGTCCATATTTAAAACTTCTAAAATCACAAATCTAGAGTCAATAATTGCATTAGCGCTGTGGTAACTGCAACACATATAAAATGTTTCTTGAACACGTCCAGTACATGCTGGTGTGCTTTCTATTGTTTTAAAGAGTTGTGCTAAATTAAAACTTTTTACTAATTGTACTCTGTATTTGTTTTCACAAATATGTGAAATTTTATCTCTTGTTTAATTAAAAATGCAAAGAATGAAAAGGATGAGCTTACTGATTCAAGTTCATAATGGTGTGAAACATTTGACCTTGCACATGTATTCCCCAGAACTGTTCCTATTTTTACATCAATTTAAAAGAAAATATTATGAAAACAAAAATGCAGAATAGTGTTCTTCAATACGTACAATTAGGCAAATACTCCTTAGAATCAGATGTAAGTGTAATTTCAAAATAAGAAGCTATAAACCAGCTGATTTTCTTCATTGTGTGGGATTCTGTGATTTCTTTGGGGTATTATTTCAGTCTTGTAATCAGTTTAACATTTTTGTACTTGGAAAGACAATAGGATATGACAGGTTCTTTGACAGTTTGCTAACACAAATTAACCTCATTTATGGGGAAACTGGCTGTGTGTGAACATCTACTTTTACAGTGCTTTGTAAGACAATCTAAATTGCTGGCTTTCTGGGAGGTTTGCTTCCTAAATTTTAGGCAGTCTGCTGAGCAATAACACTTACGATATAGCATGTATCTTATGATAGGCTTGCGTATGGATGACCTTATAATATTTGTAGGGGAAAAGAAAGAAAAAAAACCATGCTTGACATCTTTTTTCAAGCCAATTAAAATTCTCAGCATTGCACCTGTAAACTACTACTGCTTTGCATAGGATTTCTTTGGGGTAAGAAAGAGGGGTATTGGGCCATAGTTTATTCTTTAGTTCAGAAGGAAGCCATTCAAACCAAGTTTAATAGAAAATATTTCATGACAGGAATTTATCACATAGAAATAATATTGGCCCAAGGGAAATGCTTAGAATTATATTTGTTTCTTTATTTCTATCTAGCCCGACAAATTAGTAAATGATTGTCCTCTAGGAACAAGGAGAAAAATACAGGAGAATCTGATGTCAGTGTAAACCCCTTGCAATATGATGGTAACCAAAATAACTATTAGACTTTTCTTATTTTGTTAAATTTCACATTGATTGTGGCTTAGAATTCTTTTATATTTAGATGAGAGTTAATATATAAGTTGGGTGAGGACGATGAAGAATATCTATGAAATAAAATCAAACACCAGTGGGCTTTACAAATAAATATACAAATGAAAGGTTCTGAGGGTCCTGTCTATCTGCTTTCTAAAAGCATGTATATTTGTCCTTTCAGTTGAGGTTGTACTGTTGTTGAATAAATTTTTCACATAACTAAGCAACAGAAGAAAATACAAAAAAGTTATACAAAAAACCATCTTGCCTCATAGTTATTTTGTTGTGTAAAACTCCTGGTGTTGAGGGAAGGACCAAGAAAGTTTCATTGCAGGGAGGGCAATGAAAAAAGCCATATCTTTAAAGAGAAATATTGCTTCGTAGACTAAGTAAATTAAATAAATAAATAAAAGGCTGACTTATTTTTTAGCACTCTAAGCCTGGACTGAAACTTTTCACTTTAGGCTACTTTTTCTGACAGTGTTTGTTATCAGTTGTATTTGTTCTGGATGACCTACATTTATGGTGGTAAAACCTTTAATGTATAATCATATCATCATACTTTCTGTACATGCTACAAATGTTAGAAATAAACTATTTTAGGTGCATTTCAAAGCATTAAAGTATGTTTATGGATTATCTCTTGTACTGTTAATAAAAAGTTAGATTCCTTGGTTACTGTAGGTCCAATTGTGTGCAAGTTTCAGAGGGAGCCTTTGAAACCTCTAAATATAGCTTAAAAGAGTTTCTCTATATCTAAAATGTCATGACATTAACATCCAGTATCTTGGGATACTCCAAAGTTAGAAACTGGGAGACTGATCCTTTCCAGTAGCATAAAGCTCTAATTTCTAGCCTTACAAGTCTTCAAAGAAATGGACTTACCTTCTGACATTTTAGATACAAAAAGGGTTTGTGAGTGCTGCTCGTCCTCTATATTAGGAAGTCATATTTTCTGAGGAAAATTTACTGATTTGAAAAGAGAAAGAAGTAATCCTTCCCTGTTATATTAAATTTAAAATAATAATTTAAAAATCCCTACTGGTTCTTTACAGGTATTCTGTAGTTCCCTACTGGTTCTTTACAGGTATTCTGTAGTTTATAAGAGGGGGTCTAGGTCATAAAAGCTGTGCTAATTAATCACAAAGATATACATGTGCTAATTAATCACAAAGATATACAAACTATCTTATAACCTACTGCATATTTATGAAAAGTGGTGATACTTATGTTATTCTGTATGAAACTGGAGTTTGAAGATGCATATGTATATGCTTTTTATGAGCAGAGAAAGGAGATTTTATTTGCTGCTATTAAGAAGGAGGTTCAGTTAAAGGGAAAAATTCAGATGTAGTGTGTGCTTAACTTTTCTTTGACCTAGTGCTCATCAGTGGTGATTGTCTATTCTGGACTTTTTTGGTGGTGAGACTGAATCTGGAATTAATTGCAGATATGAATATGAAAAGAAATTTATTATCTCAGTTCTCTTCAGTAAAGCATTTTGTTGAGCTGGATGACAAATCAGTGTCTCAAGTTATGTGTCACAGTCAGACTACTTTTCCATTTAGGGCCTATTCCACAGTGACTGAAAAATGGTAGAGTGGTTCAGCTCCATTTGCTGAATAACCTGGGGGTCCTTAGGGGAAAAGGGGAAAAATCTACTGTGTCTCAGAGACTGTTGGATCTAACCTGAACTCTTGGCATGCAAGTAGCATATTTCTCTTGCTTGCAATACCTTGTGTTAAGCCTGGCTTTGACTAGTGTGATGGGAATATCAGACATCTCCCCAGAGTAACATTTTGCAGTACAGCAAAAATAATATGCAGTTATATGTATGTTTGCACAGGAAATTATAGATATATGTTTCTGAGCTGGATCAGTAATTCTCCTTGATATTATACATACCAGTTTGCAAAAAAGAACTTGTTTTCTTAACAACAAATCCAAGAATTTCAGAGTCGTCCAATGTCCCAACTCTTTTTCTGCCTAGGTACCCTGGAAAGACCTTGTATTTAAAATGTGAATTTTCACAGCATTATGAAAATCATCTCTTGTCATCATAGAATCATAGAACCGTGTAGGCTGGAAACGACTCTTAAGATCATTGAGTCCAACCATAAATATAGCACTGCCAAGTCCACCACTAAACCATGTCCCTGAGTACCACATCGACATGTCTTTTAAATACCTCCAGGGATGGTGACTCAACCACTTCCCTGGGCTGCCTTTTCCAATGCTTTACAACCCTTTCAGTGAAGAAATTATTCCTAATATCCAATCTAAACCTCCCCTAGTGCAACTTGAGGCCATTTCTTGGGTGATATGGAAATAATTGAGAGAGCCATATTCTATAGTTTATGTTAAAACATGCAGTCCAAAATAACTTCAGAAATATATCTACCAAACTGCTTTTTGGATTACACCAACTTTAGTATTTCCTATATACTGTCTCCAAGAAATACATATTATCTGTAAATATAAACATACATTAACAAATTATACATTAAAGGTATAGATCTAGATACATACATTGATTACTGTACAACAGTTTCAAGAAATTCTGTATTATAGCTATAATTGATTACATAGGAAAAGAGGACTTTTAATCATCTTATGGTCTAAATGTTTTGTTTGCATCATATCTGATTTACTAATTCTCTATACAAATGATCAGCACTAACAGTGATGACTCAGAAAAGACCAACAGCTTCATTGCAGAAAAACTGGAATATTTAGAGACTGAAATCTCAAAAGCCATCTGAATTTATGTAAGTAACAAGTGCTTGCTAGATAGTGAAGGCATGCCTGGTTCGATATAACTCAGATGTCAGCTGAACTGTTTTATTTTCCTTTTACATTTTCTCTTCCTTTCTCTATTTTCTTATTTCATATCGTCTACTTTCTAAATGTGAGGTTCTAAACAGTTATTCTTAGTCATCTAGCTATCAGAGAAGACTCTTAGAGAGATAAGAATGGATAAAATTGGATTGATTTTTTTCCCTCTCTCTCTCTGACAGATGTTGACCATGACCTGAAGTGAATTTTATCCCTAAAGTAGCTTTATAGAGCAATTCTGAAGTAACTTTCATATATCGGGTTCATTGTTAACAATTATAAACTGTACTTTCACATTATTTATCATGGCTTATCACAAAGAATCCCTGTTATTCTCTCTAGCCAATTCAATAGCCCTGACAGTGCTGTAGTGGTGGTGATGTGTGTTTGCATGTAATTGGGGCATGGAAGTATCCTTCACTGATATTTGCTGTTCCTGGGAGGCCTTGCATAGAGAGAGGATTGATCAAATGGTCTCCTACAGGGGTGCCATTGCTGCAGGCTGGTCATCTGGGGTGGCCAACCAAAACCAAAATTGAGCCAAATAAAATAAAAAAGAGCACAGAGGTAGCTAGAGGCAGAAAAATCCTGTCAGTCCATTCTTTTGTTATAGCTGTGCTTCAAGCATCAGCACTTGTAAGGAGCTCCAAAGTGGCCCTAGGATGAAGCTCTGTAATTGGAGGCAAGCAAGGCACAGATGCTAGCTTTTATTAAATATCAACAGAATTTAACAGTGCCAACAGTCCAGTGCTGAAGGAGAAGGAAGGATGTGAAGGAAATTCCTTCCCTGGGCTAATTTCATGCTTACTGTCCTTCAGACCTACTCATCAGATCTGTCATTATGCTCTGCGTCTCTGACAGAGCCAGGCTATCTATAAATACCTGGATAGTTTATGCACTTGAGCCATGTATAAATAACCTCTTGCTTATGAGAGGCTGTAGGCTATCCTGCCTGGCTCCCAGCTGCAACTACTGAAGGGTACAAGTCTCTTGTAAATCCTATGTGGTATCTGTCAGCCCTGCGTACACATCTTTACTTCCTTGGAGTATCTTAAAAGGCAACTGAATCCCTCCCAAAATGCTAAATGGACTCCTTAATGGATGAAGGCATATATCAGAGATGTTGATAAGTCTGTGTAGCAAAATGTTCCTTTCTCTTGTCTTTTTCTCACACTGAAATTATGAAGGCTTATAGGAAGAGGCAAAAACATTGGGTCAGACTTCTCTGCTCATAGGGACCTTATAAGTTTTCTTTTATTTCCATGAAAAGGGAGTGGTTAATTTAATTTAGAGAGGGACATCCTTGGGTCCTGGTAGTTTGCTATGGCATGGCTTCATCCAGCTGCAGAACAGACTTGTTAAGGCTGATATCCATTGGGCACATTTACTGCAGCTCTTGGACTTCTCTGTATTCTACCCAGTGAGTACAAATGAGGTTTAAGATTATTTCTAATGTGAGTTTTCAGGTGCCTTGCCCCTTTGCTGCATTCTCTGAAAAGGGAACTAATGTGAGTCATTTAGAAGTATCAGCCTCGTTTGTTTAGGTTATCTCTCTCTCTCTCGATTATTTGAATAGCACTGTGTTGTGCAGATCTTTATCTAAGATCATATAAGGGATTTTATATAAAGTTTATTTACTTTGTCTAATGCAGCAAATTACAATACTGAATTGGAAAGCATTCATGACAATTTAGTTGTTTTCAACTTGGTTGTCACTGCACCCACACAGTTCTCTCTTTCTTCAGATTGACCATGTACAAGATGCCTTTATGCTGAAGGATGCCGCCCTGAAACGGCTACTCAAGAGTCATTACACAGAGGTAATTGTAAAGCTGAAATGTGTTCGGTGCTGACAGCACCCTCCCTCCTTCCCTCACCTCCCCTCCAATCCCCCAAGATGCTACAGGAAATACTAGCTATATAGGTGGTCCCAGGAGAGCTGCTTTGCTTTGCAATGTTCATGCCAAAAGACAGCACTGTTTTTGCCTGAAGTTCTCTTTTATGACATCTACAGATCAGCATAAAGTACCTTGCAAAATTAATTGAATTCTCCAATAATTGTTTTAAAGCCAAATGCCATATAGAGCCTTAAGATATATATGCATTTTCAAATGTCTTTGTAGCCTGATTTGGGCCATTTACCTCATGAAATCTCAACTTAAGGCTGAGTGCATTAATGAAACTGTGAGATAATGTACATTTTTCTTTCTTTTTTGATGTGGATGCTTTAGTTTTCTGCTACAGTGAACGTGTTTCTTAGGTTTACTTGATTTGTCCACCTGTTGGTAAAAATATGAGCAAGAATGGGGGAAAAACATTGAGTAGATATGAAGAGAAAGAGAATTGTGTCAAGGAAGATTAGGAAGAGGTATACAGACACAGTAAATTCAGCCTGATAGTTGTAGGAGATTTAATAGAGCAAGGAAATCAAACTTTAGTTTTCCAAAGCTGTCTAAACTGGGGGCAATATTCCTCTGCAGTGTACTGCACTGGTTCCTGCTGCACAGGTTCTCTGATTCGCCCACGATAAGGTGGTCTACTGTCATGGATGTTGTGTTAAAATTAAGAGATGGACTCACTGCACTACCAGTTAGTATAAAAAATGGACACCTGTACCTCCGTATACAGACTGCAGGGTGAGAACAGTCAAAACCAGCTTGGATCAATGAAGATACCATGAGGTGGACATTGTGGCATCCAGAAGATTGCAAGGAGTTGAGCACCTGCTGCCACATAAAATCAACAGATGTGTTCCTGCAGAGATAAATTCTAAAGTGGATCTGAGATGTTAAACTGTTTGGAAAAAAAAAAAAAAAAAAAAGGTAATTTGTGGACAGAAAGAGTTTTAATGTAGAGCAGTCCTGTTATGGTTATATAACACTCACCAGAGCGAAAGTCTGCATGTAAAGTACCAGAAATTATTGGCTACATTTACATTTATAAGTAATTCAGTCCAACGGGGAAGGATTGGCAGATCAAAGCAGGTCATGTTGGTATTTATGTCTGCTGTACATGAAATCTGGAGTGTTAGCTTTGCACTGGATTTAGCACGATTCCCTAAACCGAACATCCCTGCTCTGTGTATGGCTCA